>NC_143129.1:189047329-189384492 GCF_059928025.1 Delphinapterus leucas | reverse complement strand
CAGCCCCCTCCTCCGCATCACCCTGTCCTGACTCTGCCCCGCCCGTGGGGGCCCCAGGCCAGGCCTCCAGGACAGCAGCGACCCCCAAGCAAGCCCCTCCCCGGTGCCTTCGGAACGAGCTTCCTGACGGTGGCCGGGTCCTGGCCCCTCGCCCAGGGACCCTGGACAAGTCAGGGGGCCTGACTCGCCTCCCGCCCTCAACAGTCTCCAGGCTAAAGCTGTTCCTGAACTACGTAGAGGCCACAGCCTGCACCATGAGACCCCAGTGCCCTGCCAGCTGGGTCGTGGCCACATCAACCAGCGCCTCAACCGAGGCGGGAGCCTGACCCCAGTGTGGTGCCCTGGCTGCCACGCGCCACAGGCTCCGTGACGTGTGAGGTGACACGGGGGCAGAAACTGTGCCCAGGAGAGCCCCTGGGGCGAGGCTGCAGACAGGTGCGGGCTCTGACCACAGAAGACGGGGAGCCCCATGGGCGGCGCCCACGTGGGCGGCAGAAGGGCTGACGCAGGGTCCCGGGCGCGGGGCGAGGCAGGAGCTGCCCCCACTGATGCTGGAAGCTGCGAGCAGCCACTGGTCGGGTTTGCTTCTTGGTCCCTGGTCAGAACGTAAAGTTAAAACTAATAAGCCACCGTCCCTGGCTGGTCTGGTGGCTCTAAGGGGCCTGGGGCCCAGCCAGCAGACGGCCCAGACCCCCAAGGTCATAGGGAAAGAGCCCACCTGGCCCGCCCGGCAGGATGTCCTCACCTCGAGGCCACGACGGGGGCTGAAGGGGGTGGGCCGGGCCGGTTGCCCGCCGTGCGGTCCCCCCTAAGGACACGTGTGCACCCAGTGCGAGCATCCACGGGGGTGCAGATTTGCCGCCATGCCAGACCTCGGCTGCACTGGGAGCCTGGGTGCCGACCCGCCTCCCTCTGCTCTCCACCCTGTGGGTCCCACCAAACGGCGCCAGAGATCCGCTGTCGGGCCAAAGGGCGTGGGGTATCCGAGGCAGCACAGGGGCTCTCCCGCTGGTTGTGCCCTCGGGGTCGCGGGACACTGGGAGGGGCTGGTGTCCTCTTGCCCGGCCCCAGACCCACAGCCATCCGTGGGAAGGAGGAGCCAGCGGGGGCTCCCATTGGACCCACCCTGGGGGTCAGGCCCCCACCACCCTGCTGACCGGCCCCTCCTCCTCCCTGGGGCTCCCAGGCCACAGGGCCACTACAGGGCCAGAGGGCCCAGTGTCCAGGAGAGCCACCAGGGAGGGCACCCCCTGAGGCCCCGGCTCCCAGGAGCTGTGGTCTCGGGGTCCTGCGGATCCCGACCCCTCACCCTCCTGACGCTTGGCTCCGGGCAGACATCCCCCCTCACATCTGAGTTCACCTCCATCATTACCCACGGCGTTGGCCCTGGAAGCAACGCGGTGTCTTTATATTTCTCTGGGACGTTTCCTCTAGCTGGGATGATTCCTAGACAAGAAGTTTATAGCACAAATTTTCCTTTAAAAGTATGGATCTTCCATACTATCCTGCCATAATTAACCGTAGACAATATTAAAACGTGTTATCACCCCAAGAGGCAATGAAATTTCCAGAAGTTCTCGGCTACACATTCTGTCACTTTTATTGGCAAGACTGGATTAGCAGCAAAGGGCACCTTGATTTTCAAAATCATCTTATAATTATGAGGATTCTTCCTAGGTCCCGTCTGACGAATACTCAAAACCATTGTTCAACAGTGAAAAAGAGGAACCACTCAGACCAACTGGAAACATTTCCTGGGAGGGTTTTGTGCCTTAAAAAAAAAAAGAAAGCAATCTGAGGTTCTCCCTCACTGCTACGGCTTTTTTAGGTTCCCAAATCCAATTTACGGGGGATTGTTTGAACCACCCAGGCTCAGCCAGGCTGACAATGTCCGACTCGCAATTACCAGCACCTGCATTAGGATTCAATGGGCTTAAATTACCGGGGTGGGGGGTGGGTGGGGGGGGGCAAGGCAGACACCCCACCGACAACAATTAACATAAAAGGGTTCTGTCGTTTAAAGCTGTGGGTGGGAATTACAAAAGGTTAAGAGACTAAATGTAAAAAAATTTTTGAATATAAAATCAATGTGCTTTGTTACTAAAATCTGGGTGCTATAATTTAACCAAAATAGGGTTTAGAATGTCAGGCGATAGCCACATCGATGAAATCCTCTTTTCTTCTCAACGGAAAGCAAATCATCTATTCAAAACTTAAAAACAATGGAACAACTGAGATATTTCATATCAACAAAATAATAAAATAGAGTTTGAATTACATATTACTGACATTAGGCCTTGGGAAAGAGAAAGCATTTTCTCTCCTCCTTTTACTTATTTGTATAATTAGAAGCCAAGTTTTTAGAGGGTCCACTTTCTTAATTGCCCACCAGATGCGGGAGGGAAGATGCTGACCTGCCGTCCTTGAGAACCTGGCCCCGGCTGGGGTGAGGTGAGGGCCGAGCCCCCGGGTAGGTGCTCGGGAGGCCTGGGTGAGGCTGGGCGGAGGGGGGCTGAGACCCCTGAGCGGGGGTGACTTCCAGGGGCCCGTCCTTTGTGCACAGGCCTCAGCTCCAGGCGCCCAAGGTTCTGAACCTGTGACTGAAAGGCCACATCCCCTCTGTCCAGGAAAGTCTGGGGGCGGAGCGTGGGGCACAGGGGTGCCAAGTGCCTGTAGCTGCTGCTGCCTGCTGGGGTCCATGTTCACGCACCCCGGGCTGTCGGCACGATTCTCAGAACAGGTTGGAACTGGAAAATTGCTTCAAAATGTAAGACGACTCGGGCTCTGCTCTAACTTCAAGTCAGCCTCAGCCGCGATGCTTCTACTCCGGGCCTCCTTCCCTCCCTCCTGTCCTGGGGCAGCCCGACCTCCAGCCTTCGGGAGACCCCTAACTGCTCCGAGGTTTGAACCTGACTTCGTGCTCCAGCGGCGGGGGTGGGGTGGCCTCCCCCACTCGCAGCGGCTCCCCACCTGCCACACCCAGCGCTACCTCTAGGAGCAGGCCTGCAGGTGCCACCTGCCAGGTCCCGCTGGCCCGACCCGTGGCCAGGCCCCCAGCTCTGCCTTCACCCACCGGGGCCTCGGCTCAGGGCCCGGGGCACTGCCTCCTGTCAGTGAGTGAACCCCATGGCAGGAGTGCAGGGCAGGGCCAGGGGGGGCAGCTCCGGACCCCCAGCCCTCAGCCCCAGCCGGCCTGCCCCATCTGGCGGGCCGCCCACTCGGGGGCCTCATTAGCTCCCGAGGCTGCGACACCCTCACGGCGCCCGTTGGTCTAACAGAATCAGTATCTTCACCACCAGCCCGTTTTACCAAAACCCATTAATCACGACCTTACAGTCCTGTCGCGGGGCTGCAGGGTGAGGCCACAGGGCGGGCAGGGGTCACGGACGGGGCCTGCTTCCTAAAAGGAGACGGGGTGGGGCACCGGCACGGAGGTGGCAGGAGGCCAGGATCCTTGCCTGCAGGCTGCTTCCCGCTCAGCTGGTGCCCAGCAGGGGTCAGCAGTGCAGCATGACGACACCGTGTCTGGCTCGGGCTTCCAAACCACTTGGCAGACGGCTGGGTGACCACCCTCCCCTCCTTCCCTGATGGCAGAGCTGGGTCCGAGCTGGCAAATCGCGTTGCTTGTCTCCGTATGGCCTGGTGTGGACACGTAACCAAGCTCTGGCCAATGAGGTGTGAGCGGCAGTGGGAGTGATTCCCCCGGGAAGCTTCTTAGAAGCGAAGGGCCCCTCGCTCCTTATGCTTCCCCCTTCCTGCTAGCTGGAATAGGGGCATGATGCCTGGTGCTTGTGCAACCCTCGAGGACCACGAGGTGGTGCACAGAGTAGCAGAATAGGAAACAGAAGTGGGAGTCCCTGGCAATCAGGGATGTCACCCCTGCCTCTGAACTTACATGAGCAGCAAACGTCGATGGGGTTGAAGCCACGGCTGTATTGAGAGAAGCAGCGAAGCCTCGCTGTTAGCGTGTGGTTTGCCCAGGAAGAAGCCAAACGCAGCAGGCACGCGGTGAGCTCCGTGCCCTGAGTCAGCTGGAGAGACGGGCGACCACGGTGGAGCTGCCCGGTGAGGGCAAGGGGCCCAGGGACAAGGCCTCGGCGAGAGCCGTCCCGTGTCTGGCTCTGTGGCACGCGTCGGTCATGGCAGGCATTCAGTAGCGCCCGCGACTCTGGGCCGAGAGGGAAGCCGGACGTCTCACTGGACTCCTTCGTGCGGGGGTCCCTGTAATTCGCTTCAGTAGAAACTGTCCCCTCAGAGATTTCCTGGCCCAAGTTTATCTCAGGGCTTGTGCTGGATTATCTTTCCATCTGAAACCCTCTGGGTCTCTTCGAGACCTGTCCGCGTGGGGATCCTGGCTGAGGCTGGTGCCCTGAGGGCGCGTTCCCCAGGCTTCCCAGGGCCCACGGCGATGCCCCCGCCCTTGGACTCAGCAGGGGCCGCCTTCTGCCTCCGCGTCCTGCCCCTCACGGCCCTCGCGCAAGTTAGCACACAGGCAGAGACAGCCACCTGAGCCCCTCAGGCCCTGTGCTGGCTGGAGAAAGGGCCACAGCCGTGCTGGGGTGAGCATGAGAGGGACGGGGTTTATCTCTCTGGTTCTGAGAATACAGAAGTTCACTCTTATGAGGAAAGGACCCCTGGTTTTTGATCCCTGTACATGTGGGCCTGCCCCAGAACTCCGCACTCTGCTTTCCTTTAGGATGAGGGATAAATAAAACTTAAAGAAAAGATATCTGTCCCCATATAGTCATAGAATAAGCCATTGTATTAGAATTAGAAAAGGCTTGGGACTTCTTTGGTGTTCCAGTGGTTAAGACTCTGTGCTCGCAGTACAGGGGGCCAGGGTTCGATCCCTGGTCAGAGAACTAGATCCTGTGTGCCAAAACTAAGACCCGGTGCAGCCAAATAAATAAATAAATATTAAAAAAAGAAAAAAGAGGGCTTCCCTGGTGGTGCAGTGGTTGAGAGTCTGCCTGCCGATTCAGGGGACGTGGGTTCGTGCCCCGGTCCGGGAGGATCCCACATGCCGCGGGGCGGCTGGGCCCGTGAGCCATGGCCGCTGAGCCTGCGCGTCCGGAGCCTGTGCTCCGCAACGGGAGAGGCCACAACAGTGAGAGGCCCGCGTACCGAAAAAAAAAGAAAACGCTTGCTCCCTCCCTAGCCCAGCAGCCCCGTGTCCCCCTCTGGCCACTTTGAGGCTTTGCTCTGCCCACCAGGGTCCCAGGTCCGACTGGGTGCCCCCCAGGCCTGCAGCCCAGGGTCTGCCTTCCTGCTGACGGGGTGCAGGGCCCCCGAGTTGAAGCCGTTTCCTCACTGGAGGCTGACCGCTCACCTCCTCATGGCAGGGCTGGAGCGTGCACCACAGGACAGACGGAGGACAGACAGACGCAGCGTGTTCACCACCCTGGGCCGACCTGGGCTCCCCGCAACACGTCCGAGGGGCTCGGGGGCAGGGCGAGTGTCATCGTGGGGGAGATGCTCTGCTGCAGCTGTGTCCGTGGGGGGAGACTTTCACTGGGAACGGTCCTGCGTGAACCCGCTCGCACGACGGGAAGCATCAGTGCTATAGGAGGAGCAAAAGCAGAAGGGAGCCCACCTCCCTGAGCTCTGGGCGGCGGGCCCTCTCCCTTCTCGGGGGCACTTTCCGGGTCAGACCCGAGACAGGGACGGAGTGGGGCGCAGGGGCTCGGTCAGCCGTCCTGGAGGTGGACGCTGTGACAACCTCATCTGGCAGAAGAGCAAACTGAAGCCCAGGGAGGGTCAGCTGTAAAATGATGGAGACTCTCCGGCCAGTCCCCAGATGCTCCTGCCGGGGACCCAGGGCCCTCCGACTTGGCGCCGAACACAGAAGGGTGACGGCCGGAACCCAGCGGGTCTGTGCCCCTCGGCTTCCCTATGGGGCACTTTCTACAGCTCAATGCCCGTGCTGAGCTGCGCTGAGTCCGGGCCCGCAGGCCCGCACTCAGCGACGCGGGGCTCGCATTCCGCATTCCACCGAGACCTCCTAGCGGCTCTGAAAGCCCTCCCAGCGGAGGGCCTGGCACCCAGTGAGCGCTTTTACACAGAAATACAAGCACATTCCCCGATGACAATGCAGCCAAATTTGCTTCCATAAACTGAGGCGGAAGCAGAGATGGGGTCTCTGGCCAGGCTGGCCCCGCCTGCCCCGTGAGGGAGGCACCTGGGGCTCAGTCTGGACGTGCCTCATCTCAGCACCGCACGGCCCCGGACACGGCAAATCTGTGCCCCGCACCCACCTGGCGGCGCCCAGGGCTGGAATCCTAACTGGAGGGATGGGGGCCCCTTCAAGAGGCTGAGGAGAGGGACTTCCCTGGTGGCGCAGCGGTTAAGAATCTGCCTGCCAATGCAGGGGACACGGGTTCGAGTCCTGGTCCAGGAAGATCCCACATGCTGCGGAGCAACTCAGCCCGTGCACCACAACTACGGAGCCTGCGCTCTAGAGCCTGTGAGCCACAACTACTGAGCCTGCGTGCCACAACTACTGAAGCCTGTGTGCCTAGACCCCGTGTTCCACAACAAGCGAAGCCACCGCAATGAGAAATCCGCACACCGCGACGGAGACCCAGCGCAGCCAAAAGTAAGTAAATAAATAAAAATTTATTTAAAAATAAAAAGAGAGGCTGAGGAGAGCATGAGGGCCCTAAACCGAAGTGTGCATGCGAATGCCCGTCAGGGACCCCAGCCCCAATTACCGAGCTGCCCTCACAGAAGTGTCGGGGCCCCGGGGACCAGGTGGGACCCCCGGCAGCTGATCAGCCGATGCGTGGCTGGGACGCCCCCTGTTAGCTCACAGGCCCACTCTCCCCGAAGACGCGAGCCCTGGGTTTGCGGGAGGATTCGATCCCTGAGCATGAACTGCAGGGATTAAACCAACTCAGCCCGAGCTCCAGCACCAGCTTCCGGGAGTAATTCCAGAAAAGACCCGTGGCGAAGCTAGGCCCACACTCCACGGAGACAGGTCTCCCCTGCCCGGGCCTGGGGTGTGCGGGCTCTGCCCGACACCGGAGCCACATCTCCATGAAGATCCTGGAGCCAAGCGCACACAGAGATGCTGTCGGCCCTGTGCTCCAGGCAGGGTGGAGTCGGTCGGAAAACCAGGTGAACACGTGTGACCATCGGGCCCGCAAGGTCCCCACAGAGCCGGGGGTGACCTGGGGGAGGGCTCCTACGCGGTGTCCTGTCCAGGCCGACACAGGCCTCCTGCTGGCAGCGGCCTTGGTGGGTTTGCCGCCCTCCAGGGATAGCCGTGAACAGAAACAGCCCTGAGACCAGCGGCCCGGGGGCCTCGCTTGCTGCCAGGCTCACAGGGCACGAGCAAGCTGACTTCGCTCTGCGTTCGCGGCAATGAGGGCTGGGCACATGGACAGCCCGGGACAGCGGTGCAGTGGCCCCGACCACTCATCCCAGCCCGCCCCGCCCCTCCCCCACCGGGGGCCCTGGGTCTGCACGGCGAGCACGCCCAGCAGCCCGGACGCCAGGTTGGCAGCCCCCAGCCCGCCTTTTAACCCATCGCCACGGCGACCGCCCCTCGGAGCTGTCTGGGATGTCTTCCTGGGACGCCCCGTGTCTCCCAGGCCCACTGTTCTCAGGGATCAACTACACTTCCTCCTGCCCAGGTTCGGGGGCACCGCTGTCACCCCATGCACCCCTGAGCTTGCGCTGCCCACTGCTGACCCCTTGGTTAACCCCACTCACCGGGCAGGTCGCAGGGGTCTCCCTCAGGGAGTGGGGAGTTGGCGCCGGCACTTTCCAGGGCAGCTCTGGGCTCCAGGTCTCTGGACTTGGGGCCGGACAGAGGGTAGGAGATGCACTGGAACCCACTGAGGAGGGAAGGACAGGGCTGGGCTCTGCTCGACATGGAGCTGGGTGACACCTGGCTGCGGGGACACGGGGATCCAGGGGCCAGTCCAGGTAGGAGGAAGGGCTGAGGTGGCCGCTCGGAGACCAGGGTGGTGGGAAGGAAGTGGGGGCAGGCAGGGTGTCTCGCCGCAGCCCTGGCCTCCCTGCCTCCCTGCCCTCTGCCTGGAACCCCCTCCCTGCCCGGACCCCACAGTCAGAGGCACCTTGGTTCCCCCTCCGCCAGACAGAGTGCGTCGTGACCCCAGTGCCCACAGTGTCCTGGCGGGAGCAGGAGGGGTGCGGGAGGGGCTCGGGGGAGCAGAGTCGAGGAGGGACCCCTCCCCACCCTCATGGGTGTCGCGCGGGGTCACCCTTACTCACAACGGGGTCTGGATGGGTGTCTCTCTGTGACCATCGTCCACTTTGAAAAAGCTGACCTCCGAGTAAGCTGGGAGCTGCATGTATCGGATACCCGCAGAGATCTCCACCACCCGGCCGTCCTCACCTTCCCGAAGGAGAGAGAGGGGCTGCCGAGGGCTGCAGGGGCGGGGCGGCAGCACCTGGGTCCCCCCAGCCCCCCACCCCGGCCTCCGTGAGGAATGTCTGCGACAGTGTCCAGGAGGAGCAGGGCGCTGCCAGGGGCCAAAAGCACGGGCACCTCGCCCTCCGCTCACCTTCCTGGGCCCACCACTCCTCTTGGCCCTCAGCCGACTGTCCACCCTCTGCCTACCCGCTCCACCCTGTCCTGGGAGTCCCGACCTGAGTCCAGCTCCGGGCCGCAGGGCACCTCTGTGCCTCTGGCCCTGACCGGTCCCTACTCTCTGGGAGGGCCTCTCCTTGCTGGCTGGCCTCAGGGCTTCACCGGCTACAGGCTCAGGGCCGTGGGGGACCGACTGAGCACACGGCCACCCATCTCCCACCTCAGCCTGGGGGATGGGCTCCACCCACTCGCCTACATCCCCGAGGCACCCAGCACAGGCCTGGTCACATGCACTCGGGGGCTCGGGGTCAACAACGAGCACTGACCAGTGCCAGTGAGGGCCCAGTGCAGCCTCGAGTTGCTGAGATCGTAAAAGGAGACACGCAGGGCAAACACCAGAACGTCATGGACTTGGGGAGCCAAGGAGCCAAGTGTAGAGACAACTGTGGGTTGATCGGCTTCTGGTTCTGGTCCAGAGAGCGTAACTGGGACCCACGGACCCTCCTACTCGGAGCAACCAAAGAGCAGATGAAACTGAATGAGACTGTGGTTTTCAAGACCTTGGACGTCAGGCAAGGACAGAGGTTCCCGAAGGATGGGAAACACACAACGGACTCCACAGTTGCCCAGTTCCTGCCCTGAGAGGACGTGCAGGGCTGGTACAGAGCGGGTCGGGTAGAGGCTGGTAGACAGGCCCACGCAGGAGCAGAGCAGAGGGGCACCTCAGGGTCAGTGCAGCACAGATCAGAGCATGAGTGAGGGGAGAACGAGAGGCCCCAGCAGGATGGGAGGCCTGCTCGTCCTGTCAGCCAGGCTGGAGAACTCAGAAGTCAGGGCATGTCGAGCAGAATTCTCAGTAATGGGGGGGTGACTGGTCTTAGACTGAGGCCCCCTGCAGACCCAACAAATCCAAAAACCAAGATCTGAGAAGATTAAACTGTCTCCAAGCAACTTAACTGCGCCCCAGAACAAAGGTCAAGAATGTTTACAGGGACACAGGTGTCTCTAGCCCCCAAGGTAAAATTCACAAGGTCCGACATCCAATCAAAGATTACCAGGCAGAGAAGGCAGGAAAGTATGGCCCATAACAAGGAGGAAACTCAATCAAACTGACCCAGAACTGACACAGTGGAAAAGGACATCATTTTTTTTTAAAGTAGGTTTTTGGTTGTTTTTGAATTAATTAATTAATTTATTTTTGGTTGCATTGCGTCTTCGTTGCTGTGCAGGTTTCTCTGTTGCGGCGAGCGGGGGTTGCTCTTCGTTGTGGTGCGTGGGCTTCTCATTGCGGTGGCTTCTCTTGTTGTGGAGCACGGGCTCTAGGTGCACGGGCTTCAGTAGTTGTGGCAGATGGGCTCAGTAGTTGTGGCTTGTGGGCTATAGAGCGCAGGCTCAGTAGTTGTGGCGCATGGGCTTAGTTGCTCCGCAGCACGTGGGATCTTCCCGGACCAGGGCTCGAACTCATGTCCCCTGCATTAGCAGGCAGATTCTTAACCACCGCGCCACCAGGGAAGTCCCGAAAAGGACGTTTTTGAAAGTTATTATTATAATTGTATTCATGTGTTCAAAAGTTAAGTAGAGACACAGAAGATATAAAAGAGAACAAAGGTGGGGCTTCCCTGGCGGTCCAGTGGTTAGGACTCCGTGCTTCCACTGCAGGGGGGTGCGGGTTCGATCCCTGGTGGGGGAACTAACATCCTGCGTGCCACACGGCCAAGGAAATGAATGAATAAATAAATAAAAATAAAAAACAACAAAGTTGATTCTAGAGGTGAAAACCATGAGATGAAAAAACACACCGGATGTGATCAACAATAGATTAGATACTGCAGAAAAAAAGATTCATGAACTTGAAAACACAACTATGGAAATGATCCAGAATGAGACACTGTGAGAAAAAAGAAAAAAAGGAAGGGAGGGAGGGTGGGAAAGAGAATCCATGGATGGGGGGCAGCCTGACACATGGAAAATTGGGGTCCCCAAAGTGGGGGCAGAGGCTACCCACTGCTTTGGGTCCCCCAAATGGGGGCAGAAAAATTATCAGAAGAAATAATGGCTGGAAAATTCCCAAATTTGATGAAAATTATAAACCCACAGATCCAAGAAGCTCAACAGATTCCAAGCACAAGAACCACGAAGACAACTACGCCATGTCGGATCACAATCAAATTATTCAAACCAGTGAAAAAGAGAAAACCTGAAAAACAGCCAGAGGAAAAGGACATTTGTACAGGGACATGAAAGCAGATCTCTCAGAGAAAACAATGCAGACAAGGTGACACCACAAAGCTCACCTGGAAGATGAGCCAGAATCCTGTATGCGGTAACAATGTCTATCAAAAAGGAAAGCAAAATCAAGATGTAGGAAAGCTGAGAGAATTCATCACCAGCAGACACATATGACAAGAAATGTTAAAAGTTAAGTCCTTTGGGCAGAAGGAAAATGGTAGCAGATGGAAATCTGGATCCATGGGAAGGAATGAGGACCAGAAACGGTAACTCAGCAGATGAGACTAACAGGTGAGACTTCCTTTTCTGTTTGTTAAATACTCTTTAAAAGGTAAATGACTGTTTAAACAAAAATAATAACAATGTATCATAAAGTTTATTAGATACATGAATGTAAAATGTACTAAAACAATAGCATAAAGATTGGGATTGTAGAAGTCAGTTAATTAAATGACATAAAAATCCTAAATGTTTATGCTTCTAATAATAGAGCTTCAAAATACATGAAGCTAAAACTGATAGAAATGAAAGCAGAAATAGACAAAAACACAAGTATAATCAGAGATTTCAACATACCACTGTCAATAACTGATGGAACAAGCAGACAGAAAATCAGCAAGGATATAGCAAACTCGACAGCAGGGTCAACAAAATTCACCTGATTGACATTTATAGAATATGCCACCCAATTCCACTCAGAAGCAGAATTCACACTCTTCTGAGCCATATTCTGAGCCATAAAACAAGTCTCAAAAAACTTAAAAGAATTCAAGACATACAAAGTATGACTCTAACCACATGGAATTAAGTTAGAATCAATAACAGAAAGATTTCTGGAAAATTCCCAAACACTTGGAAATGAAACAACACACTTCTAAATAACTCTTGGGTCCAAAAAGAACTCAAAAGGAAAATCAGGACGTATTTTGAATTGAATGAAAATGAAAGCACACCATGTCAAAATTTGTAGGATGCAGCTAAAGCAGTATGAAGGGTGAAATTCATAGCAATAAACTTCTATATTAGAAAAGAAAGGTCTGAAATAACGTTAGAAACTTTCCACCTTAGGAAACTAAAAAAGGAGAGCAAATTAAACCCAAACTAAGCAGAAGCAAGGAAATAATGAGATCAAAATAGGAATTAATGGGACTTCCCTGGTGGCGCAGTGGTTAAGAATCCACCTACCAATGCAGGGGACACAGGTTCGAGCCCTGGTCCAGGAAGATCCCACATGCCGTGGAGCAACTAAGCCTGTGTGCCACGACTATGGAGCCTGTGCTCTAGAGCCTGCAAGCCACAACTACTGAGCCTGCGTGCCACAACTACTGAAGCCCGTGAGCCTAGAGCCCACGCTCTGCAAGAGAAGCCACCGCAATGAGGAGCCTGCGCACCGCAATGAAGAGTAGCTCACACTTGCTGCAACTAGAGAAAGCCCGCGCGCAGCAACGAAGACCCAACGCAGCCAAAAATAAATTTAAAAAAACAAAACAAAACAAAATAGGAATTAATGAAATAGAAAACAGACAATAGAGAAATCAATGAAACCAAAAGTTAGTTGTTTATCAATGAAACTGATAACCTCTCACTAGACTAGTCAGGAAAAAAAGAAAGAAGACACCAATAATCAATATTAAGAACAAGAGAGATGGTATCAATTCATTAACTGGGGAGCAAGGGAGTGTTATGAACAAGCTTATGCCAAGAAATCTGAAACCTTGGAAGACACAAAACACCATACTCACTCAAGAAGAAATAGATAAACTGAACAGCTCTATATCCAAAGGAAACGGAATTAGTAGTTAAAAATCCTCCCACAGAAGCAGCCGCACAGCACAGGGAGATCGGCTCGGTGCTTTGTGACAGCCTGGAGGGGTGGGATAGGGAGGGTGGGAGGGAGGGAGACGCAAGAGGGAAGAGATATGGGAACATATGTATATGTATAACTGATTCACTTTGTTATAAAGCAGAAACTAACACACCATTGTAAAGCAAGTACACTCCAATAAAGATGTAAAACAAAACAAAACAAAAAAATCCTCTCACAAAGAAAACTCCAGGCCCAGATGGGCTTCATATTGAATTCTACCAAACATATACAAAGATTAACTCCAAATAGATAATAGGTCTAACTGTGAGAGCTAAAAATATAAAATTCTTAGAAGAAAATATAGGAATAAGTCTTCATGACTCTGGGCTAGGCAATCTTCTTAGATATGACACCAAAAACACAAGCAACAAAAGAAAAAAATAGGTAAATTGGACTTCGTCAAAATTTAAACGTATGGGCTTCCCTGGTGGCGCAGTGGTTGAGAGTCCGCCTGCCGATGCAGGGGACACGGGTTTGTGCCCCGGTCCGGGAAGATCCCACATGCCGCGGAGCGGCTAGGCCCGTGAGCCATGGCCGCTGAGCCTGCGCATCCGGAGCCTGTGGTCTGCAACGGGAGAGGCCGCAACAGTGAGAGGCCCGCGTACCGAAAAAAAAAAAAAAAATTTAAACGTACGTGTTCAAAGGACACCATCAAGAAACTGCATGATAACCCACAAAATGGGAAAAAGATATTTGCAAATCAGGTATCTGATATGGGAGTTGTATCCAGAATATATAAAGAACTCTCAATAACTCACAATAAAAAGACAAGTTGCCCCAATCTTTTTTTTTTTTTTTTTTTTTGTGGTACACGGGCCTCTCACTGTTGTGGCCTCTCCCGTTGCGGAGCACAGGCTCCGGACGCACAGGCTCAGCGGCCATGGCTCATGGGCCCAGCCGCTCCGCGGCATGTGGGATCTTCCCGGATCGGGGCACGAACCCGTGTCCCCTGCATCGGCAGGTGGACTCTCAACCACTGCGCCACCAGGGAAGCCCTGCCCCAATTTTTTAATGGGTAAAGGATCTGAATAGATATTTCTCCAAAGAAGATGTACAAATGGCCAATAAGTGCATGAAAATAAATGCTCCAGATCATCACTCATTAGGGAAATGCAAATCAGAACCACAATGAGATACCACCTCCTGCCCACTAGGATGACTATAACCAGAAAGACAGAGCAAAAAGTGCTGGCGAGGAGGTGGAGGGTTTAAAACCCTCAGCCATTGCTGCCGGGAATGAAAACACATCCAGACTGAAAAGGAAGAAGTAAAATTGTATTTATTTGTAGACGACATGATCCTGTGTATAGAAAATCCTAAGAAATCCTCAGAAATAACCAGCAAGGTCAAAGAGTATAAGATCAACATGTAAAAATCAACCGTAGTCTAGTAATTTCTGAAGTGAAGATAACAAAACAATTCCGTTTATAATAGCATAAAAGAATGTAACAAATGTATTAATAAACAAATAATTAAAAAATAATAAATCACTGATCGTTTATTAATAAATTTAAGAAAAGTGCGAGACTTGCTCACTGAAAAATACAAACATTGATGAACGTAAAGAAAAATAGGTGGAGAGATGTGTCATGTTCACGAATCAGAGGATTCAGCGCTGCTAATGGCGGTTCTCCCAGCTTGAGTCAATGCATCCCTAACAAAATCCCAGCAGCTTGTTTTCTTTCCTTTTTGGGGGCACAGAAATGGACAAGCTGATCCTAAAATATTTATATGGAAATACAAAGGTCCCAGATTAGCCAAAACAATTTTGAAAAAGAACAAAGTTGGAGGAATCTCCAGTTTCAAAGCATACTGGAAGGCTGCAATAATCAAGATGGTGTGGCAGTGGCGTAAGGATAGACACATCAATCAATGGACAGAACTGACGTCCAGACATAAACCTTCACCCTTACGGTCAAGTGACTTCTGACCAAGGTGCCCAGGCAATTCAGTGGGGAAAGGACAGTCTTTTCAACACATGGCACTGGGACAACTGGAGTCCACATGAAAAAAGATGAATTTAGACCTCTATCTTATCCACAAAAATTAATTCAAGAGGGATCAGAGACCTAAATGTAAGAGCAAAAGTTGTACAAGAAAACAGGAGAAAGTCTCTGTGAACTTGGGCTAAGAATCCTTAGACAAATCACCAAGACCATGGTCCATAAAAGAAAAAAATGACAAACTGTACTTCATCAAAATTTTAGGGCTTCCCTGGTGGCACAGTGGTTGGGAGTCCACCTGCCAATGCAGGGGACACGGGTTCGAGCCCTGGTCCGGGAGGATCTCACATGCCGCGGAGCAACTGGGCCTGTGCGCCACGGCTGCTGGGCCTGCGCTCTGGAGCCCACGAGCTACAACTACAGAGCCCACACACCTAGAGCCCGTGCTCCGCAACAAGAGAGGCCGCCAAAATGAGAGGCCTGTGCACCGCAACTGAGGGGTGGCCCCCGCTCGCTGCAACTAGAGAAAAGCCCGTGCGCAGCAACAAAGACCCAATGTGGCCAAAAATAAATAAATTAAATAAATTAAAAAAAAAATTAAAATTGTGCCCTTCAAAAGACAACATTAAGATTAAAAGATAAGCCACAAACTGAAAGAAAGTATCTGCAAATATATATTTGCTAAAGGACTTGTATCCAGAATACATAAAGGACTTGTATAACTAAGACAAACAACCCAATCCAAAAAAAAAAAAAAAAAGGTGAAATATATGAATAAATATTTCTCTGTGGAAGACGTACAAATGGCCAATGAGCACACGAGAAGCTGCTCAACGTCGTTAGTTTTAGGGAAACGCAAATCAAAACCATGAGGAGGGACTTCTCTGGCGGTCCAGTGGTTAAGACTCTGTGCTTTCATTGCAGGGGGTGCAGGTTTGATCCCTGGTCAGGGAACTAGGATCCTGCATGCCGCGCGGTGCAGCCAAAAGATTTTTTAAAAACCCAAAAAACAACCAAAAGAAAAAAACAAAGAAAACAAAAATCCATGAGGAGATGCCTCCTGACATCCTCAGGATGGTTACGCCCTGGCAAGGATGTGGAGAAATCGGAACCTTCGTACATTGCTAATGGGATGGTAAAATGGTGCAGACACTTTGGAAAAGAGTTTGGCCATTTCTTGAAAAATTTAAACACGAACCTACCCAACAATTGACCCAATAATTCTCCTCATAAATATATACTTGAGAGAAATGAAACATGTTTGCACAAAAACCTGCACATGAATGCTCACAGCAGCCAAGTGCCAAGGACTGGACTGTCGCCCACGGACGCAGGTGAGCAAAGTGCTGGGCGGGCAGGATGGGAGGCTAGTGGTCCACAAAGAGGAGAGCAGCACCGCGCACTGGGCGGGAGGGAGGAGCAGAGCGCGACCACAAGTGAGATTCCATCTACACTCAGTGTCCAGGAAAAGGCATTTGTGGTGCCTGGGATGGAGGGTGGGAACAGGGCAGGAATGAGAGGTCTTTCTGGGGTGGAGGAAATGTGCTGAAATGGAACTGGTGTAGCAATGGTCGCCCAACCCTGCTTTAAATCACTGAATATAGATGAATTTTATGGTATGTAAATTATGCTGCAATAAAGTTGTTAAAATAAGCCAATTGTGACTAAATATACTTGGTTTATGCTGCACGTCATGCTTCCTACGCGGAGCCGTGGAACCGAGCTGGACCACTGTGCAGGAACGTCTGTCTCCGGTGGTCCCGCCCCGTCCCTCTGGGTCTGCTCTGCTCACGGGGCGGGAAGCCCGGTCGTCCCTCTGCTTGGCCGCACGGCTGACTGAGCATCTAGACGCAGCCCAGACGGATGGGCGTCTGTCCACCTTGGTCACCCCACGAGGAGCTTGAGAAACCCTCCCCTTGCCAGGCTGAGCGGCTGGCCCGGCGCCCACATGGCCTCCTCTGTCCTCTGACTCTGAGTGTGTGACACCGGGAGGGCCGCCTGTGTGCTCACGCACATGCACACAGATGCACACACAGAGCCCATGTGCTCACACACGCACATGCACCGCACAGCGGCCTCCCGCCGGCTGGAGGGTTCGCACGCCCACTGCCCTTTCTGTCGAGGCTCTGGCAGCGAGGACTTGGGAACGGGGTGACCTGGGTGCAGCCGGGAGGCCAGAAGCCACCTGTGGCATCTTGTCTGCGTTTTTGCTACTTCAGAACCCGACAGCTGCTTATCCTTCTGAAAAGAATACATAACCCTGGCCGCCTTCCTGGAGACACTTACTCATGGCAACTTCCCCACCGTCCCGCTGCAGCTGAATGGTCAATGTGAAGGAAGATCCCTGGGCCACGTCCATCACCTCCGGACCCAAAATCATGATCCCTGTAGCTTGTGCTGGGGAGAGCAGAGCGCACCTGTCGTGGGGTCAGGGCGGTGAGTGCCACGGGTCTGCATCCCGCATCCTGAATGCCCTGTGCAGCCGCTCAGGCCTGACCGTGTCCCTGAGGGGCGCTGCGGGGGTGGGGGGCGCATGGATGGCACAGCTGTCAGGGCTGGGGGACCGTCACTGACGCCGTGACCTTAACCCCGTCCTGAGGGCCGGCTACAGTGATTTGAAGTGGGTCGTCTCAGAACTGACCTGATCACGGTAGGGGGACGGCAGAGCTGAGGTGACAGCCCAGCAGTGCCCAGTGCACCCGGGGCACGTTCCCGCACGGCCTCCCGCCCACTGCTCGGACCCGGGCCCCGCATTGCGTGCGTCTGAGTCAGCGACCTGATGTGTGCTGGACGAGGCTGTGGCTCTCTGCCTGGGAGCTGGCCTGGTGAGCAGGGTCCACCCACAGCTCTGAGTGAGCAGCTGCACCCGTGGACCTGGCACCAAGGTTCTGATCGGTGACCCAAGTCCCTGGAGTCTAACAGAAGCCCCCATGCCCGGAGGCAACACGGGGAGGGTGAGGCGCCAGCAGAGGAACCTGCAGGCCACAGGCCACCTGTGCGCACACTGCAGTGCAGAGAGCTCAGGGTGGGGGGCTGGATGGAGGCTGTGCAGGGGGGCCAGACGCCCAGAGCCCCGTGGGTGGGAGACCCCGAGGCTGGGAGCCCTGCTTGAAGCAGGACCACTTGGGTCCAGGGTCTGACGGGGGCCTCTGCGTGTCACAAGCCCCGTGAAACCACAGCAGAGCATGTTTCTCCCGAAAGGGGATTCTAGGTTCCACTCCATCCAGCCCCGCTTGGTCCACACCTCCCGCGAGACTGCCCAGGGCCACCTGAGAAAGGACACGGCCAGACCCAGACGTGACCCCACAAGAGGACCCCACGGGGCCAGCGGCAAGGCCGGGGGCACCTACTCATGGGGTGGCCGTTGATCCACAGCCCTCGGTAGACGCCCCCGGAGCAGTGGGCCATGCTGCCCTGTCCACTGAACACGTCACCGTGCCACCGTCCCTGTGGAGAGAATCATGGGCTCAGACGGGCCGGTCTCCCTGCCTCACAGCCCGGCGGCCCCCCAGGCTCCGAAGGCCCCTGGGGACCTCTGCAGAAGGCGCTGCCCTTTGAACTTTAAGAAGCCAGGAAGTTTGGAGACAATGGCCCGAATACAAAATGCAAAGAAAATATGGCTCCAAAGGGCACACTTTTTAGCACAAAACCCTTTTAACACAAAGATACTGCATTTGTGCAGAGTCACGGGAGGCCGACTGTGCAGGCGAGCGAGCGGAGGCTTGCGGGGTCGAGGTGCTGAGCGTTCTGACACGCTCCTTGATAACAAAAAGGCCAATTAAAATCACACTGGGAACCCACACAGCCGCACCCTGGGGGCAGTGCCAACTCGCTGCACACCCCAACTCTGCCACCCCCATAATAAGCCTGCTTTGTAAACGATACACACGACAGAGCGGAAGAATGGTGCCAAAGAGCAGGAAGACTGTTTTCCTGGAAAAGTTCGAGATCTTAATGGGATTTTATTCAGCTATGAATTACTCCTATTGGAAGAAGCATTAGCCACAGGCGCGTTTTGGTTCGATTCACTCTTTAGCAGAAGTTGACTGTGCTCCTGCTTTCCTGCCCAGCCCTCCGAGTGGCCCGAGGCCGCCCAGCAGCTGGGGCTGGGCTCCGGTTGGCGGGAGCCCCTCAGGCCCTCGGGAGGGGCCGCCTGGCAGGTGGGGCCTGTGGGAACGGCCCCTGAAGAGCTCAGACACCCCAAGATCTGGGGGAACAGGTTCCACGGCTGTTTGGAACACACGGTCGCTGTGTTCACATTACAAGGTGACAGGGAAGGGGCCCGGCCGCGGCTCCCCCTCCAGCCGGGGCACCAGACAACTGCGGCGCCCTGGTGGGTGCATGGCAGTAGCGGCAAGGCAACAGCTCGCGGCTGCAGGAGGGGCCGGCTGCCAGCTGGGGGTGGCAGTTGGGCAGAGGCGTGGCTGTGCCCCCCACGGGAGGCCTGGAGCCGCAGGGCAGCCTCATCCCTCCAGCCCCCAGACCCAGAGAGCTCTGCCCTCTGGGCCCACACTCGGGCTGTGTTCCCGGAAAGCTCGGTGCCAGCACGGCTGACATCGCAGACGGTCTATCGACGTCCCCTAAGACGTGGCTCACGTCTGCAGGCAGCGTGCCAGGCCAAAGAGCGGGCGAGGCCCCAGGTATCACGCCAGAGCAGGGACCGCCGCCAACCCAGTGGGCCCCGTGCTGCCGTCCTGGGCTGGGGCTGGGGAGCCCCAGAGTCACTAGCTGACCATCCCCGGAGCCAGTGTGGACTCCAAGCAGCTTGATGCCTGGTCCCAGGAAGGGGTCCTGTGCACAGGTGTGCATGCATGCCGGCGTGTGCACCTGTGTCTGCTGTGTGGTGGAGGCAGCAATGCTCAGTGATCGCGATGGGCGGGGTGACTGGGGGGGAGCAGAGCGGGAGGGCCCTGGCCGAGCTGGGCCATTGTCTCTGAGTCCGGGTGGGGCCAGCCCTGGGGGGCAGGGAGCCGCCCCCCACCCCCAGCTGTGTAGAGCACACTGACGTCAGAGCTTCTCCCAGCTCGAGCCCCGTAGTCGGTTTGCTGGGGTCAGTGGTGCTCCTCAGAGGTGAACGAGTCGCCGGAACCCTTCGCTTCCCTCACGCCGCCGTCCCCAGGCCTGAGAAGTGACCGGTTTCAACTCGGGAAGCAGGTCTCACGGCCAATCGAACGCAGCCTCTCAGGAGACAAATCAACTCATCACCCCGCCCGCCCCCCGCCCTTTTACGTAGAGGTTCATGCCCTCCTCTGAGGCTCTGTGCTGGGGTGCCTGGGCAGTGGGCCGGTGGCCCCGGGGGAAGGGTGGTCGCCTCCAGAGACGAACACCCCCCTGTGGGGCCCGGCTGCCTCCCCCGCACACCGCCCCCAGCTGGAGCTGCGCCCGCTCTGTGCCCGGGGCCAGTGTGCTGCCTGCCCGCACAAGCGCAGGCCTCACCCCTGTCCTGGGCAGCGGTGCTGGGGTCACCGCCCCTGCGGGATGGACGGGGGAGGACGCCCAGGGGCAGGTGGGAGACGGGGCTTCCAGCCACAGGGAAGTGGCGGGAGCTCAGTGCGCGCACACGCCTGCCCCCGTGACACGGTCTCGGCCTCCGTTCGAGCTTCTCCATCACGTGACTCTGAGCGCTCCCACCAAAGAGGGCCGAGCTCTGTGGCGCTCCGCGGCTCCCTCCCAGCGGCCTCTCCCTTCCCTCTCAGTCGTGGTCCCGTCTTGTCTGTCTGTCTGCTCTGGGGCATGAGCTTCCCAGGGCAGGGCTCCATGGGGACAACTAGGGCTCGAATGAGCGCGGGCTCCTCTCCAAACAGCACGATGGCCACTCGACCGTGTCGGGGTCCACGTCTCTGCACGCCCTGCCCGGCCCCTTGGCCCTCTGCGAAGGCGCAGCGTGGGTTTTCAGGAAGAAGGCAGGCAGGGCCTAGGGTTGCCTGGGAGCCAGAAGCAGACTCAGGCGGGTCCAGCACACAGAGCCTTGGAGCATGGCCTGCGGGCGCACGGGCTGCCGCGTACAGAGCAGACAGGCAGTGAACGTGCCCCTCAGACCACGAAGCCCCGGCCCACTCCGGCCCGCTCCGGCCCGCTGGGTGTGAGCAGGGTCAGGCTCCCCGCCAAGTCACTGTCCAGTCCTCGCCATCCACGCATTGACCGACCGCTTAATCGCTGACCGACCGCTTAATCGCGCTCCCATAATCTGAGACCCCCCCACCCCCCAGCTCAGGCTGCAACACAGCGCTTTCCCAGGACAGATACACGATACACTCCAGCAGTGTAACTCATCCAACAGCGTAGAATCTAATTAATGTTACAAATCATGCTTTCGAAAACCCTGCCCTTTCTCAGTCAGCTGACACGCACCAGAGCGCGAACAAACACGTGTTAACGCGTCTCGGCGCCTGGCGGCTCTTCCTTCTCCTCCCCGTGCAGGTGAGGACCTGTGTGTGCTGGTGCAGTGCAGGAAGATGCGAGGATGGCCGGGCCACCCTGCACGCAAAGCACGGGTGCGCAGGGTCCCTGTTAGGAGAGGCCCCGTGGGGTGAGTGGGGCACATCTTTTGGCCGGTGGTGGCTGAGGCAACCCCAGGGCCTCTCAGCTCCAGGATGGGGACCTATGTGCTCAGAACTCCTTCCCTGGTCCTTTCTTTGAAGAGCACGGAGTCGGGGGTGGGACGAGGGGCCGCTTGGGTGCCTTCCCCGCCACACACGAGTTTGAATAAATTGTGAGAAATACACACCTGACTCTTCTCATTTCGGGAAGCACTTTCTAGTTAACAGATTCCCGGGAAAAGTGACGGTGCTTTCCCTGGAATTGCTTCTGCGGCTGCGTTGCCCTGTTGCGTTTTCAGGCGCTCCCAGGCACACTCTGAATCTCCGCCCCGGTCAGAAGCCCACCTTCCCAGCTCATCCATCTCTTCCCCACCTCCAGTCCTCCCCAGGGCACCGGGGTTTGGCCGACCACACCAGGAGGGGCTGGGGCCCGGCTATCCACAGCATCTTCTTTGATGGCATCCAGTCTGGAGGAGGTGACTTCCCACTGTCGCCAAACTCCCTCCTGGAGCAGGTGAGGACTTTCCTGAGGCCACGGCTCCTAGACCAGGGAGGGGCGTGGCCCCGGGTCACCTGCCTGGGCCTGCGGCTGCAGGGGCCCGGGATCTCCAGCTTTCGGGGTGGCCTGCTGGGGCAGCAGTGGCCACACAGGCCAGAGTGTTGGTGGCCCCTGCCCATCATTCTCTGCAGACACAATGGCCCTCGCTTCCCAGCTAACAGCAGGGTCCCTAAGGTGTCTTTGACCTCCACGGTCCTGGCCGTAAGTCCCCTGGATTTCAAAGCGTGACAAGCTCTGCTGATGCAAATACAAGCTGCCTTCACGCTCCGGGCCCTGACACCCGTATGCGCAGAACCCCACCGGGAACATGGGGCAGTGCCGGTTCTGCTCTGGCAGCCCAGGCCCCTCCTCCTACGATGTGCCAACGGGCCCAGATGCTTCTCACGGTTAGGCCCCCATTCCTGGACTGTGACCTCCCGGCCAGGACAGTGGCACAGGGACACGGAGCCCCTGGCATTCCTACAGATGCACAGGTGAGGAGAGGGGAGGCTGGGAGCCACCAGCAGGTGAAGATGCGCATGAGGCCGACCACCTGCTCTGTGCGGTGAGCAGGTGCGCCGCCCAGCAGGCCTCCCTTCGAGAAATGCAGAGCAACGCCAACACGAGAAACGCAGCCAATGCACACGGAGGTGCCCCGGGATGGGCAGAAGCGCAGCTGCTGGCGGCACCACGGCACAGCCGCACAGGTAGGAACATTCCATGTGCACAGAGGCTGAGGTTCACTGGAGAGCACGCCTCTGTCGCCTCCGCCAGGTGTGCGCTCGCCTCCACAGCCCACAGTCTGTCCCCAGGCTCCACGGAGGCGGCCCCGGAGGACGCTGCTCTCCGAGGGGCTGCCTGGCGCCTGTCTCTTAGTCACTTCACTGGCACCGCGGTTATTTAAAAAGCAGAAAACATGGGGCTTCCCTGCCGGTGCAGTGGTTAATCCGCCTGCCAACACAGGGGACACGGGTTCGAGCCCTGGAAGTCCAGGAACATCCCACATGCCGCGGAGCAACTAAGCCCGTGCGCCACAACTACTGAGCCTGCGCTCTAGAGTCCACAAGCCACGACTACTAAGGCCCGTGCGCCTAGAGCCTGCGCTCTGCGACGAGAAGCCACCGCAATGAGAAGCCTGCGCGCCGCAACTAGAGAAAGCCTGCGTGCAGCAACGAAGACCCTATGCAGCCAAAAATAAATAAACAAAAAACAAACACAAAACCCCCAGAAAACACAAGCGTTGGGGGAGGATGTGGAGAAATTGGAACGCTGGTGCGCTGCTGGTGGGAATGGAAAATGGAAAATGGTGTGGAGGTTCCTCAAAAAGTTAAAAATAGAATCGCCACGTGACCCAGCAGTTGCGCCGTTCCCAGAATTGGGAGCAGGATGGTGCTCACAGTAACGTCACTCACAGGCGCCAAGAGGTGGAGAGAGACCGAGTGTCTATCGATGGACGAGCAGCCGGACGCAGCGTGGAAGGAACATCCACACGGCAGAGCAGGAGCCAGCCTTAAAGAGGAAGGAGGTCCCGACACCGGCCCCAACGTGGATGGACCTGGAGGACACGGTGCCGAGTCAAATGAACTAGACACGAAAGGACACATCCTACACGACCCCACTTCTATGAGGTCCCTGGAGGAGATCCATAGAGACAGAAAGTAGGAGGGCGGGGGCCGGGAGCTGGGGGAGGGGGTGGGGAGTGAGTGTCTAATGGGGACAGAGCTTCAGTTTGGGGAAAAGAGAAAGTTCTGGAAATGAAGGTGGTGATGGCTACACAACAATGTGAATGTGCTTAATACCACCGGGCTGTGCACTTATAAACGGATGAGATGGTAAATTTTATGTTATGTGTATTTTGCAATAAAGTTAAAAAATAGAGAAAGCTCTTTGCCTAGTGAAAGCTTGGGGACAGCTGTACCCTCATGGGAGACATGCCAACTCCCTCTGGCGGCTCCATCTCTCCCAGGTGACCCTTCATGCCCAGAGGTCACAGGTTAGAGGTCAGGAGCAGGAGGCATCCCCACAGCACGGAGAGGCGGGCCCTGAGAGCTGGGAGCTCCTGTGTCCACACCGTCGGGAAGCTGTTTGGGACGTGCGGATTCAGGGCCTGGCTGTCCTCCCGGGGGGCCCTCAGGACATGGTCGTGGCTGCGACCGCGGGGCTGCGTGTCCCGGTGCTCAGGGTCTGGGTCGCGCGGACCTGAGAGGCTGGGGCATCGCTGAGCAGCGGGAACGCAGGCGGACGGCCTGAATCCTGGGGAAGGACCCTCGTTCACCTGCAAAGCGCCGGGGGGACGAAGCCGCTAGCCCCTCGCACTCTGCCGGCTCCCGCCTGACATCCGAGCCGGCGTCCCCTGGGCATCCGCTCGGAGGGACGCGGCTCTAGCTCCGCAGCCAGCGGAGGAGCCCCCTGCAGGGCCGGGCGGTCGGCAGGGCCGGGCTGCCCCCTGGCGGATGGCGGCGGAGAGCCCCCGGCCCCCCGGCTGAGCAGTGACTTGCTGGGGAGGCCTGAGCAGGGCCCCCCGTGCCCAGGCCACTGATGCAGAGGCCCTGGAGGGGCCCAAGCTGCCTCTGGGGGAAGGGCACGCGGGGTGGAGGGTGGGGGCGGAGGCTTGCGGGATTCTCTGGAAGAAGGCGAGGGCTCGGCCACCCCCTGGTTTGGGAGGCCTCCTCGTCTTTGGAACGGTGGTCGAGAGAGTCGGGGAGCCAGAGAGCAGCTGAGGGCAGTGCCAGCACTAGAACCGCGACCCCACACCCCCAGCCCGCGAGGTGTGGACGCTGTTGGGGGTTCCGAGCGAGGAAGATCCTCCCAGGTCCCCCTGTGTTTCCCTCTTCCGTGGCAGCTCTGGAGAATTCAGGCCAGTGACTGTGGCTGCCCAGGATGAGCCCTAAAGCCTGGCCCCATGAGGATGGACAGACGTCCCCCTTGGGGAGAAGAAGCAGAGCTCTGGCCGGGGCACAGCGGCATCTGCAAATGGGCTCTGGCACAAACTGCCAACCGCAGCGGCCCAGGCGGCACCCCGGGAGTGGCTGGCTACCCAGACCAGGACTTGCGGTCCCAGGAGGGGCCTGGGAGGTGGTGTCACCTAAGCAGAGCTCTGCATTTTACAAGCAGGCAAGGTGAGCATGCCGGGGGGAGCCTCGCAGCCAGGGCAAGACTCCACACTCCCCAGCAGGCCACTCCATCTCAGGAAGCGCCCTGGCCAGTTACCAGTTTACTGCTTCTCAGCCCCCAAACGACCCTTCCTGCCTGACTCTGTGCTCCGGGAGCTGGACCCTGAAACGTGTCGCTTTGCCAGCTGGTGCCGTGCTGGGCGCTGCAGGGACCCTGCGGGGAAGAGGCTTCCCTCGGGCTCCAGGGTGCCCACTCCTAACCCCTCAGGCACAGGGGTTTGTCCTGGGCGAGTTCCTCTGTGTCCCAGGGTTTCCTGCACACACGGCCCCGGCGGCTGGCAGCAGACGCCCAGGGACGCCCAGGGAAGCTCCTCCAACCCAGCGGGCTGTGGCCACACCCCCTGTCGGCAAGGTCTGAGTCTCCGGAGGGGCTGGGCTTTCCCTCGTCTACTGGGACTTCTTTCCCAATCTCCACTCTTAACTTTCACATAAGAAACTTGGCAAAGATATGAATTCAGCTGACAACCTAATTCTGCAACCCACACAATCAAATTGTTTCAGCCCTGAGGCTGTGAGAAGTGAGGGACTCTCAGGACCGTGGCTGGAGCTGAGTGCAGACCTGAGCTCCCGTCCAGGACACCAAGGGCCTCGCGCCGCCGTCACTACATCCACAGCCACGTGCAACCCTCGGCTCCCGAGGCCCAGATTCAGCTGGCGCATCACAGCCGAGCTCGGTGGCAGCTCAGTCACTCCCAAAGCTACCACGTGCCACAAGTCACATCTCCCATGGCCTCAGCCCCACGCGGTCAGGCCCGAGGATGCAACCAGGCCGGTCCCCACCCCATCTTTGGGGGCACCTCCTGGGGCCACTTTCGCATTTGCTTTTGCCATATTCCTGCTTTTACCCCTTTGAGTATTTTGCTGTCTTTCACTAGTTAATACTTTCATGTTCAATTACTGGTGTGACTTCTGTCTTCCGGTGGATTAGGGTTCAGGCATCACCACCATCCACCTGACACTTGGGCCAAAAATGCAGGGACATCTTCGCTTCTGCTCTTGTCAACCAGTCCAGTGTCTGTACCTCCAAACCACCCCAAATTTGGTTCTACACCCCATGCAGGCCGCCATCACCTCTCTCCATGAGTGAGAGCAAGAGAAACCTTCCAAACACAGGGATCAGGTCACCAACTCCTTCCAGCACTTTCTGTGATGTGTAGGATAAAACTCCAACCCCTCGTGGCTCCAGGGCCTATGCATGGGACTGCCTGGACCTCCTGCCTTGCCTCCCCTGACCCCTGCTCTGGCCACGCAGGCTTCTTCCTGCCTTGGAGCCCAGCCTCGCCCTTCCGCTGCCTGCAATGCCCTTCCCTGTGGTCTCCATGCGGCGGACCCTTCCCATCCTTCAGACCTGGCTCACGCGGCATTCTCTGGCCCCTGGCTGCATCTCTGCAGGGCCAGCCGGGCCGACAGGACGGCGTGCGGGAAGCACAACGATGATGGATTCTGGGGGCCCGAGAAGGTCTTCCCACGTGCCTGAATCTCTTGGCCTCGTGGCACCTAAAACCCCCCATCAACCTGAGAGTAGCAGCTGCCACGATGATGGGGGGTGGGGCGCAGAGCCCTGCTCGCGAGCAGCAGGGAGGGGTCCTCGCCTGCTTCCCCAGGTTATCGAGGGCACTGGGACCCCACGGGTATCTCCTCTTAAAAAGGCTTCACCAGGCCATTCCCACAGGAGAGAGTGTTGGGTCATGGGGTGTTTCAGGAACCAGACGGGACGGAAAGGTGTTAGCATGTGGCCCTTAAGCTCTCTGAACCGCATCTTCTCATCAGCGAAAAGGGAATGGTGGCCGACCCTACATCGCAGGGTCAGAAGGGCAGCACCTGGGCTGCACCCCGGGCGGCACCAGGAGCAGAGGACGCCCGGCCGGTGGGTCCAGTACCTCATAGATGGAGCCATCCGCATGGCGCAGTATCCCGTGGCCCTGGCGCTGGTCCCGGACCCAGTCACCCTCGTACTCATCTCCGTTCCTGAGGGACAAACGCGGAGGCTGCTCTCAGGCTGGGAAGGGCCAGGTGGCTGTGTGACGCACACCGGCTCCTCTGACTGGGGCTCAGCACGCACCCCCGGGACCAAGGCAAAAATAGGCCCAGAACAGATGGCACAAGCTGTGGCCTTGCCAGGGCCCAGCCAGAGGGGCAGGTGGCCTTGGCGCCCGGTGGCGTGCAGTGACAGGAGGCCCCGCTTGCTGGGCCCCAGGTGTGAAGGTTTGGAGAGGAAAACGGGAAGGAAATGGGGGGGCCTGCAAATCCCAAGGGCAGAATTTTGCACAAAAACTGCCTGGAGTGTGAAAGACGCCCAGCACTGGGCCCGAAGCTGAGAGCCTGCGGGCGTCACCCGACTCGGCCCCACTCCACCCTCGCACCCACCCAACCTTCTCACCTGGTGTCTCATTGAAGGAGGGGAATGGATGTTCTTTCTACTAAATACACACAGAACCAATGTCAGTAACTGAGGGAGAAATTGCAGGATCATATGAAAAAATCACAGACCGTACTTTCAGGGCTGGGTGTTCAATGGGGGTACGGCCCACAGGATGGCGGACTCACCGGAAGACCATCCGCCCTTGGCCGTGCCGCTTGTTGTCGTGAAACGACCCCCAGTACACTTGTCCATCTGCGTCCACCAGGTTCCCCTGTCCTGGAGGCGGGCGAGAGTCGAGGGTCACCTCGTACCTCCGTTGGGGGAGGGGGGTGTCTAGAAGAAGGATGGGGTCGGCACCCCCTGTAGCTGGGCCCCATGGGGGTCCCCCGGCCCCGCAATCCGATCTGGGGCGGCCTGGCATCCACACGCAGCGGGAGCGGCTCTGAGTCCAGCTCTCAAGGTCCCGAGGGAGGGTGGGGGCGCCCCGGCCCCCCAGCATCGGAGACTGAAACGCTCTGCTGTCCGGCTGGGGTGGTGCTGCCGCGCGGTCAAGGCCAGCTCGCAGGTGCGAGTTCACGCTGAGGACCGTCAGTCGTGCAGGGCCTCTACCACCTACTCAAAGGGCCCAAAGGCCAGAGGAACTGCTCGTGAGGACACGGAGTCTCAGGGCCTGGACACTCGGGAAGGGGGGCGTCCTGACCCCTCACGGGAGGCCTTGGAGGGGTCAGAGCTGCACCCGCGCCGGGCATGCTGTCGGGGGCTGGGACTGCTCCGCTGGCTCCGGCGACCCCGGGGCTCTGCCTGATGCTCCCCGGAATGTGGCCTCCTGACTGGCTGGGTCCCATAGGACGTGGAGGAGGTGACTGAGCCGAGGGTCAAGAGGACCCACAGTGCTGGTTGAGCCACTGCGATCCTCAGCGAGTCCAGGAGACCCGCCCGGCCGAGCCCAGGCCAGACTGCTGACACGGGATCGAGGGCGATGGCAGAGCAGGGACCTGAGTCACCAGGTTTGATGGGCTCGCTGTGAGCCCTGCGCTCCGAACCTCACCGGATCGGGGAGTGCACTCGCGCCCAGGCCCGTCCAGGCCCCAAGTCAGTACCCGGGGAAGGCTCGGGTCCGGGCCCCACAGTGTCCACCCCGAGGCCGATGCCTCACGCCTTCCCGCGGACCCCGGACCTTCTCTCAGGCTGCAGGAGAGCTCCCCTTCGTAACGTCCGCCGGCTTTGTACTTCATGACGCCATGTCCTTGGGGTTCTCCCAAAACAAACTGTCCGGTGTAGGTGTTCCCTGGTGTGGACGGGAGGCGGGAAGCGGTGTCCAGGGTTAGACTCGTTTCCTGAGTCCAGCGGGGTAACCAGTAGTTCCTGCCCGACCCGTGGGCAGTGGTAGCAGAACACGGTGTCCCTTTATCTCACCGCTCACCCTGAACAAGGGAAATGGGACTCCCTCCCTCCCAGCAGTGTACGTGCAGACTCCATCGCAAGGGGACCCTCTCTGGGGCATCTGTGTGCTGGGGGCAAAGGCCCCGCCAGGCCAGAGTCCGTGGTGTGAGGCTTCTCTCCGCTGAGAACCCAACACCCGCTTGCCGGTGGGGGTCTGAGGTTCTGCGGGCAGCAGTGTGGCCACCCTGCCCCAGGCTGGCACGAGGCCATTATGAGACACCTTAGGGAAACCAGGGGTCCCCAGGTTACTGATGGAAGTGCCTTCTGCACCCGGAGGGAGGGGCCAGCTCACACCAAGGTTGGTTTAGGAGGAAAGCGTCGGGCCAGCTAACCTGTCAGGGCCCAGTGCCGGCAGCCCTCTCCCGTGATCTCTCCGTCTACAAACTCGCCTTCGTAGTAACTCCCGTCTTTAAGCAGAAGTTTGCCCTGACCTGGTGAAAGACGTCGTGCTGTCAGGCAGTGGCTGGCAGTGGCCGCTGGGGCATGCGTGTGGCCGGGCTTGTTTCTCAGGGACGAGCGCGGAGCCGTGAAAGTCTCTGCGTTTGGCTCCATCTCTCATCCAGCACGTGCTCTCTGCAGGCTCACCCACACACGTCCACCAACAAGAACGTCCGTGAAACATGACCGAGCGTCTTCCTGCTGTTCTGGCCATCGAAAGTGCAAGGACCCCGCCCCCAGACCTCCTCCTCAGAGGGGACTCGACGGCCAAGTCCCCAAGTGGCAGAAGGAGAGAGAGAGAGTCTGTGGTCATAAGGTGACACTGAAGCATACATTTCAAAAAGGAGGAACCACTCTGTCCAGGCCAGGAAGAGAACCAGAGATTTCAACACAAAAGTGAGAAACATCCGTGGGGCAAAAACGTTACAAGAAAAGTCAATAAAAGTCAAAAGGTTCAAAATATAGAAAATCCTGGCAGCCAACAGATATAAAAATAGCTCATGAGAAAATACTGAAAGATCAATCCTCCAGTAGAAAACCAGGCAGAGGATGTGAGCAGACAGAACCCCAAACAGGCACAAAACCATGCGTGTAAACTTTGGAAAGTTCAGGCCTGCCTCTGGGGGGGACTCCAGGGGACTTTCACTTGATACTTGCTCTCGTCTGCTGCTTAGATTTTCTACAAAAACAGGCAGTCTCTTTATCATCAGACAAAAAAGAAAAGCAGATTTCATCAGCACCAGGGGAGCTGTCCAGGCCTCCAGCACTGCAGGATGGCCCCTCACGGGCACTAGTGAGTGCTGAGGGCCCGGTGTGGCCAGCACCTGTGTGGCCCCCAGATCGGCAGGGACACGGGCCATCAGCGGCATGGATGCAGGAAGAGGCCACAGCCCATCCTTACCATGTTTCCTGCTTCCTCTCCATTCTCCTTCATATCAAAAGAAAGAATTCGGGTAAACGTAGACTCCGTAACCTGAATGTTGAAAGGAGGGCGCACAGGTTAGCAAGAGACACAGGTGACCTGGCTGATGACCAGCAAGCACTGAGGTGCGGGCCGTCCCGGGGGCTTCTCCAGGTGTCTGTGGCTTCACCCCCAGTGAACTCCCCTGCCCACTGCTCCCCAAAGGCTCAGTTTGGGTCACGACTCTCCCTGTTCATCTGTTTATGCACCAGACACGCTGAGCACCTACTCTGTGCAGAGAGGCCCCGGGGGAGGCAGGCTAGGAGTGAGCGCAGGGTCCTTGAAAGGAGCGTGCGGGTTGGTGGGAGGGTGGATGTGTGTGCGCGGGGGTGGGGAGCCTTCCTGAGAGGGGACATTTGAACTGAGCCGAATTAGCTGGGGGTAAGTGAGGGCACAAGGGGAAGAGCCGTCCTGGTCATCTCTCTGCAGGGACCTCATCCACCCTGTGGCCTCCTGTGCCCTCCAGACAAAATCCACACTTGCATCCAAGGAGGGCCTGCCCATCGTCACTTCTTGCCACTCAGCTGCTGGGTGCACCATCCCCCAACTCCAGTAGTTCCTGGAGGGGGCAGGGCCCCCTTCCCACCAGCCCCCCTATTTCAAGGCCAACTTGGGGCGAGCATTTCTAGGGAAGCTTGGGGTTGCCAGACTCTGGTACCTGCCATAAACGAGGCTCGGGTTCTACCTGAAGTTAAGAGATGTGGACTCGGATCTCTACGGCCCCGTTTTTTTCATTCTATGAACAGTTTCTATCAAACCTCCTCTGACCGCGCGTCGGGGACGTTGGGAGGCGCGGTCAGATGAGGCGACCCCTGCCAGGACGCAGGGACACCCAGGGTCGACTCGGTTCCTGCCGGCTGGGTCTCCAAGACACGGCCGGTTCTGCTACTCTGGGCGCGGGACTCCGCCCATCCCGCGGGCACCGGGACACGCGAACGCGCGTCCCTCCCCAATTGGGGTCGACAAGACTGCCGGGGGTTGCGGGCTGGGCTCGGGGGAGGCGCGCGTGGGGAGCCCCGCTGGGCTTGGGGGCTGCGGGTTCTGGACTTCCTGAAGTGAAAGTGCGTGTGCGGGGACACGCAGCGAGCGCCCGGACCTGCCCGCCTCCCTCCCATCTGGACCGAGGCCCGGTAGGACGCAGTCGGCTGTTACCGTCCCGCAGTGGCCGAGCCGGCAGGTCTCGGCGCGCCAGGCGGGAGCTCGCGCACCCATCACGGGCGGACGCCATCTTGCCTCTAGAGTTTCCCTTAGCAACCTCATAGCACTCCTCCATTGGCTCATTGGTCGCGAGGGGGCGTGGCCTCGGGCTCAGTCTCTGGGCGTTACCAATCTCTGGAGCGGAGCTGTCTGGGCCCGGAGCCAGAGGACGCGACTACGCTTGCGCAACGCGGCGAATTTCCGCCGCTCACGTCCCTTCCGCCGACGCGACCGCCCCGCCAACGGCCTGGACGCCCGCACCGGAAGCGGAAATGGTTGGAGGCTCTCGGCCCCGCCCCGGAGGCCATCTTGAAGGCCCGGGAGGCGGTGCCGCTCAGGACGGAGCGGAAGTGCTTGGCTGCGTCTTCCCGGACCGAGCGAAGCGCCGGCGCGGCAGCCACTCGCGTCCTCCTTCCCGCGGCCCTCGGGAGACCGCGCTCGGCCGCAGTGGACCGCGAGGTGCCGGCGGGTGGGGCGGGGCGGGGGCGGGGGTCTTGGGGGCCGCGCGCGGGGCCGGGGCCGAACGGGGCCCCTGGGGTCGCCGCGATGACCGGCTCCCGCCCCCCTCTGGCGCGTCCTGGAAGGGGCCCGAGGGGCCTCGGTGCCCTTGCCGACCCAGGGCGGCCTGCGGGATTTGGGTAGGAAGCGTCGCGGTGGACTTGGGTGTCTTGAGGTCAGGTCCTGGCCATTCTGCGAACCGAGAATTCCGAGCGCTCGGGCCGAGCCGCCCGACGGCGCCCCGCGTGCTGGGCCCAGAGCTTCCTCCGGAAACTTGCCCTGGGCATCTGGGCTTGGGAGCGTCCCGGGGCGCCTGCTGCTCGGTCGGGTGGGTCTCACTTTAGGGGGTGTGTAAGGCGGACCCCCCGGGGCCCCCGGTTGTGGTGGTGCAGGTACGGTGTGGTCAGGGCCCGGTGGAGACGGGAAGGTGGTCACGCCCAGGGGAGGGAGCAGCCGACGGCGGGGCTTGGCCGAGCGCTCGAGTGGATGGGGTCTGGAAGGGCATTTCAGCGGAGGGAACAGCATCAGACGGCGAAAGTGTGGAAAATTACCACGCTGGGGACCCAGGAGGAATGGGGAGGGGGATGAACGGAGAGGCAGTGGGAGCCAAATTGTGGGTGACCCGTGCGCCAGGCAGGACTGTCCTCTGTGTAACGGGGGCCATCTGAGGAGGGAGGTCCACTCCACAGACAGGTGCAGTGATGACTCTGGAACTCTGTACGCAAATCTTCAGACGTGATACTCCTGGTCTCTGCTTGGAGTGGTTTTGTCTTATTTTTGCCTTTGTTTTCTTGAGGCTGAGCCTGAAGCAGTGACATCCAACAGAGAACTTACCCACTGCGAGCTCTGTGCCGGGCCCTGTGGGCCGTGGGACTGGCAGTGGACAGACAAGGCTCCCCCTCAAGAAGCTTGCGTTATAGTAGGAGGCAATAGAGAGAGAAAGCGGAAAGCAATCAGAAACGATTCCCACACACAATAAAACAGAGTGACAGGATGTGAGGGACCGGCACCTGTTGGACAGTCACAGGGGGCCTCTCTCGAGGCGGCGGCCTTGGAACAGCAGAGGGAAGAGGACCGCAGACACCCAGCCGTGTGAGGGTTGCCCCGATCGGGAACAGGTCTGACTCGTGTCTGAGGGAGACCCACTCGCTCCCTCCCTCCCTCGGTCGCCCTACGGGCCAGACCTGCTGCTCATGCTAACACGCTGGCCGCTCACTCCCACAGAGGCCCGGGAGGGGCCTACGGTGCTTTACAAATCGGAGTGGGGCCGGCCGAGGTGGCCTGCGGGTCACGCCATAGACAGGCCGTTTGACTCCAAAGTTCACGTTCTAAACGTCGCTGTACGCAAGCTCAGCCATGGTGTGGAGCCGTGTGTTACCGCGTGTGTCGTTTGCCAGGTGATCTGAAATTGGCTGTTCTGTTTTGGGAAGATTTTCCACACGTTCAGTTGAAAGAATGAGACTTAGAAGCAGTCATTTCTACTTAGGGCACGTACTTTAAAGGAGTACCCAGGTTTTTCTAATGTTCACCTTAATGCCTCAGCTCAAGTAGAAGCGTTTTAAAGGTAAACACTTTGGTCATAAAAACGTAAAATAAGGGGTAATTTGTATGGAACCGAAGGATAAATGATGTTACTGATGTAGCTTTGTGCTGGCCTGGCTTTGGCCTAAAGAGGGTGGCTGGCTGTCCTAGGTAACATGTTCTAATGTAGCCCCTTTTAAAAAAGGGAATTTTTCCCAGTTGAACGTAAAGACAAACCTTCTCAAAAGACAGGACTAGGAGTTTGCCTGTTCAGTTCAGCCTCGGCTCCCCTGAGAGCAAAGGGCATTTCTCAGTCTCCTCCGTGGTACTCCTGGCACTCCTGCACCCGCTGGCCTAGCTGGCCTCCTCCACACGGTCGCTCCAGGAAATGGTGTCACTGAATGACAGACTTTTCAACACAGATGTGATGACGTGTGTGGTGGGACTGCTCAGGTTATTTTAATACTTGAGTTGTACAGTTGACCCTTGAATAACACAGGCTTGGACTGCATGGGTCCACTCACGTGTGGATTGTTTTCACGAGAAAAGTACTGCGGTACCGCACAGTCCGTGGTTGGCTGAACTGCGGATCCAGAGGCCGACTGTAAAGTTATACTCGGCTTGTCGACTGCTGGGGGCCGGTGCCCCTAACTCTGCATTCTTCGAGGGTCAGCTGTAACGGGTACGTTGTTCCACTTGGGACCCGGGATCGCATCGTGAGCCTGCGGACTTGCTCAGTGCACGTGGCGAGGACGTGTTGGCGGGCGTGAGTTCAGGCCCCAGCCCCGCTGTGCGCAGGCCGGGCGTTGGGGCAGCTCGGGCCGTCAGGAGCCGTGGTTTTCTGTCTGAATGGGAAGGGCCGCTGTGCCAGCAGGTGCCATCTCCCCAATGAGGAAACTGAGCCCGCACAGCCATGCCACTCAGGGGCCCTGGAAACAGACTCCGAGCTGGAGTCCACTTCTGGTCCCCAGCCCTGCCGTGGTGCCAGATCGGGAAGGAGCTGCCCACAAGTTTGCGGGCAGGGAGAGCTTTGCCCCGGCGTCTTCACCAGCTTCAGGCTGGCAGGGCCCTCCATCCTCTGCATCCTCTGGTCCCGAGGTTCAGGCGGGGGTGTGTTGGGCTGCAGGAGCTGAGGTCAGAGCTACTCTTAACTTTGAGAAGTGGCTTAAGCTATTTGGGGCTTGATCCTCTGTTGTGGAATAGGGGTGACGATGCCCTTGGCTTCCCTTAGTGACCTGGGTTCTCACAGGCTAGATGCGCATGGAATCGCAGGGCATGTTGAAATGGTCAGGAGCAGATAGGATTACCTCCACGCACAGATAAGGAACTGGGACGCAGACGGATGATCACCTGAGGATCCTGGTCATGGAGTGGGGATCGGGTCTGGGAGGACCTGGAGGTGCACAGCTGGCACCGTGGGCAGTGGCCTGGACAGAGGCCAGGGCGGGGCCTAGAGAAGTGGGGGCACCGAGGGGAGCCTGAGGAGTGGCAGGAGGAGGTGCTGGAGGCCGGCGAGCCCCGGGGAGGCTTGGGCGCGGTGGCCCGTGCTGTGGACCGGCCCCGGGAGGTGGACACAGAAATGGGGCCAGAGGACTTGGCCGTCAGCGAGGGCGGCTCCTGGGGACCTGCCGGAGGAGAGTGAGCCAGGTGACATTAGCAGGAACGAAAGTCCACCCGGTGCTGCTGCTTTGCATGTCACATGCCTTCCTGGCTCTCCACCAAAGCGTGTCGCTGGCTGGTTTCTTTTTTCTGGGTGACTGGTGGTAAAGGCACACAGAAGGAAGCCACGGCGTGGATGAAACAGTGAATGCTGAGGAAACCTGCTTGACGGTGTTGATGAAAATAGGGCAAAATGATCCAGCCCTTGAGTACTTTTTATTTAATTTAAAAGTATGTTGTATTTTTCTTGTATACAGCATGTCAGAAGGTGACAGTGTGGGAGATTCCGTCCACGGGAAACCTTCTGTGGTGTACAGATTCTTCACAAGACTTGGACAGGTTGGTTTTCAGGTCACTGAGTTGCGGAAACATTTAAATGAGACTTGACCCTGGGACGTTTCCCTGGGGCGTAAGTGTGCTGGCAGACCCCGCAGGGTGGGCAGCCCCTCCCTGGGTCTCTCGTTCACCCTCTCAGAAGCTTTTCCCATTGCCGTGAGGGTGCTGGGTCTCCTGAGGTTCAGGCCATGTACTTGTCTTCTGTGTTTTTTTCCAACAACTTTTAAAATGTGAAAACCATTCTTAGCTCCTGGGCGGGATGGACCTGGCGGCCCCTGCTCTGCCCTTGCTGTACCCTCGTCCAGACACCCATGTCTGCGTCCCCTCGGCCCCTCTGGCCCTGGCCCAGGCTTGCGCTCCGTGGCAGGAATACCCCTTGGGGCTGCAGCGAGGCCTATGAGTTCTGGAGGAAGGAGTCTAACTCAGCGAAGAATCGCACAGTTTGGTTCAAAACTAAAACTGTAATTGATTTTTTAAATTAAAAACTAGCATCTGGAGAAGTTCCTAATTATTGAAGCAGGTGATGGGCACGTGGAGGCTCATTCTCACGAATGGTTGAAATTTTTCATAATTAAAATCTCAAAATTAAATTTAGACTACACACGTGTATATTAATTACACACACACATACACGTGTATGTAGGCACACATGTGCACATATGTGAATCTAAGGATTAAGGCAGTCAGCTCTGCGGCTCCTGGGCGGGCTGGGACCGGCTCCGGGGGAGGTGGGCTTTGGGACGGGACCTCGGGTGGAGTCCCACATGCAGGGTGGTGACATTCTCCTTTCTCTGGCCCATCCTCTCTGGGGTTTAAGTTCAGTCTCCCCACGATGGCCCCTTGGGCCGATGCTGTAGGACTACGTGCTGCAAGAGGTGGTTCTGTAGTATTTTTGCTTAAGGGGTAGACTTGCCTCAGGAAACACTGCAAATGTTGGATTAATTGTAGTCACCGCTTAGTGCCATTGACTTAAAATCTGAGGCAAATGCTGGCAAGAAGTGTGCTCTGCAGAAGGAATTGCAGGGTCTCTGTAACTTGGGCACTCTCTTTCCAGATCTATCAGTCCTGGCTCGACAAGTCTACGCCATACACGGCTGTGCGATGGGTGGTGACGCTGGGCCTGAGCTTCGTCTACATGATCCGAGTTTACCTGCTGCAGGTCGGTGGGGGGTGGTGGTGACTGCCCTGTGGTGTTGGCTGGGGTGTTGTTTTTCCTTCTGTCTCTGGATTAGGTGGGTTTATGGTGAAGGAAGGGGTCTCTAAAGATAATTTTACAGCTAAGCACCAAGTATAAGAAAGACTTCAGTGACTGTCTTTAAATGTTTACATCCCGTTCTAAGTTCCTTGTATTCTGTTGCTGGACTTCCCAGGACAGTCTTGGTGTCAGCCGGGCCTGGTGAGGTGACAGCGCTCTCCAGTGTCCTGGTCTGCACAGGGGACCCTCTGGCGCTCCTTGACCCTGCCTCGGGCGGGACTTACGGGGGCTGGGGACAAAATCTAGGGACAAAATCACCCGGACTGGCCACCCCATTCCCTGGGTGCCGTGAGCTGTGCTGGTGTCCGAGGAGGGCCGGGTGGGGTGACCGAGGGCGGCACGGCTCCTCCAGGGGACGGACGCCCTCCCCGCACCTTTGGTGAGTGCCGGGCTCCTGGACGGGAGTGCTCTGTAGACCCTGAGAGGAGGGCAGCTCATGCTCCCTTGTGTCCAGAGGAAGGAGGCTGAGGCTTTTTCTCCCCCTCCTTGAAAGCAAACACCCTCCTTCCAGGTATTTCCCAAGGTTTAGGAGTATGTGTGTGCGTAGATGGATACTTCACCTACTGGATGCTATGCTGCGTCCAGTGCTCTGGGGAATTCTCACCTAAGCTAAGCATAGAGACCTGTCCTTAGATGGTATTGTGTCTGCGTTCCTACAAGGAAGCCTAGCCCTGGCTCGGCGCAAAGGCGGTGGGGCCCCGGTCCAGCTCTGCAGCAGGGTGCGGTCTGTATTGGGTGTCTATAACTGATGTTCAGTTTGCTGTGATGGGGTCTAGATTTTTTTAAGAACCTGGACCTTGGTCCATTCTCAGTGGAATGAATGACCTAGAAACCTTGACTTGGGGGATTTGGGCGGGGGCGGGTGCATCTCGTACGGGTTGGTTCTCCTGTGCTCTGAGCTGAGTCTCTACCCGACTTGGCGTCCCTTCAGACTCAGCCCGCCACGAGGAGCTGTGTGTTAACTCCTCCCTGTGCAGAGTTAACTCAGCTGTTAACTCTGCACATTTAGGTCTTTGTTGTTTGACTTGAAAACGTTTCAAGGTGGAAAGGGCTCATCTTGTTTGTGTGAAAATGTTTAGGCTTTTACAGTTGGTCCTGCAGTGCAGCTGTGGTTCTGATCGGATGAAGTCTGTCCTCTAAGAGCGAGTCATGTGGCACGTGTGCCCCTTTCTCTGTGCCGCCTGAGGGGGGTTTGGCTCCACGACACTTTGCTGACTTGTGCTTGGTTTACTGATTTTCCGGCTCTGGTTTTCTTCTGGGCAAACGTTATGAACATTCCTGACACAGTGTGCGGTGGTGTGAACCGCCTGCCGGAAGGAGCTCGAGCCCCAGTGTCTCAGTCTGGTCCGGAACCTGCGTCTGGGTCAGGCGCCGCTGGCCGAGGGCAGGGCTTGTGACCCGGGTGTGCAGGTCGGGTGTGAGGCTTTGTGAAGCACCCCCGTTTCTGCTGCCTTCCGGGGGGCTGGTGGCTTTACGTTCTGGGTGCACCTAACTGGACCCTTGAAAACGTTTGCCGTGTGGACCTTGGCTTATCCACTCTCAAGACCCACGGTGCAGTTTAAGATAAACTGTCAGCATGGATGCTCACTGCACTTCGGTCACTTGTTATGACTCCATGTCCTGGTTCAGTCCAGACAGGGAATGGGTTCAGGGTGGCCTCACTGACCGTTTCTCCTTCTCTTCCAGGGTTGGTACATCGTGACCTATGCCTTGGGAATCTACCATCTAAATCTCTTCATAGCTTTCCTTTCTCCAAAAGTGGATCCTTCCTTAATGGAAGATTCAGGTAGAGTAGAGACTGTCCACTTTGCTCTGTTTGGGGAGAGTTGTGGGCTTTCTGTACTTCCCAGGATTGCTCCATTTTCTCTGGAAACATTTGAAATCTAAATTTTGGGGACTGTTCTCTGGGTGCTTAAAATGTACCTGCAAGTTCAGTGATCCTGGCAAGTTTGTGGAACGACTTGCTAAGCCCTCGTGACAGTCACAGGAGGCAGGCGCTCCTGTCACCCCCGTGTGGCAGAGGGGGAAAGTGAGCCGTCAGGCTGTGGAACCTGCTGAGGTCCCGCAGTGGGGGGAGCCAGGGCCTGCTTCCTGGGTAGCTGGCCCGTCCACGTCCCCTCCATGCTTGCCTGTTAGGTCCCTTTCTCACAAAAGCAAGCTTCCACGGCGGCTCCACATGGCTGACTGAGGCCACTGGCCCCCCAGTGTCCCCTAAGGACGATGGGTTGAAAGGTTCGTGGCTCTGGCTGCTCCTGGCGTACCTGGGCCAGGTGGGGGCCTTGGCACACACCTGCTGGGCCAGCTGGGGGCGGGGATGGCTCACGACCAGATGCTGAGGCCTCCATTCCGGCACGTCGCAGCCACTGTTGGGAAAACCCGACGCAGCTCCTGTGGAGCCCATGGAGTCAGAGGCACAGTTGTTAACGGCAGAGGCACACTTTACGCAGCCTGTTCACATCACGATCGGAGCCTGTGTATTTTTTTCTGTGGAGTATTTGATGAAAATAGCAAAGGAAACAACCCTTTCATTTGGTGCTGCATTGGGGGGATTAGGAAACAAGAGGCCCTTTCAGTAGGCCTCAGTTTCTCCATCTGTTAACTGGGGAGGGCACCTTCCCACATGGGGTGGGAGGCGGCTTGGGGACGTCAGCCCGAGGCCCGGCTCGCGGCTCACTGAAGAGGGTGGCCGTCCTAAGCCCAGCGCCCCTGAGAGTGGATGCACAGCTCCCGCCTGTGTGCTCTCGTGGGATGTTGACTTTCATCCTCCCTGTACCTCGTGTTGTACAGTTGACACGTTCCTGAAAATCGGCGTGTGGTTGAATTTTTATGTGATCACTTAAACTGGTCTTAAAAAGAAATTCTAATACAGATTTTCTAAAGCAGTGAATCGGTTTCTAAATCAACTGAAGGTCCCCATTTTATGTCCGGTTAAAGGATGTAAATCTGTTTGTCACGTATCAGGCCCGCTGGTTCACAAGCTCTAGGGAACCTTAAAAGGGCAGCTGTGGAAACGACAAGGTACACTGTGTGCCTCACCTCCGGGTGACATTCTGCCTTTCAGATGATGGCCCCTCGTTACCAACCAAACAGAATGAGGAGTTCCGGCCCTTCATTCGAAGGCTCCCAGAGTTTAAGTTTTGGTGAGTCACTTCCTAACGGTGGTTGCGAAGGACGCTCGCCCCACGCACGGCCGTGAGACGGGGGCAGGCGCTTCGGTCCCAGCGAGCCAGCAGCTTAGACTCCTTGGAGAAACGCCAGTTCTGTTGTGTTTCCTCATTTTGAACGTTGACTCACCCAGAATGTGAAGCGTGCCCGCTGGGCGTGGAGGGGGGTAATGGGGCCTTGTAGTGCCCACCCCCCTCCCAAGGTAACACTGCTGCACCTCGATGCCGCAGAAAAGAGGCTGCTTCTGGGGAGGCGGGTCCCGGGTATGTGGCACACTTGGCCTCGGGGGGATGCTGCTTTGTGCACGGCGCCCCCCCGGTGGCCCGAAGGGGGCCCAGCTCTCTCCCCACTCGGTCCTCGGGGTGGCCTGGGCGTCCCCAGGCCTCCTGGAGGCGGTCACGTGTGTGTGATGCTGTGACAAGTACGAATGTGACAGGAGGATGGAGGTGACCCCCTAGTGTGTGTGTGTGTGTGTGTGTGTGTGTGTGTGTTGCGGGGGGGGGGCTGGTCTGTGAACGTGTCTGTCCTGTGTTGTCACAAAAGTGAAGGCAAAGAGCTGCCGCCCTTCAGCCTGTCCTCCTGGTGCAGGGGTGGCCGTGCAGGTGCTCGGTGAGTCCCTGTGGGATGAGTGTGAAACGCTGGGCCCGGGGCTGCCGGGGGAGGGTGGGCAGCGGGCAAGGCCGGGTCCTGCCCGCCCTCTGAGGTGGCCTTTGTTCTCTAGGAAAGGGAGACCAAGGGGGATTTTAAGGAGGGCTGTGAACCTGATGGTTGGGCCCTAAGCCGGAGGGATGGTGGCCCTGAGGCCTGACTCCACCTGCTTCTCCTGGGGACACTGCTCGGCCACTGGGGGATGGCCTGCTGGGCGTGTGGGACTCAAGCCTTGAGGCTCGGGACTGGACTTCTAGACGTGGGCCCCAGCAGCACATGGGGGGCATCTGCATCCCCCAGCTGCTGGCCTGGGCAGTGCCGGGGCCCCCACTGCTGTTTTACACTTCTGTAATTTCAGAAAACTTCGAGTGTCCAAGGGACTAAGAACGCTGTGTCCGTGGTCACACGTAGTACGTCAGACACGCCACACGCAGCGCCCACCCCGCTCCGCAAGTGGAGACCCACACCCTCCTCGGGGCTGCCGTCCAGCACTGACCTTCTCTCCTTCCGGTAGGCACGCAGCGACCAAGGGCATCCTGGTGGCGATGGTCTGCACCTTCTTTGAGGCATTCAACGTCCCGGTGTTCTGGCCCATCCTGGTCATGTACTTCATCATGCTTTTCTGTATCACGATGAAGAGGCAAATAAAGGTAAAAACCCAGGTGATTCTGCACCGTGAGACAGTGCCACCCAGTACTGGTAGCTTTGGGAGAGCCGGCTTGGGCCCGAGACACGGGAGAGCTGTGTGGACCCTGCTCTCCCTGCAGGTCTGATGGGTGTGGTGCCCGCTCCCCGCCAGCACAGCACAGCCAGTTAACACCCTCAGGTCTGGCACATCATACTGCGGGACAGTCAGGGCCCAGGACCTCCTGGATGGTGTGTTCTGCCAACATCACCCTAGAATGGGCCTTGCCAGACAGGGTGGTGCGGCTTCATCCTGGCCTCCCCACCCCCCCAACCACCTGGGCCCGGGTGCCCCCTATCCCACGTCCCCAGCTCAGTAGCGCTAGCCCGTCTGGCACACAGGGCGTCATGAAGCCCATCCCACACCCTCAGGGTTTCCAGCAGCTCGGCCGGCTCCGCTGGGCAGTTGGGGGACGGGGGCGTCTGCCGGAGCTCTGGCTCCACGCCTGGTATGTGGAGAAGGTGGGGCTCAGAGTTGGAGGGAAGGTGGGTCACGGGGAAGCCGTGCTGAGACGCGTCTGCCTGTCCCCAGCACATGATCAAGTACCGGTACATCCCGTTCACGCACGGCAAGAGGACGTACAAGGGGAAGGAGGACGTGGGCAAGACGTTCGCCAGCTAGACGCGGCTGCCCTCCGCGGGCCCTGGACGGCCGCAAGTTGCTGTGACGCCGTCTTCTTTCCTCACATAAAGTAGTTGATTACAAGGGAGTTATTTTCTTTTTAAAAAGGAGCTTCAATTATTTGTAACTGAAATATCAGGTTCTTGAAGAAACTGGCATTTAAACCGAATCGCGTTGATTTATTTTCCAGTGCTGGTCAGGCGTCCAGACGCTGGCCTTGCAGAGGGCAGGCCGGGTGGACAGCCATGTGGGCTGGGGGGCGGGGGCGGGGGGCCGGGCCCGCGGAAGGAGCCAGGACGCCAGCTGCTGCCTCCCAGGACGCTCACCGTGGCCCCGGGGGACGCTCGCCTGTCCGTCCGGCGCGTGGAGGAGATTCTGCAGCAACTCTGGGCTCTAATGCCGGTTTCCGAATTTCATCTCGCTAGAGATGTGTTGAGTTGGCCTCTATCATGATGACTCAAAACTTCGTTCTTAACTACCATGATTGCTTCTGAGGGCCTGGAATTATAAATATATATATTTTAATTGTTTGAGATTATTTTGACACATTTCTTTGATACGTGAAGGGTTGTTTTAACTTAAACGTGTTCTCATGCAGCAGCCCCTTTTCAGAAACACCTGGCAGGAGCAGCCAGTTCTGTGGCTTTTAACACATGGCTTCCCACTTTCTACAGGGAAACAGCTCTGACCTGCATGTCAACTTTTTTGATGTGATAAAAACCAATACTCGTAAACATTTTACCGAGTGACTTTTTAATTCCAACTTCATTAAAGACAACGTCGCTGCTCTTCCGTAGTCTTCATCTAACCCGCTACGCCTCCGGCACTGTGAGGGCCTGGCAGGGGAGTGCGGCCTTCCTGGAGGGCGGGCCGTGCTGCTGAGGCCGCGGCCCAGACACCGGGGGTCTGTTCCCACTCCCTGCCGCAAGCGCTGTTTCCATTTGTCTGCGGGTTTCAGACATCGAGTGTTTACCGCCTGGCTTTTCTTTTGCCAGGTTTTGCATAGCTGAAATTGAGCTCCTCTTGCTTTTAAGAGGCCGTATGAAGACCATTTGTGTACCCGATCCTGAATTTTAACTTCACGTGGAAATGATGTCCAAATCGGTACTTTTATTACCACGTTGTGGCACCTGAGGTGTTGAGACTCTAGACTTTTTTTTCTTTTGTTTTTCGTACTGTTTTCCTGGTAAATGCACAGGGAAATATGGGAAATTGCAGGCACTTGGTGAGTGTAAGTAAGGGGTTTTGGGAACCGTGGAGCCTCCCCTGGGGCTCCTGCCTGTCCGGAGCAGGGCCCACGGTCACGGCCTGCCTCTGGGGCTGACCTCTGCTCACCGAGGAGTCTCTGTTCCTGCATCACCGCTCCCACAGAGTCACATGGAGGGAGAAGCGGCCTGCAGGGGCCCTGGGAGGGCCCCTTCCACACGGGCTTCCGTTCACCTCACGGCGCTAACACACCAGCACTTCTGTGGAATTGCTGTTGTAAGGATGCCTACGGCAAAGTCCTGTCTCTGCACAGCTTAGGTACATGTAAAAACCTGAAAATAACAAAAAAGGTGGCAGGAAGTGTGTTGGACACAGCAGTGAGCCGGTGTAGGCAAGCTGGCCCACCACCAGCTTTGGAGATGGGTGGCCTCAGTGGGTCAGGCTGGCTGGGGCCTGCCAGGCGCTCCAAGCAGGAGGAGACGGCTCGTGTTCAGAGGCCAGGACACACACTTCCATTTTATTTTTAAAATTTACTTTATTATTTTTGGCTGCATTGGGTTGGGTCTTTGTTGCTGAGTGCGGGCTTCCTCTAGCTGCGGGGAGCAGGGGCTACTCTTCGTTGCGGTGCGCGGGCTTCTCATTGCAGTGGCTTCTCTTGTTGCGGAGCACGGGCTCTAGGCGCGCAGACTCAGTAGTTGTGGCTCGCAGGCTAGAGCACAGGCTCAGTAGCTGGGGCGCACAGGCTTAGTTGCTTTGCGGCATGTGGGATATTCCCGGACCAGGGCTTGAACCCATGTGCCCTGCATTGGCAGGCGGATTCTTAATCACTGCGCCACCAGGGAAGCCCTCCATTTTCTAAAATGGGAAACAAACTTGACATTTATTAGAAGGCACCTGCCAAATGTGTTAGGGGGCAATCACGGCTCCTTTCCGGGAAGGGCTGTGCCCCCTCGCCCCAAAAGCCAGCTCCAGTGACGAGGGTTAAGGTTTGTGGGTCGTTTGGGCTGGAAGACTGACCACGCTGGGAAGGCAGGCTGCTGGTTCCCGGCCCTTGTTCAGTCCTGGCCCGTCTGGCCCTGCCCTCACTGTGTGCCTGGTATTGGATATAAACGACCGGTTTGGGGAAGGGAGGGAAGTTCTGTTAAGTGCTGAGCTGTCTGGCTGGCAGCCCTGCAGGCCCTGCCCAACCTGCCCTGAAGCCATTTCACGGCCAGGTCCAGCGCCTGTCCTCCCCGGCGGCTGGCACGGTATCTTATGTGACAAAGAATAAAAGACTTGAGAGTTTCATGATTTCTGTGCAAGTGCAGTCAACTTGTCAACCTTGAGAATAAACTTCCTCCTGACATCAGGAAGGACTCCTGGGTTCCTCCCTCCGTCGGGTCAGCGGTAGTGCCGCAGGTAGACCAGCTTCTGGGGGAGGAACTTCTCCCTGCAGAGGGGACACTCCATCTGTGGGGGGAGGAGGAAGGTCATGGGTTGTGACCCCTACAACCCCGGGGGTCCCTCCCCCACTGGCATCTCCAGTAAAACACGGATGTACACACGTCTCCATTAGGACAGAAAAACATTTTTTTGAGATGATGCAGGCAGTCGGGGAGCAGAGCAGGGACGGTGACCAGCGAGGAGACGGCCAGGCCACGGGTGACTTGGGACAAGGGAGGGCGCTTGGCTGCGGAACGACCGTGGCTGCCCTGAACCTCTCGGAGTTTCTGGGTGTGAGCTCACGGGTCCCCTGTCCCCACCCTCAGGGCCGGGTCCCTCCTGGCCCGGGAAGGTCAGCCCCTTGCCTGCCAGGCATGCGTGTGCCCCAGGGCCTCGCAGAGCGGCCTGGACCCCACGGAGGAGGCTGCAGCCACCGCGCCCTGCAGGCCCTGAGGAAGGCTCCTTGGGCAGCGTGTGGACAGGACATCCCAGTAACGAGGCAGGCTTGACCTCAGGCCCCAAGGAGAGACGGGGCGGGGGTACACGGGGGCCCGGGACCGGCCCCTCCCTGAAGCCAGTGCAGGAGTAAGGTGGCAGAGCTCCCTGCTCTGGCCCCCTGGATCCCACACCCTGAGATCTCAAGGCCGAGCAGGCGGCTCTCGCTCCGAGGGTTCCCAGGTGGGTGGCTGGGGCCTTCCGTTTGGGAGCAGAGCTGTCACGGCAGGCTTCCGGCCACCGCAGCTCCCTGCCTCCATCCCAGCCGGGGGCTTTTAAAAACAGCCCCCCCCACCCCACTGAACAAGCGCGGCTGTGGAGGCAGACAGCGGGCCCAGTGCAGCGGGGGTGGCCCGGGGGCCTACGCTCAGGACGCTCACCTTGGTGTCGGCCCAGTGGGTGATGCAGCCCCAGCAAAACAGGTGGCCGCAGGGCGTGGCCGTCGAGTACCTGCGCTCCTCCAGGCACAGGGTGCACAGCGAGGTTCTGGAAACTGCTCTCTCTGTGTAGCTCCTGGCAGGAGAGGGGGGACGATGGGACAGAACTGAGCCTGAGTTCCGTGTGGCGCTGGGTAGCCCCCGCCCCGGCACAGCCCTGCGCACCTGCGGTGGGACAGGCCACGCTGCGGCCTCCACTCCCTCTGGGCGCGCTGCCTCTGCCGGAAGCCGTAGAGCTGCAGGCCCGCGGCCAGTGCCAGGTGCAGCAGGGACACGAGCCCCAGCAGCCTGTAGCTGGCACGGGCCCGAGGGTCCTCTGCGAGCGGATGGCGGACACGGAGCTGTCAGGGACCCGGGGAGGGGGGGACAGTCACATGATCCGTTGGCGTGAGGCACTGAGTGGCCCAGGGGCCAGGCCTCCCCTGTGGGACGAAGCCAAGGCCTGCCCTCTGGCTGCAGGATGGGGCAGCAGCGCCTGGCAGGCTCTGCGCTGGGTGGCAGCTGGACAGCTCAGGGCGTCACCCCCGGCGGGAGCCCAGCATTGAGCGAGGACGGCCACGAACCTCGAAGCCTGCAGTCACTAGGCTGCAGGCAAGGTGTCGCGGGGAGAGGGGGGACGACCAGGCCCCCAAGCCTCATAGAAAAAGAACTGGGAAGCCTGAGCAGCGGCGCCCAGTGGGATGGGAGGGGCGCCAAGCGTGGCAGACCCGCTACTCAGCCCCGTGAGAGGAACAGAAGCTCCCGCTTCTAGCAAGGCACCAGACTACCCGGGTGATGTTCCGCAGCTGGGACTCCCGGCCACGTCCCCCAAGGGAAAGCTGCTTGCCCCCCGCTTCTGTCTCCTTCCCCCCGGGGAATGGGGACAGTCAGGTCAGCCAGACTGGCCAGAGCCTGGAGCCCGAGGGGCAGGGCCCTGGTTGCCTGTGTAGGAAGAGCCCCGTGGCAGCCCCCAATGCCCTGACTGGGTTGAGCCCGTGTTTCCAGCCCCTCTGTGGCAGCAGCTTAGCAAACACCCTACCTAACAGGTAGAGCAAACGCGGTGAGGACTGGGGCTGGGCTGAGGAGAGGGGGTGCACGTGCCGGGACAGCACTGCCAAGGGAGCCTGGAGACCTCCGGGGAGGCAGGGGGCCCGAGGGAAGGCCCTCCGGGTGAACCTGGGAGCAAGGGCATCAGCTGAGACTCTGGAGGGTCAGAGTGCCTGCGGCGGGCGGAGCCCAGGGGAGGCTAGCGGGGATGCTGGCGGCAACAGGGTCGCTGTAGGGTCACCATCAGGGTGTCCCTACACCTGACCCTCTGTCAGGGTGGCCTGGAAGGGTGGGCACGGGGCCCAGGAGCCAGGGCCCCAGGCCTGCGCTCAGGGTACAGAGCGGGGCGGTCACACGTGCTGGCGGCAGGAAGACAGACTCGCCCTACCCTCAGAGTTTACGGAAACCAGACTTGCGCAGGTCTTTCAGCAAAACGGGACCTGACAAGACCCACGTTTCCAGTGGAGGATTTCAGCTCTGGCCCTGTGACTGTGCTCGGGGACGGAGGTCCCCTGCAGAAGAGCGGCCCCAGGCGGCACCTGTGACTTACGTAGGTGATGCCTGTGAACCTCTTGGCCAGGTGGTAGAAGGCGCCATGGATGTAGAACCAGGCGACATGGAGACGCTGGAGGCACCCGAGGCCCTGCCTGAACACCAACACAGCCCGCAGGAGCGTCCCCTGCTGCTGCTCCGTCAAGGCGGCCGTGCACCGGCGCATCCAGCGTCTTGTCCCCGACTGGCCACGGGCACTGGGGGCCAGGCTGCCCCGTGAGGGCCAGGCGCCGTCACCATCGGCCTGCAGCTCGTGCTCCAGGTGGAGCAGGGCCTTGTCCAGCAGGTAGGGCAGGACGGTGTGCAGCGCCACCAGTATCCCACGGCGCAACCTCGAGGGCACTCGGCCCTGGGTCGGGTCCACCTGCAGGATGCTGACGTACTCCTCCCCGAGGGTCTGGTAGCCTGTGGGGAGAGGGACCGGTGAGAGAGACAGGCAGGGACCTGCCAGCGACTTCCGTACTGGGTCCCTACAATCCTCATAGCCCAGGCCCCGTGACAGGGCTCAGCGCTGGGACCCCTCTAGGGCCACGGGTTCAGCCATGGAGAAACGGTCCCAGACAGATGTGACAGGGGTACTGCAGAGCTTCCAGAGGCCCCAGCCTGGGCTCAGGGCCTGGCCTCCCACCTAGGGAAAGGGTTCGGGGTTCCCTCCTTCCCTGAGGCTGCATGCGGCCCAGCTCCGGGGGCACTGAGAAGCACCTCCAGAAGCTTCTCACTCTGCTGACAGCCCCTCTCCTGTCCTCTGGGCTCGGCGTGTGTTGTGGGCCTTGAGATCCTGCCAGGGGCTGCTACCTGCCAGTGTAGTGAGGCCAAAGTAGGCGACATCCGACACCAGCTCAACCTCTCTCCTCCACTCCAGCCACTTCTTCGCACCTGAGAGGAGGAACCACGTCATTTCTGAGGGGTTGGGGCGAGGGTGGTGCAGCGTAAGGATTAGGAACAAGCCTCCTTCCTGCTGCCAAGACCCAGCCCCGTCACCCTTCCACGCGGCTAATACTGTCCTAAACCACACTCTGTTCTCTCCCTGGCCTCCTGTGCTGTCCACTCTGCTCCATCTATACCTGCCTCGCCTGGGCCACCGAGTATCCTGAGAACTTACCAACCTGTAGCCACCTCCCCGTCCAGGACCCGCCTGGGCAGCTGCTCTAGAGCCCAGAAGGGCCACAAGGACAGTGTAGTACAGTGACCAGGAGCTCAAGCCGAGACCACCCATCCAGCATCAAATCCCAGCTCCCCACACTGCTGGTTGTGACCTCAGGAAGGTACAAGATCTTTCTGGAATCCCCGCTTCCCTGTCTCTAAGGAGGGGACTAGCAACAGGTCCCACTCACAGGGATGTGTCGAGAATAAAATGAGTTAACGTTCTGAAGCACGGAGAACAGTGTCTGGCACAGAGTAAGTGAATGTGTTAGCAAAACGAATACACGGGCCATTTGTTCTGATCGTGTCGTGTCCCTCTCCTGCTCAAAACCTGCCCATGGCTACCCGCCCGAGTCTACGGCCCAGCCTCGCTTCGGCTACTCCGAAGAGGAGCCCGCTGTCGTCTGGAATCCACCCCACGCTCTTGCCCCTCCACTGGGCTCCGACGCCGCTGCTCCACGGGAGACTCCCCGTGTCCCCAGAGCCGTGGACTCTTCCACGCCTGGTGCCCGGCCCCCACCCCCGCCCCCGGCAGCAGGGGGCAAAGCCCGGGGCGCTCGCTCCTTCCTTCGCCTCAGGTCTTGGGGGGGGCGAGCAGGGCCTGGCCGAGCCTGCAGGGGGATGACCGGAGGGCCTGAGGCTCGTCGGCCCGCTTCGCGCCCCCGCGGCCCCGCGGGGGCTCACCCGCGAGGCTGTGCAGGGTGCCGCCCGCCGCGCTCCGCAGCCCGCCGCGGTAGTAGTCGTCCTTCTGAGCCGCGCGGACTACCTCCGGGGGGCTGGCGGCCGCGGGGGCCATGGCCTAGGGTTGCGGGGCCGCGGGGACCGTGGAGACCGGGGAGATCGCGGTGACCGGGGAGATCGTGATGACCTGGGGCTGCGGGAAAGCGGATAGCCACGCCCACGCGGCGGCGCCTCCTGATGGCGCTGGGCTCGGCGTGCGGTGCAGACCTTGTGCGTCACAGATCTTGTGCGTCACGGCGCGCGCGCGTTCCGGGGCGGGGCCTGCTGCGGGGCGGGGCCTGCTGCGGGCGCGGGGCTGACGGGGGCCAGCGCGTGGTAGGGCCGTGGGTTCCGTGCGCGGTCCGTACGGGGCGAACGCGGCCCGGATGAGGAGCGCGCGCAGGGCGGGAGGGGGCGGGTGCGCGGGGTGGGGGGTTGAGCGGCGCAGGGTGGCGAGCGGCCTCGGGGACAGCCCCCAGGTACTGCGAGAGGCATCGGAGCTAGAGGGGGCGTGCCGACGCCCGGTGGGGAGGCACTTGCCCGCCCCCTGGGGCCAGAAGTAAGGAGGGCGCTCGTCTCCCTCCCCGCAGTACCCTCTGCGGGGCGCTGGGACCTCGTGTGTTCTCATCCCCGCGACCCCCACTGCGGGCCCAGGAAAGGTGCTCTGCGGCCTGGGGCGGAGCAGGGAGCTCTGATTCTTGAACCGCGGTGTTTCTACTGGCGGCTGCCCAGGCCCCACAAGTGCAGACCCCTGACCCCTCCCAGCTGCTCTCAGAGAGGGGACCGAAGAGGGCCTGGGGAACTTGGAAGGCCATGCACCTGAGGGGACGGAGCTAGGAGAGCCCGGCGCCCAGACACAGGCCACGGCTGGACTTGAGCTGCAGCCCAGGGCCGGGGGAGGGGCCTGGGGGGAGAGCAGTGGGAGGAGGCAGGGGGGTGCCCTGAGGGCTCTGGGTCTGGAGCAGGTCATGGCATCTGTATCTGTGCCCCAGTGGAGGGGGTGCAGGGATACCCCAGACAGACCAGAGGGCCCTGTCCTGTGGGCACTAAGGGGAGCTGTGGGCCCAGCAGGAGAGAAAGAAGGCAAGTGGGCTGAGGGGGCGGGGGAGCCACGGGGCCCCCCTGACTTCGGCCGGGAGGGCGTGGGTTGAGACAGGCTGTAGCTCTTGGCCTCACTTCTCCCATACCTGGGCGTCAGCTGTGGGTACGTGCACAGGCTGGCACAGCTCAGCGACACAGAACCAGGCCTTGGGGACAGGCTCAGAGCTCGTTGGGCCTCCACCAGGGGCAGGCAGGCACCTTTTAGAGGGAAGGGGCAGGACCTGCGTGGTCCAGCAGGGCCTCCTGCTACCGAAGCCCCCGTGTCGCTTTGGAGCGGTGCCCCTGTCTGTGTACCCAGTTTCCTAGTCGCAGAGGCCACCTGTTGCTTGGGTTTGCAGCCAGGGGTGCGCCCTCAGGCGGGGGCCAGGTGGAGACCCTGAGGCCTCACAAGTTTCTGCCTAACTAACAGGCTGGCCCCTGAGACCCCCTGGCCTATGGGCTTGCACAGATGGACGCAGTGTCCACCGGCACCAAGTCAGATCTGGAAGAGGTCTTGTCCCCTTCCTCAGGGTCACCGGCTGGCTCCTTAGGGAAGCCTGAGGGGTGGGGCCTGCCCAGGGCACCTCCCCCACTGGCTGGTCCCGGCTCCCTGCCCAGAACTGCACCTTCCCAGTCTTCTCACCAGCACAGCCGTACTGGGCAGGGCAAGGCCAGAAACAGTGTTACCGAGCGTCTGTTCTTGGGGATGTGCGGCCTGGGGTCCAGCTGGGTTCAGATCTCCCCGGTGTCCTCACTTGCCTCGGGGCTGGTTGGTTGGGGTTGCCGCTGGTGCCCCAGGGCCCCTACTGTGACTTGAGTTTGGGGTCAGAGCCCAGAATGGCCAGCAGATGGTGCTGTGGGCCCATCTGCTCCACCACGTTGCGGGTAGAATTATGGATTGGGGAGTGAATTTCACCCCAAAGAGTGAATCTGGATCAGAACCAAAGGAGAACAGAGTGATGACTCGCCGGGTGCAGAGATGGCCACACGGCCAGGGAGGGAGACGAGATGGTTTCAGAGGGAAGGCGGGTGGGAGGGACAGACAGGAGTCCCTGCCTCATCAAGTCAGCTCTCCGGGTCCCCTGGCGGCCAGGCGAGCCCGAGCCCTGTGTGCTGCCCGCTGTGTTCTCGGGCTCTGGGATTCCGGATGGGCTGGAGGGACGAGGGCTCTTGCTGGAGGCCTTACCGTGTGACTTCTGTCCTGGCTCCTGGGACAGGAAGGGGAAGAGCCGTGTGGACTTCGGGGAAGCGGCCACCCGCGCCGGGCAGAGGTATCTGACTGGGGTCCAGCCCCAGCGTGGGGCCCTGATGTCCACTGCTGTGTACAAACCGAGCGTGCTGAGCCAGGAACCTGCTGTGACCTCGGCTGTGTGACCTCATCCACTGGTACCTCTCACACGCACTGTCTGACCTCCGGGCCTCAGTTTTCTGGTCTCCGGAATGGAGATGCCGATCTTAAGCGTATACTCTGCGCGCACCAGCAGACGCAGGCTGAGTCTAAGCTCGTACTGCTCACCGCACAACAGGCCGATAATAGAGAGGCGAGTTGTTGGGACAAGGCATAATGACTTTATTTGGAAAGCCAGCAGACCAAGAAGATGGTGGGCCCCTGCTCCAAAGAACCATTGTGCCTGAGTTAGAATTCAGGCTCCTTTTGTACTAAAAGGGGAGGGAATAAAGTCAAACATTTCCTGGTTCCGGTCAGCCTCCGGAGGGGGTGTGTGAATTTCTTCCTCCCTGCAGTCATTCACACGTGGGCCTGGTCAGGATGTTTCCTGTGAGCTAAACAAAGGTATTTTAGCTTAATGCTCACTACCTGGGAAGCAGGGTTCACAGAGATGGGCCATTATGTAGAATTTACACTTACAGGCAACCTCCCTGTAGTGATTAACTTATAGTAGAATACAAACGTTCTTGTCGATTACATCACCACCAAATTCATTCACTTCCTCCCATTGTCAGATCGGTCCCTCCTCTGGGACGTTCATTGAGCCCGGCCTGGAGGGTGGGCATGGCCCTGCTGCTCCCCTAACTCTCCCAGCCCCGCCACTCATCTCCCACCCTCCCACAGCCCCACCCAGCTGACTGGTGGGCAAGCCAGTGGCCAGCTGGTCTGTGTCCCTTTCCTGGGAGGCCGGCTTCACCCAACACGGGCTTCTTGCTTGGGTGGCTGCTGTGCCGTCGAGCCTGACTCAGGAACACCTGTCGGAAGAAGGAAGGAGGGGCAAGGTGGGTCAGCTCGAGGCCCCTGATTCTAGCCAAGGCAGTCTCACTGTGTGACCCCTCCCGCCCAACCCCAGGGCTCAGGATCATCCGAGGCCGGCCGGACACCGGGCTGGGTGCAACCCTCCCTGGGACTGTGGGGTGGGGTGCTCCCAGGCAGAGCCTTCGCTGGACCCCGTGTATCCCCATCCTATAAGGAGGAGCGGGTGTTTCTCACTGTTGGAGAATGGCAGAGGGGCCACTGAGGCTGAGATGCCCACCCAGTGGTGGGGGTGGAGAGACACGGGTTGCTGGGCACCAGCCTTGCTACGGGCCTGCGTCCATGACTGGGCAGGCGCCTTCGGGGTGTGGAGCAGAGGTGGGTGCTGCTGCCCTCCGTGGGGCATAGGGGGTGGGCAGCTGCAGTTCCAGCCCCAGGCCTGGGGCCGGACTAGCCTGTTTCTCCCCTTCCCTGCAGCCAGCGCCTGGGCGGGTGGAGAGACTGGGGAAGAGCCCGCTGCTCCCCACTGACCTTTAGGGCGCAGCACTCCCTCAGGACAAACCTGGAGAACAGGCTCCTCCAGCTGGCGGTGGTCACCGGCTGGGCGGTCTGGGAACACACCTCACCCCAGCAGGCAGCCGTGGAGCTGGCCCGGAGGTGCGTGGGGTGGGGGTGCAGTAGGCACAGGGTGGGCTCGGGCTGCCTGGGGTGGGAGGTGTTGTGGGCATAGGTGGGCGGCCCCCCAGAACCGAGCTGGGACTCCCACCAGCCCCTTGGGCAGAGGCCTCCCCCAGTGCAGGGGTGGGAAGGCCCTGCTGCGGGACCCGGAGCAGTGCCCTGCCAGGGGCTTGTTAGGTGGGGCAGGACAGGGGATGCCTGGGGCTTGGGCTGGTCTTGGAAGTAATGTCAAGCAATTTCAGGACATAGGGGCTGGCCAGGGACTCTGCCGGGGGTGGCCAGGGCCTGTTGTCCCTGTGCTGGCCTGGGACAGGCAGGCACGATTCCTGGCCCAGCGGTGTGCTGGGACTCTGGGGCGGTGGGCCACTGTCAGAGCTTCAAGGGGGCGGGACAGGAATCTGGAGCCTGAGGGGCCAAGGAGGGAAGGGCCACCATCCATGTGGCAGAGCTAAGAGTCAGAGCTCGGAGAGGCCCTGCCTGGTCCAAAGCAGGCGCAGGGTGAATTCCAGGTCTGTCTGGTCCCACGTCTGGATCCCAACGTCTTTGCCTGATGCCAGGGTGGGTGGGGGTGGCGTGAGTGCAATCATCATCTGGGGCTGAGCTGGTTGGTAACTAAGGCTTGGACACTAAGGGCCCAAGGAAGAGGTGATCTGGGAGGACTTCCTGGAGGAGGCGGCTTTGCACTGACAGGAGAGGGAGGGCTCTGTCCAGACCAGAGGCCATCCTCCCCGTCTCCCCTGGGGCTGGAGGGAGGGGGGCGAAGCCAGGACCCTGTGGGGTGGGGCACCCAGAAGAGTGAGGATTTGTGGGCACCAGGCAAAGCCAGGGCGGCCTGAGAGAGGCCGCTGGCTGGGCAGGGGTGTTGAGAGCGGCTGGCGCAGGTCACCCACACGCTCGCCTCACTCCAGCCCAAGGAAGGGCATCCACTCGGGGCTCTGCATGTGGACGAGCACAGGGAGGTCAGGCCTGCTTGGGGGCTCTTCGTGGAGGGGGCTGTGCTGGACGCTCCCTGGAGACGCCCTCCCCCCATGTCACTGTCCCCATGACGGCATCCTCCTAATGGGGGCGGCCACGGGGGCTGCCACCTCTGTGCTGGAGGTGTGACCTTGGGCAGGTCCTCACCTGCCAAATGTAGGATAGAGAGTCTTACATCCTGGGCCAGGGAGCCCCCGGGACCCACGCGTGTGTGGCACGGACGGCGTGGGCCAGCCCGAGGCTCGCTGTGGTTCCTCTCACGGGTGGGCCCCGGGGGCTGAACTGCTCGGGGTTTGCTGGGAGGTGGCGTGGGGGCTCTGGGTGGTAGGGCCTCAGAGGTTTGCAAGCATCTCAGCAGCAGCAGTGCTTGGTCTGTGGACTCGGGTGATGGTGACGAGAGTCCCCGAGGGCGTCTCCTGTCTGGCTCCTTTGTCTGTTCCCAGCGGGCGCCTGGCGTGCAGCAGTGCTCAGGGTGTCTGTGTGGACCGAGCTCCGATGCCAGAGCGAGTGGACAGGCCCCAGTGCGTGGCGGGCACCATACACGGCTCGTGCTCGCAGGGAACCCGAGGCCACGGCCTGCCTTGCCGGCGCCCCGCCGGCCAGGGCTGGAAGGAACCACCGTGCGCTGGCTTCCACCTGTGCATCCACGTGGTTCTGACTTTGGTTTTGGGGGGTTTGTCCTGATTTACAGCGACCGGTAGCTGCCAATGGCCAGTGGTTCTCACGGCCCCTCTGCCGCCTCGGGGTGTTTACTTTCAAAGTAGAAGAGCCGATACTATTGAAGGCCCACAGCCTCCTCACTTCAGACGTGAGAGTCGGGAAGCAACCAGGGCCTGGGGGCTGCAAGCATGCAGCACGGGGGCTCCCCGAGGCAGAAGCGCAGGAGCCTGGCTTGGCGTGGCCCAGCGTGTGGCGTGGTGTGGCCCGGCGTGGCCTGGGGCTTCTCTCGCGAGGCGCTGTGTGGAGACAGTGGCTCCCGGTCTGTTGGAGGCCAGGGGTCGGGGTCCCCAGCAGGAGGCTCCGGATCCCCCGCCCACCCCCCGCCCCATCCCCAGAGGCCAGAGCTGAGTGGGGGCCCCAGGGCGCGTCTTTAGTTTTCTCCCCCTGGGTGTGGCAGCTCTGGCCGGTACCCTCACTGGGTGCCAAGTATGACCTCAGCATCCCCTGTGCTCCTCCTTCATCCAAACACCAGTCCCCCTCCCCGACCCCCACCACCGCTGCCCCTCCAGACACAAAACTTCTCAGAGGGGATGCTCCCTCCGGGTCCCCCTCCACTCTCCCCACCATGGGATCCGCTCCTGTTGGGGGTCCCAGCAGCCCCCGTGCCAGGCCCCCCAGGCCGTGGTCCTCGCCTTCCTCTGAGAAGGGATCTGCAGCGGCCACCCCAGCTCGGGGCTGTTCCGGGGGTCTGTCCTCTCTGCCTGGCCTTGAGTTTCCCACTGAATTTCAAGAGACAACAGACATCCAGGGGAAAACGGAGGGGCGAGCAGGTACCGGCCTCTGGACGAGAGCGGTGGACACGACTGGAGGCAGGCAGAGGGAGAGGCTGATGCCCACCCGGCAGTGGGGCGTAGGGGCCACAGCCGGCCTCCCCTGGGGGCGTGAGGACGGTGAGGGAGGAACGGGGTCGGGGGCCTGGCCGTGGAGATGGCAGAGCCGGGAGGAGCCCAGAAATGCTTCCCTCAGCTCCGTTGGGGGAGGGAGGGGGCTTCTGTCTGAGGAAGCTGGACTGGGACTGGGGACTCTAAGCCAGCCCTGGGCCCCAGGGGCCAGATGGGCCCTTCTGGCTGCAGGGCCTTTGCACTTGCTGCCCCTTCTGCCTGAGGCGCCCCCTCCCGCAGATGGCTCCCCCTCTGAGCCCCTTCAGACCCTCCCCGACACTGGACCTTTGTGGTGAGCGAGACCTTCCTCCCTGCCAGCCTGGGTACTACTGTGGGGTGAGGGTGGGTGCAGGGCCCCCCCAGCCACCCCTGGGGCTCTGGTCAGGAGCTCTGTGTCCTTGGGTTAAGGACGCAGGGATGCAGGGACATGCCCTGTGCCTCCCTCCTCCCGGCCGCCTACCCCAAGCCTTGACTTACCTCTTCCACTCAACAGACACCACCCCACCCAAAGACTCAGGATTCCATTCGGGGCCGCGGGGAGCTGGCGTCTGATGGAGGTGGTCCAGGCAGGACCTCTGCTGTCCCTTTTGGGGCCCTTCCTCTGGCCCCGGGGGGCAGTTTGACCCACTTAGCACCCTCCCCCACTGTGACGTGGAGACTGACCTCGCCACACTTTGCAGATTCTCGCGGAGCACGGAGGTTGGCAGTGATGCTCTCGTGGAGTGGGTGGGGCTCAGGCGGGACAGAGGGGCTGGAGCTGCCGGGAGGATGGGGGAGGGCTCCCAGGGCCCATCTCTGTTCATGGGGTGGACCCCAGTGATTGCAGCCCGGCTCCTGTGGGGTGTGCTCCTGGCGCAGGGGTGAGGAAAGCGCCCCCAAGGGCAGGGGTCCCAGAGCGTGAAGACACAGAAGGGCCTGTGCCCACCTGCCAGGCTGGCTCCTGCCATCTCCTGTTGGGGAAGGGCTCTCTGTGCACCTGCTCTACGGGCCAGGAAACCAGAACTCAGGGAGAATTTCTTGGCTACGAAGAGGCAGGCTTCACACGAAGCTCTGACCTGGAGACGCCCACTGCCACAGCAATCTCTTATGCAGGCCTCGGGCACAGAGGGCTCTGGGGACCCTCCTCTTCTCATCCCGGCCCTGCTCTTGACTGGCCGGTGCGTGGTTGACTGATCGCGTTCACCCCATCCCGCCCCTTCTTGGGATGCGCTCTGATGGGTGCTCAGTGCGCACCTTTTGTTTTAGTTATTTTTCAGAATGCATACTGTGTTTTGTTGCACTCACCTTAAAAGTTTTTTTAATACAATTTTAAAGGTTGTACTCCATTTACAGTCATTACAAGATACTGACTCTATTCCCCGTGTTGTGCACTACATCCTTGTAGTCAATCTTACCCCCAATAGTTTGTACCTCCCAATCCCCCATCCCCACATTACCCCTCCCCCCTCTGGTAACCGCTAGTTTGTTCTCTATGTTCGTGTGTCTGCTTCTTTTTTCTTATATTCACTAGTTTGTTGTATTTTTTTAGATTCCACATATAAGTGATATAATATGGTATTTGTCTTTCTCTCTCTGACTTACTTCACTTAGTATGACAATCTCCAGGTCCATCCATGTAGCTGCAAATGGCATTACTTCATTCTTTGTTATGGCTGAGTAATATTCCATGTGTATATGTACCACATCTTTTTTATCTGTTCATCTGTTATGGACATGATGGACACTCAGGTTGCTTCCACATTTTGTGTTGCAATTATTTTTGATCTCTATCGATGTTAGCGGTGCAAAGGTTTTGGTCTCTGGACCCCTTTCCACTCTGAACAATTGTTGGGGACCCCAAAGAGCTTTGTGTCCAGTGGAGAGAGAGCTGGCGAGAGCCGGCTGTGAGATCTCCAGTAATTCTGGGAGCTGGTTGTTAAACATAGCCATTATTAAAATCAAATTTTATGTCAACCATATAAGTTATATAAAAGTACAAGCAATCAACACTCAGAACTTAGCACTTCCTAATTATTCACATCTTACTATATTATCCATGTTCTTGTCTAGATAGGGTTTGCGTCTGTTCCATCTGAGGACTGGAAATCCCAGGGGATGGAATGTCGCCCATTTCTGCCCAACTCCGCGCTCAGTAATCTCACGGGCACAGCCTGAAATTGGCTGCGGCGGCTGTGCTTACACCACGGGCATCAGCAAACCCCATCCTCAGGGCTTTCCTCCCCCGAGGGGTGGTTGGTCAGCCTCGCCCAGCACACCCCTGGTCGTGAGCACCTGACAGGTGCCACAGTAGAACGTAAAAGTGATCATTAAAAAAAAAGTTGTGGATGAGGCCTTACTAAAAATAACAATCAACTAATTACACGTTGATAGAAATAACATTTTATGAAAGTAACTGGTTTTTTCCAAACAAAAAAATTCAGTGAGAAGAGTGACATTTTTTTACATTGTTGCAAATCTCTGTCGTGCTTGGGTAGAGAACAGCGTTCCATCTGTCCCAGTGCGTTGTGGTGAAGACTACGGGGAAATCCGCCGACTCAGGTAACGGTGCTCCGCCAAAGCTGAACCAATGAGGGCTTCTTTAAGGGAGCCGAGATGTGAAAGTTGCATCCCTAGCAGCGCCATCAGGGGCTCTGTTACACTAACACCCATTGGTCTGGTTTTCGCTTGGAAAGGATCTTTACCTGTGAGTGATTTTGGATTATCCTGTCTCGGTCATCTGGGAAATACTGGTTTGCTGAGTTCGGTGGATTTTCCAAATGTTGACACGTTTCATTAGAGCACATAAACACCACCGCTCTCATGAGAAAAAGCCTTCACTGCTCGGAAGCTGTCAGACTCACAGTGGTGGATTCAAGTTCTTCCAAATGCCGATGTTCACTTAAGCTGTGGCTTTGACCGTTGGAGACAGATCCTGTCATTTTATTTATTTTCTTTTGAAGTGGCGTGCTTACTTCACTTGGTTTTGAGGAAACTTCTGCCAGATGTCTGCACACCCATACGGCGTAGCCAGTTTGCCAGCTGTTCTTTCGGGTAAAAAATGGTGTCTGTGGGCTGTGTCCGCGACCAGTTCGGGGGCGGCAGCTCTGTGTGTACTCGGGAGCCCTTCCCCGTGGTCTCGAACAGAATACTAGAAGGATGCGAACCCAGAGGTGGGGTTTAATCAAATTTGTCATTCTTACCGCTCTGTCGAGGGCGGGCTCAGGGACACGGCGTTTTCTTTGTTTAATCCTGAGCGCGCAGCAATGCAGGAGGTGATGGGGCTGTGGTCCCTCAGCCTTGATCTGTGCAGAGTGTTACCCACTGTTGTGCAAACGTCAGCACGGGGAAGGAGAGTGGAATCATGAAAATAGTTCAGAACTCGTGGGCCCCCAAAGCTTTTGGGGACCCCTGGGGTTCCGTGGGCCACACTTCGGGAAGCAGTGCTCAGTGGCGTGGTCTTGGTCGTCTGCCCCCTTCTGATCTCTGCTTTCTTTGCTCGGCAGTGTGCTCTCAAGACGCATCTCTCTCCCGCGAGACACTCTTTCTTCCTCCTTCTAGTGCCGTGTTGTTCCACGTGTGTGTCCCCAACCCTGGGGCCTCCAGCTCCCCGACCTGACAGGGCTGCCCTGGATATCCGCCCACCACCCCCCAATCCCTTGGGGCCCGGAGGGGTTCTTTCTCTGGAGCAGAGCGGCTGGGTCCCAGGCTGCACACACGTGCCCTGGCTGAGTGATCCCTGCTCTTACCCAGGACTTGCCCTCAACTAAAGCCCTTCCCTCCTGTCCCCGGGCAAGGGTCCTGCTCCATGAAGCCCCTGGACCCAGACGTGTGGCTGCATCACCCAGCCACTCCCGCCTGGCCTCGCAGTCAGGGCTGCTGCCATGTGCGGCCTGGCGGGCCCTGGGTGACAGCCTCTGTGCTGAGCTCTGGCTGGCTTGACCCACTCGAGGGGGGAGGCCGGGCTTGTCGGGGTCCAGCCTCCATTCTCTGCGTCCTCATCTGCTAGGTCCAGGGTGCGGCACAGGCGAGGCTCTGGCAGCAGGTGGCTCCTGGTAGAGGGTCCAGCTCCAGACTCGCAGGCCACGGGGGAGCCCTGACCTGTCGCCCCGTCATCAGGGCTCCTCCACCTTGCGCCCACTCTCAGCCTGGAGGCTGTGCTGGGGTGGCAGGGATGCGGGAATAAGCAGGCTGTGTGTGGTAGGGGCTTCGGGGGAGGCTTTGGGCAGTGAGAGTCCCGCCTGGGGAGGCGAGTCCGCAGGCAGCTTTGGGGCAGTGGGGAGGGGGATGGGCAAGGCTGGGGTGGGGGCCCTGGGCAGCAGACGGGCCAGCCTTTTGATTCCGTGCCGTGTCAGCCCTCGGGGGCCTCGGGGCCAGGTGTCCAGCCCGGGGTGGACACCAGGGGGCACCTGGGCAGAGGGTCTAGAAAGGCTGGATGTCAGGGGCCAGGCCCAGTGCAGCCACACCAGCTGGGCTGGGGTTGGTGGGTTGGGATTCTTCTCCAGCGCTGCCAGTGGAGGATGTGGTGGCCCCACTCCCAGGGCGCTGACACAGAAGGCGGGAGGCAACGGGGAGAGGGTGGCCGGAGGGGGGCTCGTGACGGCACTCTCACTGCGAGCCCGCCGCTCCGTGGAACATGGTGAGGGGGCACCGCAGGGTTGGGCTGGAAGCTGTAGCCAGTGTCCAGGCCGGGAGGCCGGGCTGAGGGACTCCTAGGCCCCCGCAGCGGGCGACGGCAGGGCGGGTGGGCGCTGTGGACTCACCAGGAACTGCTAGATGGCAGCCACTCCATCCCAGGGCCTCGAGGCTGGGCACTGGCCATTCTATGGAGGCGGACCTGCCCGTCTGGGTGTGGGTGTCGCCCCCTGGGCGCTTGGGCTCGGCCGGGCCACCCTCCGGCCTATCCGGGCCTGTGCCGAGGGTCCTGATTAAATGGCCGGCTTCTGAGGGGCAGGAGTCCAGTAAACCTTTCGGCCCTGTCCCCCGCCGACCCGGCCTGGCTCTGAATGATGTCACCGTGACTGCTCACCCGTGGGCAGTAGCCAGCTCCCAGGCCTGACACTGGCATCTGGGCCAGGGTCTGAGCAGAGGCTGGAGGCCTGAGAGGGGCGGTGCCCCTCCTTAGCCCGGGGGTCAGCCTGTGAGAGGAGGAGGGGCCGAGCTGGGGACGGCCCGGGCAGCCCCTCTGACCCTCAGCCCCTCCCCACGGGGGCCAGCGTGGCTGGAAGTGAGGAGTGCCTCAGGGGCCCTGGCGTGGCTGGGGGGGGGCCGGGCGGCGCGGGGTCACGGGCGCCGGTGCTGCCGGGGCCTCAGCTCGCCAACCGCTGACCACACGGCCCTCCGTGGCCTCGCCTCTGCTCCTGGTGGGTGCTGTGGCCTACTTAGGCTCGACTGTGCCAGCCCAGCCCGAGCCCCACGCCCGGCCCCGCTCTGGCAGACATGTCCGGGCACAGCTCCTGGGCTCCCGCCGCCACAGGAAGCGTGGGGCCTGCTTGGAAGCCTGGCAGTAGCTGGCTCAGCGGCCAGAGCTGGCGCCGGCCTCTTGGGCTGTGTGGCCAAGGGGCCGTGATGGTCCAGCCACCTCGGGGGAGCCAGCGCAGGTGAGCCCGGGAACCGGGCGGCGGCCAGGGGGCGCCCAGCAGGGGAGTGGGCCTGTGGAGGGCTGTGCGGGCCCAGCCGGGCTTGGGTGGGCAAGCGGGGGATGCGTGGCGTCGCCTCTGTGCTTGTGGGACGTGCAGGACCCCAGGGAACTCCTGGGGGAGCAGGGAGGGGGATGGGCAAGGCTGGGACGGGGCCCTGGCTGTCGGGCCCTGGGGAGTAGCCGGTTCCGGGTCTGCTGCTGATCTTGCGGGGCTGGGCCAGGTGGAGGGCTTGGGGGCTGAAGCCTGCCAGGGTGAAGGAAGGGCAGATCGCCACGGGGCCCTCCTTCCCGGGTGGCTGGAGAAGGGCTACGAGGTAGGGCGGCTCTGAGGGGCCCTTGGGAAGGGGTGTTGCCCCCCCCCCCCCGCTGTTTTTCCCACCTGGGCAGAGTGTGGCTCCGGGTGTCCCGATCGATGTGCATCCGAGGGGCCAGGCCGCAGAAGCTCCAGAGGCCTGCGGCCAAGGCCTCCCGTGCTGGCCTCTGTGGTCTCTCTGTGGCCCCAGGGAGGAGGCCCAGAGGAGGGAGTGGGCACAGAGGAAGTCTCTGGAAGGAGCTGGCCTGGGGGAGCGAGGAGGGCGTTGGTTGGGGAGGAGCTGGAAAGGTGCAGCAGGGGGTCCTGCGCAGAGGCCAGGATGGGACTGAGCCTCTGCGGAGGCCACGCGGAGGCCGGGCGGGGCCTGGGCCCACTGAGGGGGGGGCGGGTGGGAGCCCAGCCAGACAGCCCCGGGGCCGATGGCTGCCTGGGAGGCCAGCGTGGCCTCCACCCACTGCCCAGACCGAGTGGTGGCTGGAAGGGCCTGAGACTGCAGACCTGGGGGTGACAGTGCACTGGGACCTGAGGGCTGGAGAAAGGGCTGAGGGACCCACCTGAGCCTTGGGCTCCTCCTGTGGTCCGTGGGGCCCCAGGGTGGCCCAGGGCTGGCCAGTGCATCCAGCACCGTCACAACAGAGGGGGGCTGGCCGCTCTCTGCAAAGTGACTCCTGTGTTGCCTTTGAAATTTATCAAGCTATGGAACCAGTCCCAGCACAGAGAAACAACACATCGAGTGATGCAGCCATTGATAAGATCCCCCGCCCTCTGGCTGCACTGGCTCCTCCCCCAAAGCCTCAGGGTCCCGGATGGGGTCGCCCTCCTGCCAGACTCCCTGCCACGCTGCCCTGCGCCCCACCTTGAAGGGCTGCTTGTCGGGGGACGGGGTGGGTAGTGGAGCTGGGCTGCAGTACAGCCTCCTCCTGCACTCCGGCCCAGCACTAACCTGGACGCTGGACAGGCCCCACTCACCAGCCCCGCTGCCCCTGCCTCTCTAGGAGTGATGAGCGGAGACCCAGCCTCCATCCCGGCAGGGGACGCTGGGGCCCTCGGGGCAGAGGGACCTCAGAGTAGCCTCTCCCTGCCTCCCTCGGATGGCCGGCCCCAGCTGGTAATCCAGGCCAGTCCCACCTCTCACCTGCTGCCCCAGTGCCGAGAGCCCTCGGTCCCTCCACGATGGTGCCCTCGCCCGAGGCCCCGATCTGGAGTGCAGACGGCCTTTCCTGAGCACGAACATTCTGCCTGTGGGTGAGTGAGGCCGCCGGGTAGACAGTGATGCCCTTCTGGGCTCAGTTCCCCAGCGGGCGTGACGTCCTGGTCCCACCTGGGGCACAGGGGGCCCCGCCTGCTCCTCCAGGATGGGGGGCTGCCACGGCCTGCCAGGAGTGGGACGTCTCCCGGCACAAGGGAAGAGGCACAAGCAGACTTATTGGGAAGGCAGCTTGGGGGCTGCCAGCTCCCCCTGTGGCTCCGCCTGGCCTGGTCAGACCCGTGCGAGCCCTGTGCTGGCTCGGGGCCTCAGCCGGTCTCTTGGCTGTGTGTGGCGCCTCCAGGCCTCGGTGTCCTGTGGCCTGTTGGCCACTTGTGGCCTCTGGAAGCGGGCTGTGTGGGTCGAGGAGCCCACTCTCTCTCTGTCAACTTTAAAAACCATGGGACTATAGTATCCAGACTGGAAAGCGCACAGACCTCAGGGGCGCAGCTAGGTGAGGTCACGCGCTCCACCCTCTAGATTGGGGAGGGGGACGTCCCACCTGCCCTGGGGCTGCGCCCCCACCCCCAGCAACCCCTGGCTCACCGTGCTTCTCACGTCCAACACCCAACATTTGTTTGCTGCATCTCGACTCCCAACTCTTGGAATCACACAGGTGCGCAGGCGGACCTGGCCAGGTGCGAGAGGCCCTGCCTGAGGGGAGGGTGGGTGCCTGGCGGTGCCCTGGTCCTCCCCGGGCAGCCCAGGCTCCACGTCCAGCCAGAGAGACCATGCCCACACCGCGTGGCAGACTTACATACCAGGCTGGGCCTGGGCCTGCGGGAGGTGGGCAGCTTATCTCCTCCCCACCCAGGGCACCTGGCTGCTTTCTGCCCCGAGAGTCTAGAGTGTTGGGCTGAGTTGGAGTTGAGGCCACCGCAGTGTGTGCCTACCCACTACCGGCCCTGGGCCTGCCAGCCCTGACTCAGGAGCTGCAGGATGAGGTGGGAGCTCAGGGCACCTGGGAGAGGGAATGGGTTGAGCTGGGGGGCAGCCCAGCACATTGGTGGGCGCAGACCTGTCTCTGGCATCTCGGCAGTGTTTCCTCCTCAGGTGTGTGGTTGGTCCGGGTGCCTGGGGATGGTCAGAAGGGGTCTGGGATCTCGCCCACCTGGAGTGGGAGACCCCGGGGGGTGCGAATTTCTGGCTGGTTTGCTGGGCCCTCTGCTAAGCGGCAGGTCCACCTTTGGCTGGGGGGCGGGGCGGGGTGGGGTGGGCAGGGGGTTCCATGTGGCACCTCCTTGGCGGACACAGCCGCTCGTGGGACCCTGACTCAGCTCTCCTGGGACGGTCCCGGGTGAGGGTCTGCGTGGCGGCCAGCCAGCACCAGGCTTGTGGGCATGATGACAGGTCTGCACCTCAGTGGGGTGTGTGTGTGTGTGTGTGCACGTGCTCACGCACAGGAGGCCTGCTCTTCCTGGGTGGCCGAGGCCCCAGGAATGCGCGGTGATGGCGAGAGTGTGTGCGCGCCTGTGGGCATTCGTGCTCCCGCCCCTGTGGGCCCCGAGCCGCAGGGACTTGCTCCTCCCACATTCCCCAGACGCTCCGGGACAGGACAGGTCTCTTCTGCCTGGGGCGGGGGGGGGGGGGGGGGGGGGGGAGGGGGGGAGGGGGGAGGGGGGGAGGGGGGAGGGGGGGAGGGGGCGGTGGTATCTGTTCAGAGGCGCTTAGTCCCCTGCCTGGGCTCGGGGCCCTGCTTTTCAGCTCAGTCTGGAATGGACGCCAGAGGAAGGGGTAGTTGGAACGGGGGAGCGGAGGGGAGGGGAGGCTACTGGGGCGTGCGGAGGGGCTATGATGTCGAGGAAAGGGGGCTCCCCCTGCTGCCTCCCCTCCCCGAGCTCCCTGTCCCCCCCATGCCTGGCTTGCTGATGCTGACGTCAGGCTAGGTCCTCTGCTGGGTGCGGGGCTGAGGGCAGGGCTGGGGCTGCCTGATCTGGCCCTGGAGTCCTTCCAGAAGGCTCCTGAGGCAGCCCCTGTGAGCAAGGGCGGTGTCCCAGCCACGAGGGCAGGGGAGGCCCTTGGGCCGGTGTGTGCTGGAGGCCGCCTGGGGACGGTTGGTCTCCTTGCGGCCAGGCGGCTGCTCCTTGCGTTGGACTGAAGAATGTCTGGGCTCCTCTGTGCCGCAGTGCCTGCCCTGGCTGAAGCCAGCTCTGTCCACAAGCGGCAGACCGGGCGGGGAGCTGGGGGGCCGCGGGTCAGAGCGGTGCCCGAGAGGCGTGGGCCCGGGGGCCGCTCTGGAGCCCTGGCTACATGGGTTCTGGGGCCGGGGGCCGGTGGCACCAGTGACATTACTCGGGGCCACTTGCGTCCACAGCGCCCACGATGGGGGCAAGCCCTGCTCCAGCCCAGGCAGTGAGTGTGGCTGGTGTTCCTGTGGCGCTGTGGCTCTCATCTCGGCCTTGGGCCCTTGGCCCAGAGCAGAGCCTGTGCACTCTGGAGAGAAGCCAGCTCCCGCTGGGCCTGGGTGGGTGGACAGTGTGGGGACCAGGCGCACGTCTGGGGCAGCAGGATGGCCACACCCCCACTGTGCCGTCTTCTCACCCCGTTCTCCTGCGTCCCTGGTAATGGGGTTCATTTAGAGCTACTTAATCCCATTCAACAGGCCGAAGGATGGGAGAATGCAAATGAGCTGCCCTGAGGCTATGGATTTGGGGGTGACGTGGGAGGTGCCCGGGGCCTGGGTCTGGCCCCTCACCACACTGGGTCTTATAGCGCTGGGGCGCTGGACCGTGTGTCTGAGTCTGACTGAGTCCTTATTCGCCTGGGGCTGGAGCGGCTGGGCGGCTGTAGCCTCTGGGCCGTGAGGCTAGGGGAGGGGACTCGTGTAAGTCCACACGGCAGGAGTGCAAGCTCTGGGGGTTTCACAGTGTGTTCAGATCCGCTGCTTTCCCTGGGACTTCGGTCGGCTCTATGTTGGCCTCGCCTGTATTTCTTTCTTCCTGGCTGTGGAAGCACGACTTGCTCCGAGGAGATGTTTTGGAAAGTACAGAACACAGCACCTTCCTTGGAGCCCTTGTGTGCGTGGGTTTCTAACTGCTCCAGGTTACCAGCTGCGTCTCTCTGTCCCCGCCCCCTCCCCTCCACAAGCCCACAAGCCCAGCCCTGGGGGCTTAGACCTGCTCGGGCCCCCTTCTAACCTTGGCGTCTTCTTCTGGAGCCTGCATTTTAATGGCCTCCTCACTGGACGCGGCCCCTCGGGCATTGCCGAGCATCCAGGAACCTCAGGAGCGCTGGCTGTTGTGAATTACATGGCGGGGAAGACTCGTGCTCGTGTCTTGGTCTGTGCCTCTGGTTGTGTCCTGGGAAGCACGGTGGCCTTGGCATTTGATGTTCACCGAAGCTCTTTGAAGCTCCCGCCTTCATCTTCCTGGGCAGCCTTGGTGTCTGGTGCACTCGAGCCGGCCGCCCCCGCTGCTTTTCCAGAATCAGCCCCACCTGCTGAGAGGTCAGAGGCCTTTCCGGAGGAGGCAGGACACGTGGACTCACCTTCAGGGCAATCTGCGCCTGGGAAAAAGCGATCACGGCTTCCTGGACGATAGCAGCTTTGGGCTCCTTCATTCTCTGGACGCCCCTGGGGGCCTCTGGGCAGGCACGCGCTCCCCTTGCGCAGAGGGTCCTAATCCTCACGAATACAGAATGCAGCCTGGTTTGGAAAAGCAAAACGAAACCCTGCCTCTGAGTAGATAAAGTACAAGTTACTAAGTCCAAGTACTATGAGTTCATGTGCTTCCCTCGGGTGCTCTCTCACGGCCTATTAACTGGCCAAGTTGACTCTCGTCACAGTTCTAACAGGCAGCCCAAAGGGTCAGCTGGCCAAGTTGACTCTCGTCTTGGAGAGTGTGGTGAGGGTCTTTCTTCCAGGAAACACCCCACCCAAGCAAGCAGAGAAGCACCTGACTGCGGGGTTTCCTAGCCAAGGGGACGGGGCACAGAACCTTTCTGGTCCTGTCCCCTCTCTGGGATCCAGCGGGCCCCTCTCCCTGGTGCCACATGCACTGATGCTCCTTGTCATCATGAATCCTGGGCAGGTTGTGTGGATGAAGCCACGAGTTGTTTTTGTCCTCGGGCATCTACCCTGGGCCTGGGCGCACAGGGATGCCCGAGCCTTCGCACACGGGGGTGGCGTGGGGGGTTCCCCCATGCCCAGGGCTTGCTGCACAGGGGAGATTTCTTCTGAGAAGTGCGGGCCTTGCAGCTCCTAACTATCCAGCATGCGTTAGAACTGGGCTGGGCCCTGGGACAGAGACGGGCAGGAAGGCCCCAGACCATCCTGCCCAGTCTGCAGGGGAGCAGGCAGCCCAGGGCAGCCTGGGAAGGGGTGACGGACCGCTGGGCTCCACATCAGGGTGTAGGGAAGGGGCTGCTGCAGTTAGAAGCAGGGGATGGAGCTGGGGGCTGGTCCTCAGGGTGGGTGGGGCCAGTGGACACTGAAGCTGCAGCTGGGGGCCTGCGTGCTGCTTCCCGCAGGAGGAAACCTGGGCCTGGGCCAGGGGAGCAGGGGGCCCAATGCACTGGACCTGGGACTCCTCTGAGCTGACCAGTGCTGGGGGCTGGCCCTCCAACCGCCCCACCCAGCCAGCCTGGCCAGAGGAAGCCAGCCGGGCCAGCAGCGAGCTTAGCAGAAGCTGCTTTGGGTTTGTATGGTGGGGGATGTTAGGGGTGGCGGGGCGGGGGGGCGCTCTGCAGGGACTGGGGAAGGAGCCCAGGCCCCGACAGGGGTCCCTGGGTGGCAGAACCTCCTGGTGCATGGAGCCTGGGCAGGGCAGCGCTGGGAACAGCTGCTCACCGATGGGGCTTGTGTGGGAGGTGACCCTGCACTGGCGCTGCTGTGATTTGACAGGGGAGCCTGGGTTTCTGGAGTCTTTGGGGGTTAGGCCTGCTGCTACAGGAGGCCCAGCCCGGGCCTGATGGGGCCCAACCTTGGGGCTCCTGCCGTGCCCAGCGTGGGGCACTGGGAGTCTCCTTCTTTGGCCTGGAGAAAGCGTGGGCCCCTCTCCGCCATCTCGCCTGGGGGCAGCAGCTCCCTGAGCTGAGCCACCAGGTCACCCGCAGGCCCTGTCGCTGGGGAGAGCTGGGGGTGGGGTGGCCGTGCAGGGTGGGCTGGCTGGCTATTCCCAGTGCCCTGCTGCTCCACCCCTGCGGACTGGGGCCCGGGGAACACAGGGCTGCCCAGGGAACGGTCTCTCCTGAGTCTTGCTGGATGAGGAAGGCTTGGGGCCAGGAAGGACACCCCTCGGGTGAGGAGTGGGCGAGGGGGGCACGAAGTCCTGCTCAGCCCCTCCCCGGGTTCTGCGCCAGGACTTACGCCGGAGCCCAGAGCCCAGAGCCTCTGCCCTCCCTCTGGGCTGAGCAGCCCCGTGGACTGGGGACAGGCAGCCCTCAGCGTGTGCCAGCACGCTGGGTGCTGGACCTGAGCCGGCCCTGCGTGAGGGGCTTCGGGTTCTGCTTTCTTTCAAGCCAGACACGAGGGGTGCACTTGGGCAGCAGCCGGGCATCCCTTGGCCCAGCTCGGGCCCCCTCCTCTCTGAGCATGGTCGCCCGCCCCAGAGACTCGAGGTCCACCAGGGCCCACCCCGCTGGCGGTGCCCGGGCCCCACTCCTGGCCTGGTGCACCTGGGACCTCCCGAGGCCAGCTGGACGGTTCTGCCTGAATCTCAAGCTCAGCAGCGTGAGAAGTGGCCGTCAGAGCCTCCGCAGCTTTCCAGCCTGAGCGAGCACCTGCCCCCGGAGCCCATGCCCGCTCCTCGGTGTCAGGTCCCCGCACTTCCCTCCACCTCCGCGGCCCTGCCCATCTGAGCCGCCTGGGTGTCCCGGCCCCGCTGAGGAAGGCCTGCAGCCAGACTGCCTGCTTCCCACAGCCGCCCACCTCCCCCTCTCCTCGCCCCGCCCCCCAGCCATCTGTCTTAATGATCGTCTGGACCCGACCCGAGAACACCTCCCCACTTTTGTCTCTAAGACCCTCAGTGATCCGGCCCCTGAATCCCTTTCCTGCCTCGCCGCCGCCCAGTCCTCTGCTCAGTCCCTCCCATCCGAGGACCCTTCCTGCTGTTCCAGGAAGCCGCCTAGCGTCAGCTGTGACAGTTTTCTTAAACTGGCCAGTTGGTCGAGGCCTCCAGGGTAGGGCTCTTGGGATGGGGGCCCACTGAATTCCTAGCCACCCGCCAGGCACCCTGGGGACTCACAGAGAGTGTTTGTCAGTGGTTGCAAGAATGAAGGAACAAAAAGGTGAATGAATGAATGAACGAATGAACGAACGGACGGAGCCGTCACCCAGCAGACGGGCTGGCTGCTGCGCGAGAGCCTTCGTTGGTTTATAACAGTGGTGGGTGCAGTAGGCCAGGAGTTTGGGCGTGGGGTGAGAAGAGGGGGCAGGGCCCAGAGTCCCCTGGGCCACCCCCTCCCTCTTGCTCCCTCCCACTCTCCAAGGCACGCTCCCCTCCCCCACGCACATCCCTCCCCGTCACCCAGGTCCTTCCCTGCTCCCCCCAGGCCAGTGGCCCCCAGCTAGGGGAGAGGGCAGTGGAGGGCACTGAGTGTTGGGGTGGCCGCAGGGAGGATGGGCAGGGAGCTGTGCTTCTCCATCCTGTCCTGCCCCCGCCCAGGGCCAGGAGAAGGCACCTCCAGCCACCCCCGGTCTGGGCAGGTCAAGGACTCTGCCCGCCTCCCCGTCCCCCCACCGCAGCCCCAGGCGCCCCCTCCCTGGCCTGCTGGCCTCCACATCCACGTTGGCCGTGAGCAGCGGCTGCCGACCCTCTTCTCCCCAGCTGACCTTGGCTCTCGTGCTGGGAGCAGCCCTCCACACTCCCACCCGCCTGCCCTCCAGCCTCCCACCCTCCCCGTCCACAGGCACCTCCCCAGAGCCGAGGCTCTGGCCCTGTGGATGGCCGTGTTAGACATGGCCTTGACCAGGCCCCCTCCATCCTGACCCAGCTCAGGGGCCCCATCCTCGTCCTGCCAGACCCAGATGGAAACGCCCACCCCTGCCAATGAAAGAGGTCCTTTGGGGGCAGGATATCTGGTCTCGGGGGGCCTGGGGCAGGTGCCTTCCTCTCTCTGCACCTCAGCTTCCCCCTCAAAGGAAAAGTGGGGTCAGGAATGAATGATTCCTAAGGGCTGGCAGTGCCCACAAAGACCTCTGGCCCATCAGACATGCCCCCAGTCAGCACCACCTTGGTGCAGCAAAGTGCCCTGGGGGCTTGGGGCAGGTGGGCCAGCCCTCCTCCTGTGCCATGGAGATGCCTGGCCAGGGCTGCCCCGGGCTCCATGTGTAGAGGCAGCAGGAGGCGGGAGAGCTGGATCTGGTCCTGCAGGTTGTCTTGAGTTCTGGTTGAGGACTAGACGGCTTAAGACCAGCTGCTGGTGAAAACTGAAACACACTTCCTAAAGTTGGCGGGTGAGAATTGCACATTCACCCGATTAAGCTTATTGATCTGGAGAGCGTGCCCTTGTTCTGCCCATGGCACTCGCTGTGCCTCTTGCTGCCTCTCTGTGTGTGTGTCTCTGGGCCCTGTGTGCTCGCTGGTGACCTCCAGCTGCAGAAAGGTTTCTGAGCCGGGCTCTCGCTGGGGCCACCTGTTACACCCAGAGCCGGGCAACGCTGCCCACGGGGATGGTCTCTGGGTACACAGGGCAGCAGGTCAATCTGGCAAGCAGACATGCCCGAGGCTAGCTGCCAGGCTAGCTGGTGTGTTTGGGGATCATCTTACTGGAGACAGACTCGAAACAAGGGCAAGGCCCCTGTGACATCTCAAGGGAAGTTCTGTGACGCAGTCTCAGAGGGGGCATGGCGTGTGGAAGGAGGGAACCAGGGAAGGCTTCCTGGAGGAGGGGGCCTCACTCCAGGCCTTGGGAGCCAAGTGGGAGGGGGGGAGGCCAGTGGGTGGGGCCCCCTGGGTACCAGGCTGAGGGATCTGTGTCGAGTGACAGGAGAGCAGAGTCCCTGAGAGTTTCGAACCGGAGTAGCACTCTCAGGCCTGTGTAGGAGCAGCATGGATAGGGTGCCTCAGAGGGAGGTCCAGAGGCCAGAGGGGGTGAAGGGGAGGCCTGGATAGCAGCCCGTCTGGGAGACACAGGTAAGGAAGGGTGGCCGGGGTGGCTCTCAGCGGGGGCGATGCTGGGCGGGACGGAGGGCAGGCTGTCTGCCCTGGCTGCTGAAGCTGCCCCCGGAGGACCTGGTGGGCGTGGTAGGCACGTCCACACACCACACACCGCGTGCAGCCTCCTTGTCTGGAGGCCCTGAGCCCCGCCTGCCCAGAGGTCCTGTGGCCTCCTTCCAGGCATTCTTGGAGTCTCTGGCGCAGAATGGAGATTTCTTTCGAGGTTTCTGATTTGCATTTCAGTTTTGGTTTCGTGCAGGAGCAAGCCCGTGTTCCCTGTCTGGTCGTTGCCCTTGGTTTCCGCGTCTCTGTCTCTGGGTGCGAGTGTCTGTGTGTCTCTCTGTCCCTGGCTCTCAGGCTCTCAGCCGTGTCCCCTGGGCACAGAGGGCACATCCCTGTGGGCTGCTGGAATCTCCCTGTGCCCAGGACCGGCAACTCTGTCCCCGTGAGATGAGCCACCCCTCCCCACAACAGGGCCCCATGCTGCCTGAGAAAGGTGTGCAGGTAGGAGGTGCTGCCCACTCGGGGTGCCCGGGAATTTTCCACACCTGCCCGCACCCAGCCCAGCTGTCACTCAGGAAAGCCTTGGAGGGCTGGGGATGGGCAGAGGGCAGAAGGAAGCCCCCAGCCCTGCTCGCCAGGCCCCTGCTGTGAGCACCCACTGGTGTGGATGTCGTGGGGCCTCCCGGTAGGAGTCCCGTCCTGGCCGGGCTTGGCTGCCGAGGACCTGCGGGGGCTCCTTCGCTCTTACCCTGCCTTCGCTCTCGCCCCACTGAGCCCCCTGCACGTTTCTGGGCGTCTCCATACTCCACCTTCTCAGCCATCTCGGGTCCTGGGCCCTGTCCAGGTGGGGCTGGGGAGGAGTGAGAGGAGTGGGCGGCCCTGGCCCGGCCTGGGCATCAGGCCCTGCCCTGGGGGGTGGGCAGAGAAGCCGCCAGAGATGGTATTCCAGGACAGGAAGCAGCCCGGAGCTGCTGTGGTGGTCCTGAAGGTGGAGGGATGCCCTAATTTCTGCAGCTCTGGATGCATTGCTCGGACAGCCCCTCACGGAACTGTTGATGGGGTCTTTGCCTCCAGTTCACAGCCTGGTGGGAGTGCCTGATGCCTCCCTGAGCGGGGGCTGCCAGAGCCAGGTCAGCCTCAGCCCAACGAAGCATCCCCAAACACACAGCTGGGCACAGTTTCCAATGCAGGCGTGCAGGGCTGCGCCGGAGGTTGGAGCCCAGCCGTTGTCCAGTGTAGCTGGAAAGCAGGAAGCCTTGGGAGTTCAGCTGGTCCTGGCAGATGCCAAGATGCTGTCTCTCGTGCGTCAGCTTTGGCCCTGAGAGGGATCTCTGGCCCACCCTGGGGTCTGTGGCACAGCCAAGGAATCTGCCGTGTGGCTTGGGGAAAGTCAGGAACCTCTCTGGGCTGCAGCAATCCGGAAAGAACCTTAGAAACCAGCAGGTCTTATACCTGGGGAAACTGAGGCCCAGAGAGGGGAGGGGTTTAGCTGAGGCTACTTGTGGGTCCACGGGGAGCTGGGACACGAGCTTGCATCTTGTCTCCTGTTGTCAGGCCCAGCGGGTGGGATCTCGGCCTCCCTGGACACGGGTGCTTGGCCGGACCTGCTCTCCTGAGCTGCCTCTCCTGCCCCTCCTCCACTGCAGCAGAAGGGGAAGAAAGGCAGGCTGTACGGGGCTCCCAGAAGCCTGATCTGGCCGGGAGGTCCCACGAACGAGGGTCCCCAGGGTCCAGACCTCGGCTCTGTCGCTGCTTGGAGGACCCTCCACGACCTGGAGCAGTGAGAGGGCGAGTGTGCTGGGGCTGGCTCTGCCGTCGGGCAGGGGGCCCGTGCGGGGAGACAAGGCGGTGGGCAGCTCTCACTACTGCTTCTGGTCTCCACGCTCTCTCCAGACTCGGGGGTCACAAGTTTCCGAGACAGCAGCGCTAAGCGTCCCTCCCCCAACCCAGGGTCGTCTGCTCCCTGGTGTGAGCTGAGCAGTACCTGGTTCCCGAAGAGGAGCCGCTCCGGGGCTGGGCTGCCACCCCTCCCCCACCAGCTCCAGACACTGGTGCAGGTTTCTGCACGTGCCACCTTACATCTTGGGGGAGGGGTGGCCCAGGCCCCTCGCTTCAAGCACCAGGGTGGCGGTGGGTTGGGAGCGTGGGGGGCAGTGCCTGGCAAACACCCGTCTCAAGGAGCTGAGCCGCCCGCTGTGCAAGTGCCCAGCCTCTGGAGGGCGAAGCGGTTCTCGGCCCCGCCCCCTTCCCAGTCCCGCGGCCTGGGCCAACCGAAGAGGGGATTGGAGGGGGAGGTAGGGGGTGCGGGAAGGCTGCGGGCGCATCTCTGCGGGGCAAGTACTTTGGCCGCGGGCGCGGGGCGGGCCGGCTGGCACCAGTGTGCCCCCGGGCTCCCGCGCTCTGCGCCTGGGCTCCGCGTCCCACGCCCGCGGCTCTGCGCCGGCCGCGAGCCCGCGCCCCCGTCCCCCTCCCCGCGCGGGGGGGGCAGGGGGTGTGGTGCGGGCGGCACGAGTGACAGCGCTCTCCGCGCGCGGCGCCTCCACGGGGCGTAGTGTCAGCGCGCCGAGCCCGCTGCGCGCACAGCCCGCCGCGGGCTTCCGAGCCGGCGGGGCGATGCCGCCCGAGCCCGAGCTCCGGCCCCAGCCCGGGCCCTGGGCCGGCCGCTGACGGCGCCCCTACCCCGGCCGACCCCGCTCCCGCCGCCGCCGCCGCCGCCGCCGCCGCCGCCGCCGCGGAGACAATGGACGCGGGAGCCGCCCCGCGGAAGCACAGTAGGTGCCGCGCCGCTCCTGTTGCTGCGCCTGGGGCTCGGTGGACGCGCGGGGGCGCCGCTGCCCTGGGCGGCGGGCCCGGCCGGCGCGGGGAGGGGGCGCGCGCTGCTCCCCTCGTGCCGGCCGCCACGGCCGCCTGGTGGGCCGAGATGCTTCTGAGGTCCAGACCCCGGAGGGGGGGCCCCCCGATGTTGGAGGGGTCTGGCCGGGGTGTGGGTGTCGGATGGCGCGGGGCAGGTGAGGGGTCCGGGCTCTTTCGGAGGCCTCCCGGGCGGGCTGAGGGATCTGGGGGCCGCCCCCTGCGAACTTTCCTGCCCTGGTTGAGGATGGATGTCTCACCGGGGCCCCTGAGGAGACTGAGCCCTGCTGAGCCCAGGCCAGGGCACCCCGCCCCCTCACTGGTTGTAGGTGGTGCACTGCCATTTGGGTCTGCGGCGAGGGGCTGGGGGGACACTGCGCAGAGAGAGGCCTGGCACATCTCCCTGGGCTGCAGGTGCCGCTCCTGGCCTTGGGCCAGCCTCTCCCAGCACTGGCAGGCGTGCGTGCGGGTGCGCGGGCACTGCCGATTCAGGCGGGACCCAGCCAGGCTCCGGGGCAGCTCTGCCCAGGTTGTCTGCAGGTGCTGGTGGGGTGGGGGAAGCAGGCCCTCCTGGGGCTCTGTGCCTGCGACCGGAGCTGTGGGGCAGGCGTCCTTTAGGGGACGTGGACACTTCCGGAACTGGCAGAGGGAAGATGCCAAGGAAGCAGGAGACCTCCCCAGCCCCCATCCTGCCCGGCCACCATTGAGGTGGACAGAGTGAGCACGGATGCCCTGCTGAGGCTGGCCTTTCCCCCTGGCCTTCTCCACCCCTCACCAATGAAAATGTGCCAATCTGTGTCTTCTCTGTCCCTCTGTGCCTGACCCCTGAGAGGTGACACTCGGCTCCCCTGGCACCTGGTGCCCAAATGCTTCTGTCATGGGGACCCCATCTGTGATCTGCCAGGGTCCTCGGAGCTCACAGCTCAGTCAAAGAGCGGCAGCCCCAGAGGGGAGTTCTGGCAGGTCAGAGGTCGTCATCTCCTCTCCTGGGTGGTGGGGGCAGGAGCCAGCCTGCCTGTCTCCCCCAGGACCCTGGGATAATGGGAGAAATTGGCTCTAAAGAACCCCAGCAGCCCCCCGACCCTGTCATGTTTCCTCAGTACTTAACCCGTAGCTACATCCTCTGTGTGACCCTGTGGGGAGGGTTTGGGGGTTCCAGAAAGGGTGGGGAGGCAGGAGGAGCATGTGCCATTGGCCATGTCTGAAGGGTCCCCACGGCCCCCTTTCCAGAGGCCCGACTGCTCGGTGGCCCCGCCTGGCCTGCGCCTGACCAGAGGCCGCGCCCTGTGCCCGGGGTGTGAGAGGGCTGACCCTTTGTCAGGCCAGGCAGTGTGTGCCGCTGAATGGGCCGGGGGGGTGGGGGGGTTTCCGGTGGCCTTGATGTCTTGGATGTGGTGCATCCAGGGTGTGCAGTGAGCCCGAGGCCGGGCCGGGGTGTCCACGGGTCGCGCCTGACACCCAGCCACAGATGCTGCTTTTGAGGGGCAGCTGGGGGCACTGGATGCCCAGCAGGCTGGCAGTGGCCCCTCCTGTGGGTGACCAGCCAGACACCCCCTCAGCCGGTGCTTGGGCCAGGTCTGTGGGGTCCCATAGGTGCCAGAGGGACTTGTGGGTGGAGAGACCCCTCCAGACCCTCTTGGGGGTTCCCCGAGGCCCTCACCCTGTGTAGCTGAGAGCTCAGCTTACATAATCCCCCCGCCTGGCACACGGGCAGCCGTAAGCAGCGGCAGCCAGGTTTGACGATACGAGTCGTAATTGGATTTTAATGTTTAATGTCTGCAGTAGATGGAGAGATATGGGCCAATTTGTACAGACTCTGTTACCCTGCGCCTAACAGGCCTCCTTCATTAGCTGCTGACACCCCGCTCCCCGCTCCCCGCTCCCCAGAAGGGAGTCTGCTTTGGAGACCCGCGGGTTGCCTGCCACCTGCTCCACTGCTGTCACTGCTGGGCCAGCCGTCCCCTCCCCTGTCCCGCACCCACGTCCACTGTAGCCCCAGGCCCTGTGTGCTAGGGGTCACTGGGAAGGGACAGCCATCAGGCCACTGAAAATTCAGCTTCCCTGTGGACTAGCTGGGGATTTTGACCCCAAGGGCCATACGGCACAGATGGGTCTTCTGGGGTTCTGCCTGCCACTCCCAACAGCCAGGCCGGTCCCTGGGAGCCAGGGGTGGGGGCAGGAGTCAGGACTCTGCGGTCTGGTCTCCCGGGTACTGGGGGTGGAAGTGCCCCGAGGTGCCCTCGGGACCTCCAGACAGAGCCAGGCCCCAGGCCCCAGGCAGAAGCAGGACCTACCTGCCCGGCCCCATGGCCCAGCATAGCCTGAGGGGTCCCAGGAGGCTGGACGGCCTTCTCCCCTGCACTGCCCGCCCCCCGGATTATTCTTAGGTCTGTTGTGTAACAGGCCCGCATCCACGGCTTGGGTAGGAAGGGCTCCTGGGAGACGTCTCCAGCGCAGCCGCCCGCCAGCCGAGCGGAGCTTTTGTCACTTCTGCTGTGGGGCACAAAGGGACAGAGGAGGCTGCCTGGCCGCCCAGCCCAGCCCAGGCTGTGGAGAGGGGCCCAGGGCCGGTGGGCACTCGCTCCCTGGGGCTGATCTAGCTTGGGTCTCCTCCAGCCTCCGGCCCCTGCAGCCGTCTGTGTGTGTGTCCCTCTGGGGCAGAGTGGCCTGGGGGGGCCCCACCCCGCTCCTGTTCTGCCCCCCCACCCCGGCTCTTCTTCCTGCCTCCTTCCCTGCTCTCTGCTCCCAGCAGCCTCTGGGGCGTTGATCTCAGGGTCTCCACCCCCATGGATTGGAGCAGACGCTTCCCACCTGTTTTCACAGCTGCTGCTCCGTTCAGACGGGGTGGGCCGGGGGCTCCAGGAGGCTCAGGCTCAATGGCAAGCAAGCTGGGCCTGGGGAGGCCCAGGGTCGGGCCGTCCACTCACAGCCCAGAACGTGTGTGGGGGAAGGCTCCGAAATGTTCACCTCGCCTGCATCCCGTGGGGTCAGCAGCCACGTCATCGCCTCCTTCCCTGTGGGGCCCTCGGAGACGTGCGACCTCAGCTCTCATGCACACACCCTCACTCCCAGGCCCCCCGGGGACGAGGGTGGGCCTCGGGGACGGCACGTTGGGGCTCCCACTTTCCACCTGTACGCAGAGGGACCCAGCAGCTGGGTTGGTGTGGGGAGCAGGGAGAGACATGGGCCGGCACTACAGGTGTGATGCAGCGATCCAGGGACCAAATGCGGTCCGGGGGCGGGGGCTTTACCTGAGGCTTCACTTATGACTGAACCCCCGACCCCAGGAGCCGGGAGGGCAGGGAGGTGGGGGGCAGGGTGCAGTCTCTGAAATGTCCCTACCCTGTCCCGCAGGGAGGCCTCTGACCTGAGCGAGGAGCCCGGTTCCCCCGCCTCGCCTCCCCTGGTCCCCTCACTGCTGCGGGACCTTGGGTCTGTCACCGAGGTGCCTGCCCTCCTCCAGGGAGTTATGACCGAGTGCTTCTTTAATGGAGCTCCCAGCCAGCACGGGGCGGCTCCTGGGCCTGAGGCCTCTGTGGTCCTCGTCCTGGTGGCCTCCTGGGCAGTCAGACCCGAGCAGAGACATCCACCTCATCAGGAAGGCATCCTGCTTCCTGAGCCCACATGCCCTGCGGCCAACTCGAGAGGGCGGCATGAGTGTCCTGGGGCTCCCGGAACAAATGACCACAAACTAGAGGGCTTAAAACTACAGACATTTATTCTCTCACGTCTGGAGGCTGGAAGTCTGAGCTCAAGGTGTCGGCAGGGCCGCACTCTCTCTGAAACCTGCCGGGGAGGGTCCTTCCTGCCTCGTCCAGCTCCTGGCGGCCCCAGGCTTCCTTGGCTGCAGCCTCTGTCTCCGTCTTCACATGGGCTGGTCCCCCGTGTGTCCTGTCCCCCCTCTACTTGTGAGGACACTCGTCACTGGATTAGGGCTCCAGGATGGCCTCATCTCAAGGTCCTTAACTTGATTACATCTACAAAGACCTTTTTTCCAAATAAGTTCTGGGATGTAGCCGCATCTTTGGGGGGCCACACCATTCAGCCCACTGCAATGGTTGTGTTGTCTGCCCGCCGCGCCCGCTGGTGGGCGCCTGTGAGCCAGAGGCAGGGCCCGTATCTCACCCCTCTGGGCCCCATGGGCTGGCATGGAATTCCCTGACAGCGCGAGGAGAGCCGCCCAGGGTGGAGCCCTGCCCGCTGCTTCCTGGGTTCCCACCACCGCAGTCTCTCCTTGGGCTGGACACTGGCCCCAGAGGCTCCTGGGGGGAGGAGGGAAGGGGGCTCTGGAGGTCCTGGCCTCCTGGGGGATGTGGCGGCCAGGTGGGTCCTGGGCAGGGGCCTCACCCTCTCTCAGTGAATGGCTGCTCCCAGATCCCGGAGGCCCTGCCATCTCTGGATGGGGGCCAGGAGGCGGCCCTGCCCTGGCTCCTAACTGTGGGTCTGGAGCCTAGAGCTGTGTGTGCTCGGCGGTGCTGCCTCACCCCACACGGTTGCGACCTGTAGCGACAGGCCAGGAGCTGCCACCGAGAAAGTGGCTGAGGAAGATGGATTCAGGGGCAATGCCGGCCGCTGGGAAGCCCAGTGAACTCCTGCCTCCCCGGAGGCCCCGCCCCTGCCCGGTAGCCTCTCTCCAGCTACGGAAACTGGCTCCTCGGGCCACAGCTCACTCCCAGAGCTGCTACCCCTACACCCCGTCGTGAGAAGGGTCGTGGGCAGCCCTGCGGGTCTGTGGTATGGATGGCCACAGCCCCTCACCCCGTGCAGGGGCTGCCCAGAGAGGGTCCCCTGCACTTGGGAGCAGAGTGCCCCTGTGACCGTGGATCGGACCCCTCCCCAAGGGGCTGGGCCAGCATCGCGGGGCGCAGGTGGGTGGCCCCACGGGGTGGGCCTCCGCCTCCTGCGTCCATGGGCTCTGGGCCCCCAGCCCCGCCCCCCCGCCGTGCACCAGGGCTGCTGGGAGGTGACGATTCAGGCCCGAGCTATGGGAAGGCTCTGGCATCCGGCACACCGTGCACAAGCGTCTGTTCAGGCAGAACACGGGTTCGGAGCCCCGGGACCTTTGTCACCCTCCACAAATGCCAAACCCGTGCCGTGGGGCTTGTGTTCCCAGCGGCCTATGGAGGGCGGGCTGAGCAGGGCACCCCCCCCCCCCCGTGGCACAGGTACAGCACGGCTCCCCTGCAGGGAGGGGGCGCCCCTGGGGACTGGTGGGGGCCTGTGTCACTGTCTCCTCACGGGCACCGTGTCCGCCCTGGTTTACAAAAGGAGAGGTGAGCCCAGGGGATGGCTGGGCCTGGGTGCTGGACCGGACCCTTCAGGGAGCAAACCGGGGCTTCCCGGAGCAGTGCCTGGGCTGGGATCCCCAGCTGCCCATGCGGCCCACCCTTCGCATGGGAGATCAGCCTGGGGGGAGGATTTCATCTCAGCTCAGAGGCAGCAGCGCCAACCTACAGTGAGCCCCGGGGACAGGGCTGGCCAAGGCGGGCCGTGGTACTGCCCCCGCCCTCTCCTCGCTGCCCAGGAGACAGCAGGGCTGGGGAGGTGCCTAGATCATTCCCAGTGGGGGAGGCTTGGCCCGGCCTCCCCAACCAGAAGCAGGAACAGGCCTCCCTTCCTGGGGGCCTCGCCCATCGGCCTGGGTCTTGGGAGACCCCCTCGTGCATCTTATTCCCAGGCCTAGAAGCCTTGGTCCTGCTATCGCCCCACTTACATGGAGGCTGGATGGGGTGACCTGCCGTGGTCCTGGGGCGGCAGGCGAGGAGTGGGCGAGACCCTCGGCGTCTGGTTAGCTAGGGCTGTCTGTGCACACAGCAGGCGCTCACTGGGTGCTGGTTCCGCTTCCCTTCATGGAAAGGGTCGTGGGGCCCGGGCATGCTGGCTGCGGTGCGGGGGTCAGGGCCACTTCTCCTGGCACAGACAGGACCCTCCACCCTCTGCACCGCCCTTCCGTCCACTCCCCAAGCTCTGTCTTCCCCTCTGAGGAAAGCCGTGCCCAAGGGTCCAGGTCCCACTGCCCTTCCGGGGTCCTCGTGCCTGTGCACACTGCCCCCGGGATGCTATCGCCCCACTCTCGCCAACCCCAGCAGTGGGCACCCCCCCGGGTGTGGCCCCCCCGAGCTGGCGTGGGCTGCTGCAGCTCCCAGTGTCCCCAGGACTGTGGCCCACAATGGGGCAGGGGTTGCTGGGAAAGCCCTTCTTGCATTTCTCAAGTGGGGAGGGTAGCGAGGGGAGCCCCCATCCTTGGGTGGGCAGGAGTTCTGGGGCTACCCGGGCCTGCTCCCCCAGGGGCGCAGGGAGGGGACCGTTGGGGAGCCCCTCCCCAGGTCCAGGCGGGTGGGCGCCCCCCGGGGAAGGGGCTCCGGGCCCGGGCACCTCTGCTGCGTGCAGCTCCCTTCAGGCCACCTACCGCAGAGGCAGATCCCGTGACCATGGAGCGTTTCCGAGCAACCGCTTTCCAGGCCAGGCCGTGGCCCACTTCTCAGGCTGCAGCGGGATTGGCAAAGCGGAATTCCACAGCAGCAGGTGGCTGCCCGCTCCAGCCAGCGGGCAGCGAGGGCCAGGGCTCCAGCGGAGCTCCGTTTGTCTTGGTGGCCTTCGGGGTGGAGGGGTGGGCAGGGGGTCTGCTTCCCCAGAACAAAGCCAGCCTGTGCCCCTCTGGGTGGAGCTGCGTCCCGAGGGGCTGAGCAAATGGATGTCACCGTGGCCTGTCCTCGTTGCCCTCACCTGTCCAGCCTGGTGTGGCCTGTGTTGCTGTCCCCGGGGGTGGCTGCAATGAGGGGTTATTCTGTGCAGGCTCTGGGTGTCCAAGTCCTGGCCCTGTCATTCTGTAGGGGCTGGACCAGCAGTGCCCTGTGTGGGCTGGACCCCTTTACCGGCAGGGCGTGGCCTGATGGCCGGCCCCAGCCTTCCTGGGGATCCTGGGGTGTGGGGCTCAGTAGGGCCCTTGGAGCTCCCCTCTCGGAAAAAGCCCCGAGTTGGGGAGGGTAGGATTTGGGCGCCGGTGGGCTTCTCCAGCCATTCATGGAGTCCGATTGGCCTCTGCAGCGTCTGGGCCCTGCAGGATTCTCAGTGGCTGAAGAAGAGGCTCTGGACCTGATGTCTCAGGTACAGCCCCTGGTGCCGTGGGCTGCAGGGAGCCGGCCCGTCCCAGGACCCTCTGGCGAGGGAGCCAAGGCCAGTGGGCACCTGGAACTGGGTGCCAGCCGCTCTGGGTCTGGAACTGCCAGAGACCCAAGAGGCGCCTCCTGCACCTGCCCTGGACAGATGTGCACCTGGCCCGCAAGAGGCCCCCCACCCCCTCAGCGGAGCCGGAGGACGGCCGCCCGACAGGCCCACCTGTGCCTCCCTCGGGTGTGGCGGGCACCGGCTGCACCTCGGGTTGGTGGGGGGAGCACAGGAGAGCGGAGAGGGGCTGAGGGCCCAAGAGGGGGCTGGGGCGGGTGGGGGTGGGTGGCCTGGGTAGCCCCACCTTCTGGAAGAGGAGAGCTCGTCCAGCACCACCCCCCATGCTGGGGGAGCATGTCACAGGAGGTGTTGGGGGCAGGGTTGGGGAGGGCTGGGGGTCAGAGCCCTTGGAGGACTTTGCCGCGGTCGGGGTGGGAGAGCACTTTCGGGGCGCCCCGTCTGCCCCTCCGCCTGCACCGCTGCCTGGGGCCTTCTGTCAGCCGCTGGGGTGGGGAGGACAGGGTCCCCCTCCCACCTATGCCCTCACCTTCACCGCCTACCTGCAGTGGGCGGGGCAGGCATCCTCGGAGCGGGTGTGTGTGTGTGTGTGTGTGCGTGTGCGTGTACATGTTTAGGGTATTTTTAAAGCAACTCTGCAGCTGTGCTCAACCCAGCCTCATTCTCCGGTGGGAGCTCGGCACGTGGCTCATTGTGGGGTTATTTTGGGCTTGGCGTTATTGGGAGTTATATTCTGTGTCTGTAAGGAAGCAGCGTCATTGCAGGCTGAGTTGGGGGGTTCTTGATGCACCTTGGGAAGCGGGGCCCAGAGTGAGGTGGGGCCCTTGGGGGTTGTCGGAGTGGCAAGGTGGCCATCTCCCGGGGGCTGCCCCCTTCCGCCCGCCCATGGGTTCTGGTGGCCTTGCCTGGGGAGTCCTTCCCCCGCCCCGCTTGCAGGGGCTGCTCTGCAGAGAGCTGCCACCTTGAGCTGGACGGCCGAGGGGTGGTGCCTGATCCCAGGAGGCCTTTCTCAGGACAGCAGACTGTCGGGCAGATGGACAGGGACAGACGAAGGCCCAGGGAGAGTCAGCACGGCCACGTGGGGACGTGGGGCACAGGGAGCCCACCAGCCCACACCCCTTGGGTCTGTAGTTGCAGTTGGGGTCACCAAGCCGCCAGGACCAGATGGCACATCAGACCACAGCTCCAGACCCCTACTGGCCTTTGATCTCCTCCAGCTGCCCGGGACAGGAGGACAGGAGTGGGATGGGGGCTGCCAGGCTATCCCTCCTAGGAAGACCTTCAAATGGCCACAGCCCGTCTCTAGGACGCGACACCCGCAGTCGTGCAGCAAGGCCCCCCTGGCCCTGGCGGGCCAGCAAAAGCATCATGCACCCTGCCTCCGGGACGCCTGCTCCTGTCCCGCTGAGGCCCCAGCTGTAGCTGCGGCCCCCGTGCCTGCAGGATCTGGGAGGCATCCCGTGGGGGGCACGTGGCTGTGTGCTCAGCCCTGACCTCGCGTTCTCTGCCACGTGCTCTCACGTCTCCTAAAAAAGACCTAAATTGCCCCCTGCACTCAGCTGTGCCTTAAAAAGCCCCGGCGGTGACTCAGCCATCACCATTGGGCCCTGCTCCTGGGGACACATAAGGTCACTGGAGCTGCTCGGCCTCACTGAAACCCCCAGGCAGCTCCCCGGCAGCTGGCCTCCTGTGGAGCCCAGACTGTTCGTGACCATCCCCTGGCCCCAGAGGGCGGGAGGGAAGATGGCAGGACAGGGCGCTGGCCCGCGTAGGGGACCCAGGCTGGACACTGCCACCACCTCAGGTGCCTCCCCTCCTGGGACTCGGGAGCTGGGCCTTCCTCTGACCTTGGCTTGTCCAGGGGTCTTGGTGGGAGGAGTGCCTCGGGCTTGTAGCCCACCCCGTCCTCAGAGGACCAGCCCTCAGCTGGGGTAGGACCCCTCCCACCCATTCCAGGGCCACACAGGCTCCCAGAAGGGAAGGGACCTCGGGGTTTTCTCCCACTATTGGGATACCACGGGGGTGGTTGACACCTTCCCTGGGCCCCTGTTTCGGGTCCTCTGGCTAGCCTGGGTCCCGGGCCGCCGTCCTTTCCTAAGGAGTGGGGAGCCGTCCCCCAAACCCCCGGGCTGGCCTCTCCTGGCCTCAGGCACCCATGTGCGGCTGCAGGGTCTTTCGGTCCTGCCCTGACGGTCATTACACTGGCGAGTCCTTACCCAGGGTGGCCTGGGGTTGGGGCACTCATGGCTCTCTCATGGTGGGCTGCATGGGGACGGCCACTCTTGGAAGAAAGCCTGGACTGACCAGCTGGTGGCTCCATCCATCGGGGACCGGAATGTGGTCTGGCCCTGGGGGCCCCTTCTGGGTCAGCCTGCCCCCGATTTGCTGGGACTTCTGCCTGCCTGCCCACTCTGGGGTTGGGGGCACGTCCGGCGGCGGGGTGGGGGCTGTGAGGGACCAAGGGTTTGGGAGGCCTGTGCACCTCTGCAGCCCCGTGGGCTGTGATACAGCGTCCCTGTCCCCTCTGCTTCCATTTCCAGCTGCCAACGGCTTCTCTCCAGGTCGCCCGAATGAATGAGGCTCCCAGGGGAACCGAGGTCTACTGAGATGGGTGGGGGGTGAGCCTGCAGGATGGGCTTCTGCTCCTGAGGGGCACAGAGGAACTGCAGGTGGTCAGTGAGGACTCCCTGGAGGAGGCGGCTTTCCTCGAAGTGACTGCCCAGAGGCTGACCTGCGCTCACCCCATGTCAAGGCGGCACCGGCACCCACAGGGGTGGGTGTGGTGGGGCAGTTTCCGTCCTGCCCACAGGGTGCTGGGCGCTGCTCCCCGCCCTTTGCTGGACACCCCAGTGACTCACCTGCCCCATAGGCCGACCCTCGTGCTTCTTTTCTTCCCTTGCCCTAAAGAGAAAATAAACATTTGCATACGTAGCGCTTGATGGCTGCTGGGTCCTCTCATCCGCGGGGGGGGGGCTGGGGCTGCAGAGGGTACAGGGGAGGGCAGGTGGCCAAGGGCATGGCGCCCGGGCTCCCCGTGCTGTGTCCTCCAGGGCTTGACTCCCTCCAGGCTGTGGTGAAAGTGCGTGTCGAGGGGACCTGTGTGGCAGTCACCATGGGGTAGGGGATGTGACTGGTCACCACCCAAGGCCTGTCATCTTCGGGAGCCTGAGAGTGAAGGAAAGGCGACTGGCTGGGGTTGGGGCCTCGGGGAAGCTGGGCAGGAGGCTTATGGACACGGGTGCCCAGACCCACCGCTTGTGGCTGGAGCCTCTGCCTGGGGCCGCCGGAGGGACCCCTCCACATCCCACCAGGCACTGACCCCACGGCTGTCTGGTGGGTAGGCACCCTGGTCGAGTAGGATCTTGGGGTCTCTGTCTTGTCTTGAGGGAAAATGTTTTCCAGGTGCCCTGGCCCCGAGCTCTGTATTCACCCCCCTGACCCTGAGTTGTGTATTCACACCCTCCCCTCCCCCAGTTGTGTGTTCACACACCCCCGGCTGTGCATTCACACACCCCCACCTCCCCGGGCTCTGTGTTCACACCCCCCAGCTGTGCATTCACACCCCCCACCTCCCGGAGCTCTGTGTTCACACACCCCCCTCCCCCCACCCCCCCCCCCCGCAACACACTGCGTCCCTGTTGCTAAGTGCTCAGGACACTGCCCGAGTCTCCAAAGGAGCAAGGTCAGGATTAGAGCCCCAGTGACTCCAGTGAGGGGGGAGGGGTGGAGGGATAGTGGCTCTGAACTGGGCGCCGGCGAGGCCTCCTGGCAGACCTGCGCTCTCAGAAGCTGGTACGGGGTTACCCCCCGACCCTCCATAGACCGTCTCCACAGGATGGTCTCGAGGCCGAGCTTCATTCCCCTCGTCCACCTCTTGTGTCCCCAGTCTCACTGGGTTTGAACATCTGTGGGGATGCAACCATTGTCCCACTGGTGTAAAGGAGATTAAAGCTGGGGTGTCGTGGTGTGGGCGGCCGGCTCCTTGCACTGGGGCTCCCTCTCCCAGTGACCGGGGCAGCCCGTGGCCACTGGTCAGGATGACATGACCCTCCAGAGAGTTCTTGCCCCTGTGCTGACCATGGCCTTGTAGGGACCCGGCCCCTCTTTGTAAAGAGCCAGCCCTGAAGCCCCTACCGGTCCACGTCTGGGGCTGGAGCTCAGGATGCGCTGAGGGACCGGTTGGGAATCTGGCAGGTGCCACGGGCTGGCAAGGCTCTCTCCACGTGCCAGGAGCCCCGGGGCTGAACCATGAGCCGTTCCCTCCGTGGCCTCGTCCCAGGCGGCCTCGCCTTCCCCGTGTAAGTCATCGTGACAAATTCAACCCTCACCGTGAGCCCTCTCCAACTTGTTTATTGGGTTTTGTGGTTGGAGATGCGTGTGCGAGCACCCAGGATTTTTGAATGGTTTCCATTCTACCAATGAACACCAAGTAAGCAGTTGTCTGGATGTAGTGATGTGGCAAAGTTGGAAATAATTTGTACATAAAATTGCACTGCCGGGAAGACCCGGGGCAGGCAGGCTTTGGAGGATGGTTTCAGGCGAGCACCCTGTCACAGGGCCGTACATCCTCGGCACGGTGAGGGGCTGGGAGCTGATGGCCAAGGAGGGGTCTAGTACCGCCCCCCCGACTCCCTCTCCTCGGCCCCTTTGTGCCCTGAGCTGGGTCCCGGGCCGAGAGCTTTTCTCGCTGTGGTGAGCATGGCCCAGCCGACACCTCTGCCCCTGACCCGGCGCTCCCTGATGGTGGAGGCTGCTTCTGCTTTGCTCATTACTCCCCGGCCCCAAGCGCAATGCCTGGCACACAGCAGGTACTTAATAAACGTTGGCTGTCGGCTGGGGGGTGGGCAGTGGAATAGGTGGTAGGGGGAAGGGCAAGGGAAGATGGCCCAGGGGCACACAGGTGGCCGAACCTGGCCTGGGATGGTGGGTGCATGCCGCCTGGGAGCACGTGCAAGGCCTGCGAGCCTGGCAGCCAAAAGCAGGGCTTGGTGCACGTGCTTCTGATTTCAAGGGTGTTTGTATTTTTAATCGATGCAAGTTGCCAAGTGGCTTCCCGTCCCCATGCCTGCGTGGCACACGGGCGCCAAGATTGTGCAGCACAGGCTGGCGAGGCTGAAGGGGACGCCCAGGTGCTGGGGGCCTGGCCTGGCCTGCCACGGGGCAAGTGGTGGGCAGCTCCGCACAGACCCTGCTGCGGGTGTTGGGGGTTGCCCTGGGTGGGCCGGGCCAGCGACTGTGTGGCCGCGTTTGGCCCAGCATCCGGCCCCTGTCTTGGTGCCAGGCCGGTCGTGGCTCTGCCCGGCATGCATGCGGGCGCGGAATCTAGGTCAGGCTGGTGCAGGGGGGCCGGGAGGTAAGGGCAGTGCCGGCTCCCACGGGCTCTGTCCAGTGACTGGGCTGCGGCAGCCTGGGGCCGGGTGCTGACCCAGTGACCCAGCCAGGCCCCCGGCTGATCAGGGCTTGAGGTTATCCTGAGGGGGCGCGGAGGGAGGCGCGTGGATGTGCTGTGGCTGCAGGTACCACTGTCCGAGTGCGGACCGGGCCCCTGGGCAGCTGGGGGCCTGGGCACAAGGGTGTGGCCTCGGCCATTCAGGCAGAGCCTTCTGGAAGCTCCCCTCCCTCCCGCTGTCCGTGGCCTCCTCTCCCTGCCAGCCCATCGTCGCCCTGGATCGCCCCATTCTTCCTGTGTCCTCCCACGGGTTCGTCTGCTGCCCCAGGGCTCTGGCCAGGTGAGGGCCTAGGCTCCCCTCCTGCCCCAGCAGCCCTTGAGGAGGCTGTGGGGGTGAGGACCTCCCGGCCAGCGAGACTCCACCGCCCCTGGTGCACCCTGAATCCAACCATTCCGGGCTGTCGTTTCCACTTTGGTTTGTTCTTCTGCCTGGGAGTGTGGCGAAGATGATCCTTTCGAAGTGTCTGCTGGCTCCACCAGGCTTGGGGGACCACGAGACAGGTTCATGCCCGTGTTGGAGGCTGGCACGGGGGTGCCGGGGGCAGTGGGGGTGCCAGGCCCAGAGCAGCACCCTTCCCACCTGGTGCCTCTGCGTCGGGGGTCTCCTGGGCTGTTCACCCCGCACCCCAGGTTTCTGGGTTCCTCGGGTCCCACTTTCTCAGGGCATCTTCTCAGATGCCGCTCCCATGGTTTGCGCAGGCTGCACACCTCACTGCTACTTTACACTCCAGCCGGCCCCCTCCATCTCCCACAATGGCCTGTGGTCACTCTGGGCAGCTGTGGGCAGGCTGGCTTCCCTGGGTCTGTGACCACAACCTCAGGCCCGAGCCCTGGACTCAGCTCATCACAGGGGTGACCCCATGGGCGTACCGTAATGCTAACCCGTACCCTAACCCTAACCCATCGCCATACCCTAACCAGTACCCTAAACTGTACCCGTACCCTAACCCTAACCCTAACCCTAACCCTAACCTTAACCCGTACCCTAATCCTAACCCGTACCCTAATCCGGGCCTGGGGGAGCAGGGACTCTTCATATGGGGGACATCGCGGGGCCCAGACAGAGGGGCTGTCCCCTGCCTGGTCCCCGTGTGCCACTTGCTTCTCCCTCCCCAGCTGCTTCCCAAGGCAGGTTGTTGCTCAGCCCGTACTGGCATGTTGAGTGTGTGTCTCAGGTGGTGGGGTGGGTCCAGCCACCCACGAGGGCCTCCCGAGCGGCTCAGTCCCTTACCAGAAGCCTTACCATTTACAGAGCTCTTAAATCAACCAAGAAAGTGACACTAAATTGGCTTCAGTGTTGAATAATTAATAAAACTTCCCCTGCGTGGCTGCTGGGCCCTGTGTCTCTCCCAACAGTGGGACCCTCAGTACTGTGTCGTCACCCAAGCGGCCGCCTTCCCATCTTTAAACAAGCGCTCGACCCTTTGGAGAGGTGGCTAAGATGTGCCGGGTGCTGGCTGGGGTGGGCCGCGGTGCCCACACTTGAGGTGGCAGGAGGGGCCAGTGTGACCTTTGGGGTGACCCAACTGGAAGGGGAGCTGCCTGGGGTCAGGGCCTGGGTCCTGGTCTCGGCTCTGCCTCTGCCTGGCTGTGAACCCCGGGCAAGACCCCTCTGTTCAGTTTTCCTTTTGGAAGAGCAGAGAGGTTGTACCCGGTGGCCTCTGGGGCCCCTTCTAACTGGGACATTCTGAAGAAGCAGCCTTGGAGAAGCAGAATCAGGGACCCGCCAGGGCCCCTCTGCTGTGCACGGGTTCCCTGCTGCTGGTGGGCCCTCAGCAGAGCCCTGCCTGCAACTGGGCAGCCTCAAATCAGTTTCTTGAGCGGGTCGTGGGGAAGTGTTTCCTTGGAGGTTTATGTAGGACGGAAGTCGGAAGCCGAAATCGAGGTGCCCCATGGAGGTTTCTGAGGGTGTACGTCTGCTTTTACTCCACTGGTGGGAAGGTGATCGCTCACAGCCTCTTGCTTCTGGGGTCTGTCAGGCTCAGTGGCGGCTGCCGCCCAGGCACGGGTCAGGGCTGCGCTCTTCACACAGCGCCCCCCCCAAAGCGGGCATTGCCCTTGGACCTTCGGCGCAAGATGGCCTGGCCCCGCCGGTACCCCACCAGGTGCCCACTGCTCCACACTGCCCTCCAGACCTTCTTCCGTGGCCTCGGGCGGGGATCCAGGCTGGCCACCCCCTCAGAGCTGCTGGATCTTCCTCGGTGACAGACACGGACACTGAGGGCAGAGGTCGGTGAATTCCACGTGTCACGTGGAGGCTGACCCAGGCTGTGCACGGAGGCGCCCCTGCGAGCCTCTGGGCACACACACATGCACACACACAGGCCCTTGCGGCCCCCCAAGACAGGAGAGGCCCTGGCCTGGTCATGGCCCACGTCTCCAGCCTTGCCCTGGGACAGGGGCTGCCTAATGGTTTTTTTGGGAGATCAGAGGTGTAGGAGTGTTTCCTGCAGGACCACAGAGAGGGGCTGCATTATACCCTTCAAGTAAATCGTGAAACTCTAAGTGGAAAGTGGGTTTCAGGCTGTGGCGGGGCACTGGTGGGCCATGGAAGTCGGGGACCCAGGTTCTGCCCCCTGAGACCCTGGGCTGCCCCTGCCTTTCTTGGGCGCGTGTGGGGAGCATCAGGGCCACGTCTGGGTGGGGCAGCCCAGGGCCGGGAGTGGGGGAGGGCTCGGCAGGGTCCCCATGCGGCCCTGGTTGTTGGGCGCAGACAGCGAGGGGCTGCCCCCCTTTGTAGGGCCTGGCCCCGGGAGCACGTGTGCAGTGTCCCCATTGTTTAGGCAAGGAAACCGAGGTGACACATGAGGTTTGTCCACTTACAGGCCTGGCCGGGAACCCAGGGCTCTGGGTCCAAGGTCCAGGCTGGCCTCCACATCTTAGGGCACAGTCTCCTCCCGGCAATGCTTGGGTGGACCCAGCTGGAGCTCATGGCCAGGCCCAGCCTCAGACTGGCCCCTGTCCGGACACAGCGCTTCAGACCTGGAACGCAGGAACCCCAGCCCAGAGAGGGGGTAGAGGGACGACTGCTCTAGGCTCCATCCGCCTCCGCTGTTTTGACCTGTGAGGCCACACCCACTGCCCCTGCCCTGGGTGTCCAGGCCTGGGCTCTGTCCCCAGGGCTGGGGAAGGCCCTCTGCTCCCCGAGTCAGGCAGGTTTATGCAGCTGGGCCTGATCCCGAAGCAGGGGTGCTGCACACAGGAGCAGGGTGGTGGGAGGGAGGCAGCTCAGGCCGTAGAAGGGCAGTGCACCCGGCCGGGGACAGAAGTGGGGCTCAAGGGCACAAGGTGCGCACCCCAGCGAGAGGGGCTCAGACAGGGGCCCCGCGCCCACTTCCCATCACCTGACTGTGTATTCCAGTCCCCTGCCTCAAACAAGAAGGAAATTAAACTCCTGGGGGCCGGCAGGCCCTTCCTCCCACCCACTGCTAGCCAGGCCAAAGGCTCTCAAAGGCGGAATTTTGCTTAAATGCCCAGAAAGGAGATTTAGGAGATCAGAATCTTAAGCAAATGAACACGTGCTTAATCACCGCCTGTTACTCGCAGGCCCAGGTCACGGAGCGCGGGGGGCGGGGCTGGCGACACCGATCGATCATTCATTAGAGCCTGAACCTGAGTTTCATCCGACTTCTTCACAGGGTGGGGCTCAGGGGCCTTTGGTCCACTCCAGGGAGACGAGGCTGGGCTGGCCAGAGCCCCCTCCCCCGGGGACCCTGTGGTCCGCACGCCCTCCCGCACATTCTCACTCTCTCGGATCTGGCTTTGGTTTTGCCTCTCATCTCCTCTCCCTTGGTCCCCTCTCTCCCTGCCTCGGTTTCTCCTCTTCTGAGAGTTTGGGGCTGCTGGGCCTTTCCCAGAGGCGACCGGACTTACCAAACCCAGGTGTGGGTTGCTGGACCGCCCCTCCCCGCTTCGCTCCCCGGCCTCTGGTCGGCTCTTGCACATTTGCACTCGGTGCCGCTGCTTGGACTGACTGGACCCCTGTCCTTGGCTTCAGCTATAGGACCCCCTCCTGCTGCCACCAGCGGGAACTTCGGTCAGACTTGGTGCCAGAGGGAGGGTGCTGCGCCTCCCTTCCGTGGTCTCTGCCAGCCCTGCGGACCCTGGCTGTGCTGAGCAAACCCATGACCAGCGTGGACACGGGAGGGTCATGGTGCCGGGTCACAAGGGCAGGTCCCCAGAGCCCAGGCACTGGCCAGTCTGGCCCAAGGGCCAGGTCTCTGGGAGGGGCAGCCAAGGGGGGACGGCTGCCCCTCTAAGGGAGCTGGGCAGTGGGGCCTGGGCCTGCCCTGGTTGGGATCCAGGCGGTGGTGGTGACGGCTGACGTGCTGCCCTCCCATCGGCACCTGGGTGCCTTGCCTGGCAAGAGGCAGTCACCCCTTGGAAGGCGGCAGCTCAGCGAGCCCCGAGGAGCCCCAGGCCCTCCCGCTCAGGCCTGACGCCCGCCTGCCCGTCCCCAGGCCAGGCTCCCCATTCCCGTAACCCTCCCCAGGCCGCCCCCTGGGCTGTGGGTCAGCCCTGACGGACGGGGCGTCGGGCAGAAGCGGCAGCTTTCCAAACAGCCCCCGAGGGACAGAAATCTCTTCTGTTGATGTGGGAAATGTAATTTCCCTCAGATGCGGGCTGCCGCAGGTCAAACCAGAGCACGGCGGGGGAGGCAGGCTTTGCTGGGGGTCAGGCCAGGTGGGGGCTGCTTGGCGCTTGCCCTCCTGAGACTCTGCCCCTGGCTTCGCTCCCAGCAGGACCCCTCCAGGCGGCGTGCAGAGGCGGGCGTGGGGGGCTATTCTCCGGTACCCCCAGGAGCCCCGCCACCTCCCGGCCCCCACAGGCCTCTGCAGGACCCTCACTGGGGGGTGCGTGGAAGGCAGGGAGGCAGCGCAGGAGGGGATTGGATGCCGAGGGGGCTGGGCTGTCACCAGGGGCCCTGGGCCCCCCCGTCGTCATCCTGCACACCCCCCACCAGGACAGCCAGTGAAATGTCACCCTAACCACCTCTGAAGCGCCGAGCCTTCGTGGGGGCCCCTTGTGGGGTGGGGTGACTTGTCCTGGGAGGAGGCCCTGTGCAGTGACGTGGGGGGATGCCAGCTGGGGGACATTTGGCTCCTGGGGGGATGCAAGCGTCTACCCGCTCTGGTAGGGGGGCTGACCTGGAGGGTGGGAGGGAGGCCAGGAACAGCCAGGGGTGGTGGGCAGAGCCCCAGCTGGAGGTGCGCACAGCACCACCCCCATCCCATGCTCCTGCCTCTGCCCGTGCCCCCTGCCCCCGACTCCCACCCCTACACGTGCCCCGTGTGCACCATTCCTCCCTCTGTGGTTCCCAGCCTGGCAGTGGCAGTGAAGGGTTAAGGCAGGCGGGGAGCCCGCGGGAGGGGCGGTCCCGGCAGCAGCGGCAGCCGGGCGCGGGCAGCGCGTTGATCGGGCATGGGCACGCGAGGGGTGCCCGGCTTGGACACGGGGACACACGGGGCCAGCACGCTGCCTGGGGACCCCTCAGGCTGTGCCGGTGGCAGCCGGGGTGGAGCCTGCAGGCCATGGCAGTGCCCGGGGACCCTGGAGGGCTCAGCCGGGACCAAGGTAAGGGGGACAGGAGGGGCTCAAGGAAGAAGGCTGTGATCGGCCCTGTGGGGAGCCCAGGACCAGGTGCTGAGCTGCCCATCGGTGACCCACCGACCCCACATGGGCAGTGCCTGACGCCCCCGACCAGGGGCCTCTCCGACGACCCCATTCGCACCAACACCTGCACACGTCTCCCCACCCTCGGCCTCCGGCCCCCACATCATCCCTACCTGTGCCGGCATCCACTCTGAAGGGTGGTGACAATCCCGGTAGGCAGCAGGAGGCGGTGCCCTGTCAGAGCCGACACAGTCCCCTGACCGCCACCCCGCCCCCAACGGACTTCAGCCTTGTTGGGGGTCAGATCTGGGTGTCCTGACCTGTGGGACCCAGGGGCCAAGCCTGTTCACACCCTCCCCGTCCAGGGCCGTGCAGGCAGCCCCGAGCCTCTGTCAGCACCATGGACAGGGCAGCGGCAGCCTCCACCTGAGGGACCTGCCCTTGTTTGCTGAGCCCTGGCACCTGTGCGGGCAAATTCTTGCTCAGATCTGTCGTGCTGTCTCGATCTGGGGGCCAGGGCGCTGCTCCGGGCAGACAGCACAGATCCGCTGGGCTGGCAGGAGCCCTCTGAGGCTGCCCGGAGCTGCCCGGCGCCGAGGAGCTTGGATGGAGAGGGGCCGGGTGCTTGGCGTCGGGGCCCGTCCTGCAGGGACAGGATGGGGCAGAGCTTCTCCAAAGAGGGTCTCTGTCTGTCCCCAATGCAACACTTGCTCCGGACCAGGGGTGGGAGTGGCAGGGAGGGAAGGGGGACCAGCGCCACGGCCGCAGCAGGAATGACTTGGGCCAGACAGCAAAAGAACTTCCTGATTAAGGGCTGGGATTCCAAGGACAGTAGGAGCTGCCTTTTGGCGACTCGTCTGGATCCTGGTTGTTCTGGACACGATTTGTTCTGCCCTCTGATTGGCATGGACACGGGGGAGGGCCTGGGGAGCCTTGGAAAGCATGTGTAGCAGGCAGGGGCATTACTGCTAGGCGGACTGAGGATGGGTCCCCGCCGGCGCCTTTGATGAGCTGTGTGACCTCAAGCAAGGCACTGACCCTCTCTGAGCCTCTCATGGAGGAGAGGGACAGCATGGGGCTGCCTTCATAGGGCGGCCTTAAGAAGCGTGCGCCTGGCCCGTGTAGCTGCTCCAGGAATGCCTGTCCCCTCCTGCCTCCCAAGATGAGTTGCCCTTTATGAAGGAGGACAGTGTGGTGTGTGTAGACGGGGCTGGTGGTGCAGATGTTCCCAGCTTGGCCGGGTGCTCAGGCCACCCCCGGTGCACCCACTCCCTGACCGCAGCCCCCAGCGCAGGGCAGGGTTCCCATAGGTGGGTGGTCCCTGGGGAGGGCCTGGCCCAGCACATTCCTGCCAATCTGGCCTGCAGAGAACTCTGTGGAATCAACAGTCCTGGGCCGGCCCGGCCTCGTTCAGAACCGCTGGGTGCAGGATGCCTGCTTGAAGACGGTGCAGGAATGGCTGCTACCATGTGGCCCCAGGGCCCCAAGGTCCAGGTAGCCCCGACATAGCCAGTGTCTTCAGCCAACGAGGGAGCAGCCTGGGAGCGGGGTGGCAGCAGGCACCGCCGTGAGCCCACCTCCGTGCCCTGTCCTCTGGGCTGAGGGCTCGGCCAGCCTCGAGGGTGGGGATGTGCGGCGTGGCCCTTATCTTCTGGGTCGAGCGTGCTGGGCCCCCCTCCCAGGGAGGGAGCAGTCTCAAACGTGCAGCCGAGGATGGAGCAGATGGCTGGAGTCTTGGGTCCGGCCTCCAGCTGCATAGCTGCTGAGCCGACGGCCGAGGTTTCGGCTCTCCTGTCACCTGTCTCCTGAACAGCCAGTGGTCCGGCCCCCACCGGGAAGCATCCCTCTCCAGGGGCAGGGTGCGGGTGAGGGGCACGTGGGGCCCCGTCCTGTGCCGGGCCGGGCCGGCTCCACGTTCTCTGAGAGCTGTCGGTGGGAGGGGGGTTGAGGTGGGGCATGAGTAATCGGAAATGTCTGTTTCTTCCTGGGACTTTGCTTCCAGCTCGTGGGCTCCCGCGGGCTGGACGGACGTCCCGTGTGGGAAAGGCCGGTGGGCGTGGGCCTCCAGGTGGGGCAGCGGATGCCCGCCCCAGGACAGGACGTTTCCGTGGCTCCTGCGAGCTGTGGGGAGAGGAAGTCACCCACCCGGGCAGCCCTCGACCAGGGTTTCCACACCCGCCGGGGCAGCGTGTGCGGAAGGTCCCAGGCTGGGGCCTCGTGTGCCAGCTGGTCAGCTGAGGGGACCGAGCTGCTAGGAGTCTGCCTGCTCGAGCAGCGCCAGAGCCCGTGGACCCTCAAGCTCAGTGTCCCAAGGGTGGGGAATGCAGGCATGGTGGCCCAGGAAGGCTCCGTCCGCAGGCGGGTCCTCGGGAGCCATGATGAAGCCACTGCTCAGGGACAGAGAGCCACCCTGTCCTGGGGGTCCCCTCAGCCTGCCCAGGTCTGGGGACCCACAGACAATTCTCCAGGTGACTCAGGGCGGTCCTGATTTCACACTGAACGGGACCTGGCCTGGCCCATGCCCCGGGCCCTGCCTCAGCCGAGCTGCTGCTTCCTTTGGAAGCTCTCCCTGGCAGTCAGGCCCCCGCGGTGGAGCTGACTGTGGGCCGGGTGCAGGCGGCTCTTCCTGGGCATCCTTCCCGGTCAGCAGTGTGCGTCTGGGGGCTTCACGGAGGGGAGTCAGGGGCAGGAGCAGGGGCCGGCAGCTGACCCAGCCCCCAAGTGGGGTGGGAGGGGCGTCCTGCACGAGATGTGGGACACTAGTCAGACTTGGAGGACCTGCCCGGTTCTGGAACATCCCCTCTGTGCTGAGGCCCCAGGGCTCTCTCCGCAGCTGCCTTGGAGGTGGCTGGCCACCCTGGCTGGGAGGCGTGGCCGGGCTGGGGGAAGGGCCCAGCCTTCTTCTGTTTCTTGTCTCCCCCTGTGGCTCTGCCTGGCGGCCGTCCAGCCCCACCGGCTGCTGCCCCCGGACTCCCCGCACGGGCCTGGGCGGGTGAGGGCTGCGGCGGGGCCGGCTGGCCAGTACCACGAGGACGCCTCCCCTGGAGCTGCCTCCCAGCCCTGCAGGAGTTTCCTCTCCTCCCCACAGGCGGACCAGGTTCCATCTGGTGACTTTTCAGGGAAGTGCCCCCCCCGCCCCCGGTGCCGCTGTGAGCCTCTCTCTCCCTCTGCAGCCACTCCCTGGGGCTCCCTGGGCCTCTCCCGATGTGGGCCGGCACCAGCCTCGGGCCCCCCACTGCCTGCCCGCCCTCGCAGCCTCACCCAAGTGATGCCAGGGCAGGAGCCCCTAGAACACAGGCACCAGGGCAGCTCTGAGGGCAGGAGGCCGTGGATGGCTGCTAGCGGAGTCCTCTCCCGAAGGTCTGTCGGATGTGATTAATGCCGCCGCTGTAGCTCAGCGGGGGACCGCCAGGGCTGGGCCTGTCCCTGGCCAGTACAAGGAGGCCCCGGCTCTGCTGGGTGGGCAGAGGAAGGCCAAACGTTGGGACCCCGCTGTGCTGGAGACCCCCCGGCCCCCTGTGGTGCTCAGACGGCTCCATGTCAGCACGGGGGCCCACTGCGGGGGAAGGGGCTTGTCCAGGGGGCAGGTGCGGGCACTGGACACCCTCTGCCTCAGAGAGTGTCCTGTCCACCAGCGCCCACTGCCACAGGAGGCCGGAACCGCTGAGGACAGCTGTGGCCACCACGAACGCTTCTGCTCCATCGCTCTCTGTTGGGCAGACAGAAAGTTCCCGCCGGCCTTCCCAGGGCTGATCCTGGAAGGAGCTCAGGCCGCCGGCCGGAGGGGCAGGGGGCAGGCTGCTGCCATCCCCGCCCAGAACAGGAGCAGCAGGGGCCTCTGTGGGCAGGTGGAAGGTGCAGGCCCAGCCCAGCTGGTCGGTCGGCCTGCTGGATGGAGCGTGGCTGGCCACCAGTCTGTCCCCACCCTCTAGGACACGCTCTGTGCCCGACTCCCTGAGGTCTAGCGCACAGGCCCAGAGAGGGCAGGTGGGCAGAAGCAGCCCAAGGGGGCAGAGCAGAGCCTGGCCCGCTTGTGCCCCGTCCCCCTCTGGCCCTCCTCACAGCCCAGCTGGACGATACAGGGGGGCCAGGCCCCCGCCCACCGAACGCTCATCTCCCCCGCTGCCTGCCCCGTGGGGTGGGGTGGGGCCTACAGGAGGAAAAGGGCACATCCTGGTGACAGGGTGTCTCCCTCCCCGGCTGCTTCCCTGCCCCCCGGGCCCTCAGCTCTCCCCCAGGCTTGTCTGGGGCCAGGCCCAGGCCTTGGTGACCCGGCCAAAGGACCCTCTGGCTCCACTGCCATGGTGCGGACCCCTCGGGCCAGCCAGGGCTCCTGTGTCCCCCGGCCCGGAGCACAGCCACGTTGAGGTCTTGCCTGGGAGGGTGGACTTGAAGGAGGCAGCTCACACTGCCTGATAAAATAAAAATAGTTGGGGAGGAGACACCCAGACGTGCGGGGGCATGCCGCTTCTCAGACTAAACGTTTAAATAATCTCCAGCATACGTGAGTGGGCCTGTTTCTCCCTCCTGGAGGCCCCGGCCTCCTTCCCCTTCTCCACCTGAGCACTGTCTGAGCGCCTACTGCATGCTGAGCTGGGCCCCCCGTGCGGTGTGGGGGGAGGCTGGTGGGGGGCTGAGGACCCTGTGTGTCCTGTTGTTACTGACCATTCTGAGTAAAGTGGACACGGGGAGGGTCCATTGGAAGGTCCTTCAAGAAGGCAAAGAAGCTTCGGAGGAGGAAAGGGCTGGAAGCAGACAAGCAGGGAGGGCAGATACTGGTTTGCCCCACGAAGGGCAAGCGAACATGGTGTGTATCCCTTCTGGGGCGGGCCTGCGGCTCCGCAGGAGTCCATGCGTGCACACGTGCGTGTGTGCGTGTGCGCGCGTGTGTGTGCATGTGTGTGCGCTCGTGCTGGGAAGCCTGTGGATGTAATTTGTGGGTTTTATTGGAAGATTAAATTGATTTCCCAGCCTTCCCTGGGGGAGAGGTGGAGATGCCGCTGTCACTGCTACCTCGTTGCTGCCGCGTTAGGACAAGATCAATCTCGGCCATAAAAAAAAAAAAGAAGCCAGAGCTACCCGGCTTCTGACCGTAAGGGCGCTCCTTCCTTGGAGCCATGGCCGCCAGTGTCCCGCGGCCGGCCGCCGTCCTCCGTGGGGCTTGGGGCAGGAAGGAGCCAGGGGCTGGGGGCCGCCTTCTGACAGCTGGGGGACCTGAGGCAGGGGGCCGGGCGAGGCCCATCTGAGGCCTCCGTTTCCTGGCGGCTGCTGGGCCAGGCGTCCTGGGCGGCGGTTCTGCCGCAGTGCAGCGGCCGAGGCGAGGAGGGCCCCGGGCGCCTCTCCCCTGGGGGTCGTGTGGGGTCGAGGGTGCTGTGCTCTCTCCTCGCCTCAGGAACTGGCCCTGCCCGTCCCGTCTGCTGGGCGCGTCTGCACGCCAGGCTCTGCAGCTGGAGGTGTCGGTGCTGCCTGGTGAGTCTGAGCCCTAGAAGGCTGGACGGCCAGGCCAGACGCCGGCTCCGTGTCACCTCCTGGAGCTGGCTTGGAGGCCTGGGCCCTGTGCCCACCCCCACTCGAGCGCCTGGTCCCAGCTGGTGCAGGGGCAGAGCCGGACAGGCCCGGACGTCCCCTCCTGGAGCACACGGTGTGCAGGCGGATACGCGTGGTCCTGTCAGCAGCCACGAGGCAGTGTGAGGAGCCTTGAAGGAATCACCCAGGGTCACGGGACAGGACCTGGAGAGGGGAGCACAGAGGAGGGCCCCTCTGGGTGCAGGGTGGGCGTGAGGATGGAGGGGCCTGGGGACCCCCTCCGCGACGGAGCCCTCCTGCCCCTTCCTGACCTGGGTAGCTGGCCCCCAGCTGTCCTGGCCTGGGGGTGCACGGGGTCCCAGTGCAGGGCAGGCCTCCCGGGTGGGCCTGTCATTCAGGGTGGGACAGGTACGAGGGCCTGGAGGCCAGGTGTGCTGCTTCCTCCCACCTGAGCCCCACAGGGCTGGGCCAGGGTGGCGGACTGGGCACCTGTAGCAGGTGTCCAGGCTCGAGCAGGGAGGCCCCTGACCGAGGGCGTCGACCACAGTTGGGGTCTGGGGCCTTGTGAGGAATGGCAGCCCCCCACCCCGGGGAGGGGTGTGTGGGTCCCAGGCAATGGGGGAAGCACACCAGGTTACCTGCCTTTGTGGGGGTGGGGTGAACCTGGCCCAGGTGTGAAGGGCGCCCCAGGGCCCCATCTGTGGCCCCCGTTATGGGGCCAGGTGGGGCGCTAGGCCCTGCTTCCTCCAGGGGTCACCCAAGTCTGCTCTCAGGCAGCCCCCTGGGGGGCTGTTTCTCAGGCCTTGGGACCTGGGCCCCGAGTGTGACTCTGCGGGAATGGGGGTCCCAGCTGGTGTTGCTGGCCTGGCACCTTTGGGGGGCTGCTGGGGGTGCGAGGCAGGGGTCCCACACCTCCTGGTTTGGGGCCTGAGCCATGTGGGCTTGGGGCCTGTAGGGGGGTCACCTCCGGCTTGGCAATTACCAGGGGCGTGGCCTTTGCACCCAGTGTGCTCGGCGGCACCGTGCGGGTGACACAGCCACCCCTGGGAGGGGTGCTCCCCGCCGGCGTCCTGCAGCCCTGGGGCATCCCTGTCTCGCACAGCAGCTGTGGTTCTGCGCCCCCCTGACTCCTGGAGCATCAGAGGAGGAGTGGGGGGTCCCCTGGGCAGCGGCCTCGCCAGCAGAGCCCTGCCTGAGGCAGATTAGCTGGACCTCATCTGCCTGGTCAGTGGAGGATTATGGCCTGGGGCAGCCGTGGAGACTCAGGGAGCCTGGGATGCAGGGGCCGGGCCCCCTCCCAGAACCCCTGCCCAGGAAGATGGGGGCACCGAAGCCCCCCGGGGTGGCGGCGGGAGACCCTTGATCAACCAGTGGCTGAGAGCCCAAGGGCGTGGCCTGGGGGGAGAGCTTGGGGTGGGGGAGCTTTGCGGGGGGGAGGCGAGGGCACCTCCAGACTGGAGCCAGCTCTGGGGAGGGGAGAGAAGGAGGGACAGGTGTGAGCTGGGTTCGAGGAGAGGCAGGCTTTGGGGCGGGATTGTGTGGTCCAGGGCCACGGAGGGGATGAGGGCAGTGACCACAAGAAGGGTCAGCAGGAAGGAGGGGTAGGTATCACACGGGGCCCAGGGCACCGAGAGTGTGGGCCACTGGGCCTCGGCCGGGGCTACCCCGGCCTTGCTCTGGCCTGATGCTCCCGGGGCTTTCTGGTTCCCCTTCCCCCCCGCCCATCACAGGGGCTCCGGCAGCCTGTGTCTTCCTGAGGACGCCCAGGACGGAGTCCCCTTTCCAGTTCCGCGCAGAGCCACCTCCTGCAGGGACGGAGCCAGTGCCTCCTGGGCAAAGTTCCTAACTGGGTTTGGGTACTTGATTCTGAGTTGATGACGGGACCCTGGTTCTTGTGCTCAGCCCAGGTGACCTGTCCTGTCTCCTCAGAGCCTGCGCCACCTACTCTCCCTGACCCTGGACCCAAGGGAGTGTCCCGGGCTGCCCGGTCTCTGGTGCCCTCTGGCCCTGGCTCTGTGGCCTGGCCCGGGCTCCGCCCCTCTGGCTGGGGAGGGAAGGCGGATGGGCCCCGGCACAGCCCAGGAGCAGTGGGGTTTAGGGCAGTGAGGACTGAGGGGTGTAGGCCCAGCACTGCCACAGGCGGCCTGGGACACGGATTCATGCTGTCCCTGCGGTGCCTGGGCAGGGGGCACAGGGTGGGCTGGGGGCTCGCGGGCCCAGCGGCAGGAGGAACGTGAGGTCTTCGGGGCAAGACCCCAGTCCTCCCTGCTGCCGTGACTGGGGTGGGGTTCTGCCCCCCGGCCTGTGCCCCCTTGTCTACCAGGCTGGCCTGCCCTGGGAGCCTCCGACGCCCGGCAGCCCCTGGCCCAGAAGAGGATGGGTGCCGCCCACTCTGCCTCTCCTGGTTGCCCCTCGTCTGGGCCTTAGCTGGGTGGCCTTGACTGGGCCTTGACTTGGCCTTAGCAGGCAGCAGGCGGGTCTTCCCTAGGCCCGGCCCTCCTCCCCCAGGACAGGTCGGTCATGAGCAGGGCAGCTGGCCCAGGCCAGCCCAGCCTCTGGGGGCAGAATGCTGTGAGGAATGTGCCCCCTCCGCTGGGAAAGGTCAGTCTTGAGGGCTGGTCCTTGGGGACTGCGGCTGCACGCCAGGGGCCTGGAGCTGGGTGACGGAGGCAAGGAGGGCTAGACCTAGGCTTGGGGACCTGCATCCTTCAGCCAGTGCTGGGAGTCGCAGCAGAAAGGGGCCCAGTAGGCCCCGGGTTGCCCGTGGGCCAAACAGGCCTGGCCAGGCAGTCCCGCCCGGCTTGGCTCTAGGGCGCCAGCCCACAGGGAGCTGGGTGCTGGGGGGCAGGATACTACTGCTTCCGTCCCACCTCCAGGCCCACTGGGACCTCAGGAATCCCCTCGGAGTTCCCCTGGAGTACGAGAGATGTGGGGTGAGATCAGGGCCTTCTCCTGGGGCACAGGCTGGGATGGGGCAGAGCATCCAGCCTGCGGAGGGGGGTAGGGAGACCTCCTGGTAGGGCCTGAGCGTGCGCCCCGGTGGGTGGTCCCATGAGGACCACCCCAGGCCTTACAGCTGTGGTCTTCAGGTCCCCAGGGAGACCACCTGTCTCTCCTGCCTGCCGTTACTCAGCTGGGGCGTGGGGGCTGGTGGCCTGGGGCCTTGGCCGACACTGCCACCTGCCTGGTCCCCTCCCGGTGCCCGGCCGGGAGTTCCCTTTGCCTAAATCCTCTGGCCAGCTGGGCCGGATCCAGGCTTGGATTAGCGCAGGGATTGGGCAGAGGGTGGGTGGGGCGGGCAGAGGCCCTGCAGCTTCCCCACCTCAGGCCCTGGGGCGTTGCTTCTCCTGGGACCCCTTTGTGGCCCTGGGGGCGGGTGGGCTGGCTCGGGGGCCATCGGGGACAGCAGGTGAGAGGCCAATGCCAGAGGCGCCTGGGAGCAGCCCTGCGGGGGCCTCGGTGGGCAGTGAGGGGGAGGAAGAAGCCGAGGAGAGAAGGGGGCCCCCTGGAACCCCCGGGCTGCCTGCCACCGCCTGACCTGCTGCTGAGGTGGGGCTGGGGGCTGGCCCTCTCTGGCCTCCGTGAGCCCACCCCTGGCCATCATCGGGGCATGTCTGTCCCCTGGCCATTTAACCCCAGCCGGACCAAGGGAATGGTGGCCTGCCAGGCGGAGGCCCTCCTCTGGGTCGGTGGCAGCGTGGCTGTGTCCTCGCAGTGGCAGCTTGGCCCACTAGGTGAGGGAGCAGCCCTGTCTGGTCATCTGGGGCAGGGCCGGCCTGCTCCTCCCTGGCTAGAGCCCCACCCAGCCCCCGGGTCACTGGGCTCAGGAGATGGGGGGGCGCTGCTCCTGGGGTTGTGAAAGGCCTGGTGGCTCCCACCCCACCTCCATGCAAACCTGTAGCCTCCTGACCCCTTGGGTCTCCCTCTGGGGGTCACGGGACTCTGGCAGCATCTCCCGGTGCGCCTCTCTGACCCCCCCGCTCAGGGCCTGGAGGCTGAACCCCAGGGGGGCAGTAGGGAAGGAAGGGGTGGGGGAGTCAGGGGTAAAGGAGGGGCCGGGGCCATGGTCCTGGTGGATGTGCGGCTGGACACTCCCTGAGGGGGTCCCTGTTACTTTGGGGGGCAGTGGCACCTTCGGCCCAGGTGTGGTGAGGCCAGCATGCTGGTGCCAGACGTGTCGGCCCTTAGAGGCCGGCAGAGTGCCCGACACTGCCGTGAGACTCTGGAGGGTAGAGTGTCTGTCTTGGCGGGGCCCCTCCGGCTCTCTGTTCCAACTGGCAGATGGGGCCTGGCCCAGGTACCGCCTTCCAGAACCTGGTTCTAGGCCTCGGGGGCCCACCCCGTCCCCATCCCCGGCCTCTCCCCTCCCACCTGCTACCTGCGTCCTGGCAGCCATACCGCGTCTTTACCTCCTGATGTCTCCCCTGGAGCCCAGCCTCCCTGTGCACGGCTCCCCTCTGTGCCCCCCACCCAGTGCCTGCAGTTCAAGGTCAGAGGTTGGCTTCCTCTGAGAAGTGCTCACTGCCTGTTCCCTCGGGCTGACACTGCCCATGGGCCTCCACACACCTCCTGAGGGTTCCTCGTCGGGGGGGCCTCGTGGGTTAATTACTTGGTGCTTCACCAGTTGGTACTTCCTGGGTCCCGGGCTTTCTAAGCAAGCAGTTGTGAGGGGCCGGAGTGGGGCCAGGACAGACCCGTCCCTGGGACTTCTGGAGGGCCTGCTGCCTCTCCAGCCTGGCCAGCCATGGCCTCCCCTGGTACCTGGGAGATACACAAGCTGCAGACAGGAGGCTGAATAGATGGAGGAGGAGGGGAGGGGAGGGGGAGGGGAGGGGAGGGGAGGGGAGGAGGGGAGGGGAGGAGGGGAGGGGAGGAGGGGAGGGGAGGAGGGGAGGGGAGGAGGGGAGGGGAGGAGGAGAGGGGAGGAGAGGGGGAGGAGGAGGAGGGAGGGGGAGGGGAGGAGAGGGGAGGGGAGGGGAGGGGAGGAGGGGAGGGGAGGAGGAGGAGGGAGGGGGAGGGGAGGAGAGGGGAGGGGAGGGGAGGGTGAGGAGGAGGAGGGGGAGGAGGAGGAGGAGGGAGGGGGAGGGGAGGAGAGGGGAGGGGAGGGGAGGGTGAGGAGGAGGAGGGGGAGGAGGAGGAGGAGGGAGGGGGAGGGGAGGGGAGGGGAGGGGAGGAGGGGAGGAGGGGAGGGGAGGAGAGGGGAGGGGGAGGAGGAGGGAGGGGAGGAGGAGGGGAGGGAGGGGGAGGGGAGGGGAGGGGAGGGGGAGGAGGGGAGGAGGGGAGGGGAGGAGAGGGGAGGGGGAGGAGGGGAGGAGGAGGGGAGGGAGGGGGAGGGGAGGGGAGAGGCAGTGGGGCCCCCTGGGGGAATGTGTGGGCTCTGCACCTTCCCAGACCTGTGTGGGGCCTTGGCCTCATGGAGCCTCCTCTGTGGCCTCCGGGTGGGTGTGTGTGGTGCCACCCTTGCGGCGCGTGTGAGGAGGGCGGTTTCCTGAAGATGCCACGGGAAGGGGATGCAGGCTCTCAGGAGCGCCTGCGGCCGGGCCGGTGAGCCAGGCTGGGCATCGTGGGGGTCTGCCTGCATGCCGCCCGCCTGGGTCCACCCTGTGCCTGGCCCGGGACCTCATTGCCTAGCAGCTCCTGAGAGCGGGCTTGGCCACCCATCCCTGTGTCCTCTCGTGTGTCATAGCCTTTGGGGCAGGTCATGGTGGTGGAAGGGGGTGGGTGGGAGGCCGCTGAAGCAGGGCAGAGCTGGGGGGTGGGAAGGGTCCCGTCTGGGACCTCGCCTGGCCCTTGGGCCGCAGGACCATTGGGGAGGCCAACAGGAGCCCGGCTGGGCAGAATCGGTCCAATTCTCTGTGTGGACTCTGGCCTCTCGTCAGGGTCCCAGATTGGACCTGTGGCCTGGGCCAGCACCTGGGGCCTCAGGCAGGCCTGGGGTCTGAGTTCGGTGCCCTGGCGGGTGGATGGTCTCTGCACCCCCTTGAGCACGTGGGGGCGGGGCTGAGGCTGCAATGAGCACGGAGGGGCCGCTGCAATGCTCACCAGCACCCCGTCTGTGTCTGTCTGTGTCTGTCTGTGTCGGTCCATCTGTGTGCCGGGTCGGTGGGCCACCAGTGGAGCGATGTATGAGTGCCATGCAGGCGGGGACACAGATGGTGAAGCTCCGTGGCAGCTCCAAGGGCCTGGTCCGCTTCTACTTCCTGGATGAACACCGCTCCTGCATCCGCTGGCGGCCCTCACGCAAGAATGAGAAGGCCAAGAGTGAGTGGGGTGGCCCTGGGTGGGGGAGCGGTGGGCAGGGCAGAGCCCCCAGACCAGCACCCAGGGGGGCAGAGGACCCTCCCAGAGCAGCCACTGGGCAGCTGAAGGGGCAGCAAGACCTGAGCCCTGGAAGTCCCCAGGCCTGGCCCATGGGCTCAGCTGGCCTTGGAGATCCTCGGTGACATCTGGACGCAGTGGGGTGAGGGCCCTGGCCCTGCTGCCCACCTAGCAGAGCCCTCTGGGACTCAGTGGAGACTGAGTAGCCCCAGTGCCCAGCCCTGCTCCGGATGCTGAGATGCGCTGAGAGGCAAAAGTCTTTCAGTCTAGCCGGGGAGATAAGACCGCTCATGAGCAGAGAGAGACCCTGCTGGGCACCCTGAGGGTACGACCCCGGTGCTGAATGCTGGCCCAGGCAGCCTGGGGTTTGAGCAGCTGACAGGCGTGTGGAGGCTGCAGAGCTGTCTGGATGGGTGGTGGCGGGTAATGAGCTGTGAGGATTTGGGCAGGGACCAGGCTGGGGGTCCTGGGGGTCAGGAAGAGACACGTGAGTCCTTACAGGCGAGAGAGGGGACTTTATGGCCCCTCCTCTGGCTTTGGCGACTGGAGAGACGCAGGTGTGCCGGGGCAGGGCCTCAGCCCCATGGTTGCTAAGGGCACTGCTGCCACCATGGGGCCCAGGAGAGAGCCATGCTGTGGAGCCCCCTGGGAGGGTGTCTTGGAGGAGGGGGCTGGGACTGCCCTGTGGGCCCCGGGGAGGTGGAACCGCCACTGGCTGCTCAGGCAGGAGCCCCTGTGCTCCATCCGGAGCGCCTGCTCTGTGCCAGGCACTGTTCCCAGCACTGGGCATCCTTTGGGAGCTGAGCCGCCATGAAGCTCGTCTTTTGAGTGCGAGGTGGGTGACACCACCTAACGGTAGGATAACTTCACATCATGCTGAGTGACAAGAACACAGGATGGCAAATAGAGGGGAGCAGGTGGGTGGGGGTCGTGGAGGCCCCTCTGGGGAAGGGGTGACAGGGCAGAGACCAGCAGGCTAGGACGGGGGGAGAACAGCTGACTCTGGCCATGGAGGGGTCCCCAGGAGGGAGGAACAGTGCGGGGGCAGCTGTCTCCTGACTGTCAGCGCCCCCTAATCTGGGGGCCCAGAACCCCCACCCCCACCACGAACATGCGTGCGCACAGGGAGCTGGGGAGGCGGGAGCTCCCGGGGAGGGGGTAGTGGGGGCAGAAGACAGAAGGACTCGCGCACCCTTCACTGTGCGAGTGGGGAAGACCCATCGTTACTGCACGGGACACGATAACGTCCAGGGTGGTGCCGAGCCTGCCGCCGGGGGCAGGAGCCGGGCAGGGGGTGCAGTGCTGGAGTCCCTGGCTGTGCCGAGCCCAGGGTGCTTGCTCCCAGCGGGGATGCTGCCCACCTGTGCCCCAACTGCCTGAGAAGGGGCCCTGCCTCAGGCACAGGAACAGACCCTACAAACGCCCTTCTCAGCTCATCTCCTTGCGGTGACTCAGCTTCTGAACGGAGGCTCCACGGAGCTGCAGGCGCTGCAGCCAGTCATGAAATCCCTGATGGCGCCTGAGCTGGTGCGCGCCAAGCCGGGCCCCGCTGCCCCCCAGCCCCCACCTGGTGCCAGACTTTATTACCGAGGTGGCCCCAGGCTCAGGCGGGGCGGGAAACCCCGAAGGGCCCCAGCTGTTGCTGAGAGCACCTTGGGGCCTGCGGGTGGAGGACGCCTGGCCCTGGGGAGGGCTGTGACCGTGCCCCCCGCCCCCTGCAGTCTCCATCGACTCCATCCAGGAGGTGAGCGAGGGGCGGCAGTCAGAGGTCTTCCAGCGCTTCCCCGACAGCAGCTTCGACCCTAACTGCTGCTTCAGCATCTACTACGGCAGCCACCGAGAGTCGCTGGACCTGGTCTCGCCCAGCGGCGACGAGGCGCGCACCTGGGTCACCGGCCTGCGCTACCTCATGGCTGGCATCCGTGATGAGGACAGCCTGGCCCGCCGCCAGCGCACCCGGGACCAATATCCTCACGGATGGCGGGAGGGCCCCGGGGACCACCCCTCACTGTCCCCCGTGTGGGGCGGGTGAGCCCCAGCTGGCTCACATATTTCGGGAAGGGGAACTTGGGCGGGGTCCTCCACGCCTTCCTGCCCGGGGAGGGGAGGGGAGGGAGGCGCAGCTGGCCTTGCTGCACCTCCGTTGGCCCCTAACTTGGCCCCAAAGTGGCTGAAGCAGACGTTTGACGAGGCCGACAAGAACGGCGACGGCAGCCTGAGCCTCGGGGAGGTCCTGCAGCTGCTACACAAGCTGAACGTGAACCTGCCACGGCAGAGGGTTAAGCAGATGTTCAAGGTGAGGCCGGCGGGGCCGCCAGGGGTCTCGGGCCCCGAGCGTGTGTCCGGCAGCAGGCCGGCCCTTTCCAAGCTGCAGGAGGTCCCGGGCGGTGCCATCCAAGCTGCAGGAAATGGCAGGGAAGCAGCCGTCCTGCACCTGTGCGGGGCGGTCAGTCAGATGCCCCAAGCTGCCCCCTCTTTGCAGCTGTGCCGGCACCACTGCAGCAGCTCCTGGGGCCTCCCCGGGCCGGCGGACCGGACATGTGGGCAGGCGCCAGGTCAGCGAGGGGAACCACCCGCAGGACCTGCACCCCACGTCCCACACTGCCCCGCGATTCCCCAGACTTAGTGGGGTGCACAGGCCCTGCCTTTTGGGCAGCAGCTCTGGTTACCCACCGCCCAGCCACCCCGGTGTTAGCAGTTATGACAATGCATCCTCAGTTGAGCGGCGGCCTTTATTGTCTGTAATTAGTTTCTCTCTTTGCGGAACCGCTGCTGGGCCGGGGGAGGAAGGCGGTGTCAGCAGGTCCTGGATCCAGGTGGGGACGGGCGAGCAAACTCCACTTCACTCAGGCCTCACTGTCTTGCTGCCACCTGGGAAGAGGGTTCCGCGAGCTTGAACCAGGCCCTGCGCCCCAACACACACACAAACACACACACACACACACACACACACAGAGCCAACCGCTCCACGAGGCTCGGGCGCCCGGCTGCCCCCTTCTGGGCTCTCATGAGGGACGGGAGGTTGTGCTTGGCTGGAGCGAGGGGAGCTGGCTGGCCCGGAGCACATGGATCTGTGCGTGAATGGCGGGGGCGGGGTGGTGTGAGCAGAATGCTCTCGGACTGCTGGGTGAGTACTGGGGGGCTCACAGGGCCCCTCCTGAAGGCCCCAGCGGGGACAGAGCCGGCCTGGGCAGTGAGGGGCCGGCAGATAGCTCAGGCCCGCAGAGCAGCCCCACCGTTCCCTGCCTGCCCTGCTTCCAGGGGCAGCTCGGGGGTCAGCAGTGCCTTCCAGAACGGTGAGGCTGTGTCAGGGGCTCAGATTGGCCTCGGAGGCAGGACGAGAGACGAGTGCCCCCCACGGAATGGGTGCGAGTGGGCACAGGCCTCTGGGGCCTGAAGGTCCACCACCAAGACCTGGCTTGAAAATGCCCCCGCTGGGAGCTCCGGAGAGCCCACGCCCCCTGCCCCTCCTGTAAGGAGTCTGGGCCTCTCCCGCACCCCCTGGGCACAAAAGGGGCTCCCCACAAAGCCCTCTGACCAGCCCCAGGACTAGTGGTGTCCGGGCGCTGTCCAGACCGCTTCAAGGAGGACCTGCCGGTGGGGCCCTGGAGAAAGGCCAGCAGGGGGCTGTGGGCCACAGCTGCTGACCCCAGACCCTGGGCAGCTCAGTGCCAAGTGGGCGCTGTCCATGGTGGCCCCTGAGCACCTGGGCCTCCCTGCCCATCTGCACGGGGCCCTCTGTGGGCGCTCGGGAGCCCAGGGAAGGAGGGCTGACCTCCAGCCGGGCAGAGTGGCTCTGATAATTAGTAACAATTTTATGGTCGAGAAATCTCAATATTGTTTCCACTGCCTGGAACTGCCCTAATCAAAGGAGAGATCTGTATGGTGGGTAACGAGTGGCTTGAGCGTAATTTCATTAAGCCTAAAATAACCGTGGAACATAGGCCAGGCCGCACCCTGGGCGGCTCTGAGGCCTGGCCCAGCAGCACAGCTCCGGCCGGCATGAGCTTTTAGCCGCCACGGTTTCCCTTTGTGGAGAGGAGAGCGGCTGCATGACCACATAGACAGGCATTTCTGGGGCCAAGGGCTCAGAGCCGCCTTTCGGGCCCCTGAGGGCCTCGTCGTCACAGAGCATTTTCAGCCACCGCCTCGGCATGCTGCCCAGCCCGGAGCCCGCGGAGAGGCCAGATCACCCCGCATCTCTGCCCAGCTGCAGCCTCGGCCCCTGGGAGGGCCTCCAGCCCGACTCCGTCCCAGAGGGGCCCTTTGACCTGCAGCGAGTGCCCTGCCTGGGTCCGTCCCACCAGCTCTAGACACAGGGCTGCCCCCAAACCTGGCACAGACACAGGGATCCTTATCTGGCATCCGCTGGCCCCGTGCAGGTGGCCCTGGGCTGGGCCCCTCATACCAAGCTGGCCCTGTCCTGGCCTTGGTGTGAGCACCCGGCATGGGCACCCGGGTCCTGGAGGGAGATGCTCGGGCTGTCCTGGGCGCCCACCTAGGGGCCAAGCCACAGGGCCGGGGCAGGCAGGGCAGCCTTCCCAGGAGCCCTACTGTCTCTGGGGCCGGGGACATGGGGGTGGCTGTAGCCTGCACCTGGCTCGCTGGTGATACTTCTGGTTCAGAGGGGGCCTCATTCCCATCTCCAGCCACCCCAGATTGTGTGGCCATAGGAGAAAAGACAATGCAGACGCCCCGAGAGGCTGGCGTGCACTGCTCTCCATGGTGCTGAACCTGGTGTCTCTTTTTGCCGGGCAGTCGCACCCACCCCCACCCCCCGCCCCCCACCCTGCTCACCAGGCTAAGGACCCAACCTTGGCACTCAGGGTCTTGAGTACCTTCCACATGGCCCTTCTGGCCCAGCTCCAGGGACCCCCATGACTTCCTAAGGGCAGCCTGGCCTCCAGCACTGGGTGCCCTTGCCCTCTGGGTCTGTCCCTGGCCTGGGCTCTTGGTGTCCCCAGGGTCTGACACCTCAGCAGGTGCTCCCTGAGTGAGTGGATTCATGAAGTAGCCTGGTGGGTTTGCCTGGGGGGTTCCTGTGGGAATTGTGTGAGCTGCTTTCTGAGGTCTCAGCCACTGTCCTCGCATCTCTGCTGTGGCAGCCGGAGTCTGGGATTCCTGCATGCCCGGGGGCCCTGTGCTTCTCTAATCAATGGATGGCCAACCCTAGTTACAGATCACAGCCCAGCGTAGGCATTAGCTCTTGGGTGGGGTATTTCTCCAGGGTGGGGTGACTTTGCTGGGTTCAGTTGCAGGTTGACCTGGGAAGGCTCGGAAAGGGGGAGGTGGGGTGAGAGCTGTGTTAACGGGTCACTCGGTGGCTTCTTGGTGGGAGAGGCGAGGGGGAGCCCAGTGAGGATGCCGCTGCCAGGCTTGGGGAGCATTCGTGAGCCCGTGACATGGGCAGTGGTGCTGGAAGCGGGAGGGGCGATTCGACTCAGGGTTGACTGAGGAATGGGGAGCTTGGAGGCACCCTCGCGGTTGAGGCCCAGGGTGGGATGTGAGGGGACCCGGAGGCCTTGCGTTATAGGAAGCAGACACAGATGACCACCAGGGGACACTGGGCTTCGAGGAGTTCTGTGCCTTCTACAAGATGATGTCCACCCGCCGGGACCTCTACCTGCTCATGCTGGCCTACAGCGAGCACAAAGACCACCTGGACGCCGCCGACCTGCAGCGCTTCCTAGAGGTGGAGCAGAAGGTGAGCGTCCCCGGCAGGAGCCGGGCTCCTGGTGGCTGTGGCCTCACCGCGGCCTCCCGGGGCATTTGAGCTCGTCCACAGTGTGACTGAGAGCTTGGGGAAGTGTGGGCACCAGTCTGGCATTTGAGGCCCACTTACTGCACCTGCCTCGGTTCCTGGCTCGGGCCACAGCCACCAAGCTGGTGGGGAAGGAGAGTGGCTCAGCCCTGACCGTGGCCCCCCCGGAACTCCCAGAGGTGAGCCCGTGCTTGACCCCGGCCCCGACATTGGCGTCGAGCATCTTCTGGCCTAGGTCCCTTGGCCCAGCCTTCAGGCCTGGTCCAGCCACGTGGGTCTGGCTGGCTCCCACCCCCAGGGCTCTGGGCCCACTGCCAACTCACTCCAACATTTGTCCAGCAGACGTGCAGGTGCCTCTGGGTGTCAGCAGGGTGTGCCTGCCTCTACTGTCCCCGGCCCCAGGCGCCCCATCCGTCCTGAGAGGCCGAGTGCTCCCCGGGCGCTGCCTGGCTCAGGGGCCTGGACCCCTCATCCCGGGCCCGGGTTGGAGGGGGGAAGGCCACCCCCTGAGGGGACAGCGCTGCCACAGGGGGGCTCGGACCGCAGACGGCGTGGGTGCGGCTACTGTGGGCAGCGCCGGAGTGAGGCTGAGGGGCCGCTGTTCCGACAGGGGTGGAGGGAGGGAACGCGGCCCGGGCTGGGATGGGTAGAACTGACCCGTTGCTCCCTGACCTTCGCCCTAAGCTCTCCAGAGCTCTTCTTACCGTCTGCGGCCCAAACTATCCACCGGCTGGGTGGTTTGAGCCCTGGCCCCTGACTCTGGGCCTCCTGGGTCCACAGCTGCTCCAAGCTCTGACCCCATTTGCCCCTCTCCCCCCACTACATACCCATCCCCACATTCCTGGGGACGTCCAGGTAGCCCTGCTGGTGGGTCTGCCTCTGGGAGCGGGGAGCTCCCGGGGGCTGCACTGTGGGGCCCTGGGAAGTCACTCAGCCTCTGACACACGGGTCCACCGATGGGCAAGGCCACCTTGGGCTCGGCTGCCACGCACAGCTTTCTTGCGAGGGACTTGGGGAGGCGACAGGAGGGGCCAGGTGAGCCCCCTGGGCTCCTCCAAGATGGGACGTGGTCCTTCTCACACCAGGCCTTGTTCCCTGCCAGCCCGCCCTGGTCCACGGCCCTCGAGACCCCTAACACAGCAGCGGTGGCGGGTGGCCTGGCTGATGATGCCAAAGACCCCTCCCCTGCCAGGGGTCCTCAGTCAGCGCCAGCTCTTCCAAACCCAGGGGACCCTCTGGAGTCTGCTGGTCACTGAGTCCCAAGTCTCATGCCACTGGGGGTGGCCAGTGAGCCCCCCAACCGGGGGAGCACGCCGCAGGGACCAGGGCCTCAGCCTCGCGTGGTCAGCGCCCGTGCGCAGAGGTGGCCCGCGGTGGGGCTGGAGATGGGCCAGCCTGGCCTCAAGCCCCTGCTCTGGCCTAGATGACGGGCGTGACCCTCGAGAGCTGCCGTGACATCATCGAGCAGTTTGAGCCCTGCCCGGAGAACAAGAGTAAGGGGACCATGGGCATTGACGGTGAGTGGGCGCCACGCCGGCCCAGCTGCGCTGCCGGATCAGCGGGGTGCAGAGGGGTCCACGCGGCATGGGGGCGGGTGGTCCCGAGGTGAGCCCACGGCGGGGCTGGCACAGGGCTGAGCCCCGTGCCCCCGCCACGCTCCCCCAGCAGGTTTCACCAACTACACTCGGAGCCCTGCTGGCGACATCTTCAACCCGGAGCACCACCGTGTACACCAGGACATGACGTGGCCGCTGAGCCACTACTTCATCACCTCGTCTCACAACACCTACCTCGTGGGCGACCAGCTCATGTCCCAGTCGAGGGTGGACATGTACGCCTGGGTCCTGCAGGCCGGCTGCCGCTGCGTGGAGGGTGAGTGCTGGGGCTCTGGGACCCAGCACGCCCCTCGGCCCCAGGGGCCGGGCCTAGGCCGTGGGCTGATGTCTCCTGTGGGAGGGCGGGGTGGCCCCGAGGAGCCCTCTGGAGTCTCTGGGCACGGTTCCTGCCCTCTGCCTGGCCGGGGCCAGGATACGTCTCTCCTGGTGTTAACTGCGGCACAAGAGGACCGCGTCCGGTTAGCGTCCACGGACTGGGCCTCTGGGCAGCGGTGGTCCGGCCCCTGGAACCCACCGAGGCCTGTGTGCCTGCAGTGGATTGCTGGGATGGGCCTGACGGGGAGCCCATTGTGCACCATGGCTACACTCTGACCTCCAAGATCCTCTTCAAAGACGTCATTGAAACCATCAACAAATACGCTTTCGTCAAGAACGAGTGAGTGGCTGGGACTGGGGGGGGGGGGGCTGGCCCGGGGGTTGGGGGGGAGGGGCTCAAGGGCCTCATCCTGCCCCTCCTGTACATCCTTTCTGCGGAGCAGTGCAACCTTTTGGCGGCTGGTTTCTTGTTGAGGGTGAGGGGCAGGGCAGGGGCAGAGGAGAGGGAAGGCGGTGGACGCAGGAGCAACAGCTGGGCCAGGCAGGGCGTGTGTGTCAGCGGCCCCGGGCCACAGACACCTGGTGTCAGAGGCCTTCCACAGTGGTGGCTCCGCACTAATTGCTCTTAAGAAGTTACTCTGTGTCCAGACTCAACTTGCGTCACTCAGAACGGCTAGAGACACTGTTGAACAAAATCCAGTTTAGTTTCTGGGAATAGAAGACGGCCTCCCCACACTACTCCCCTCGAGTCTCAGCTCAGTGAGGCTCGCCGGTGAGAGTGAAGGAGGGGGGAGGGGAAACGAGACTGATTTAAGAAGTAGAAACAGAGATGCCCCTCTGGAAGACCTGGCACAGGCTCTGTCTTGGAAGGGGTGGGAGGGAGGGATCTCTGCAGGGCCTTCTGGCCTCTGGAATTGCAGGTGAGGGGGCGTCTCAGAGCAGGGGGGCTGGGACACACAGGTCTCCTGCTGGGGTCTCAGGACGGGGCTTGCACCTCCCATGCCAGCATAATCTCTGTGGGCACAAGGTCCTCCCCCAGGCCTCGGTGCCCTGACTGGGAAATGGGGAGGGGTGGACCTTTGCCCCAGGCCGTGCCTCTCACATTGCAGGACTCGCCCACCTCTTCCTCTAGTTTCTGACTTCTAGGTCTGGGTCATTTACATTTTCTAAAAGGATTATGTTGCCTCTTGGCAAAAATCCAAGTAAATGTGCACATGACTAAAGAAATAAACAACTGAAGAACTTATCATGAAAGCCCGCACGCTGCGCTTCCCACTCTGCACCACGTAGGTAATAATGGCGTTCCCCCCACTGGCGTGTGCCAGGCTATGTCTCCCTCCTTATTGGGCCCCAGGGCCACGCACAGGACAGCGTCTGCAGTATCTCGGTGAATGGGGTTATCTCTCTCACAGTCTATCCATTGCACCTCGGTGTAGTCCACGCCATTATTTTTTTGGCCGTGCTGTGTGGCTTGTGGGATATTAGTTCCCCCACCAGAGGGGGACTAACCCTAACCCTGGGCTCCCTGCAGTGCAAGTGCAGAGCCCTAACCCTGGACCACCAGGGAGGTCCCCCACGTCATTTTCAAACCATGACTTGCTTGAACGTTTCCTTTTGTTTTTCCTGGAGTTTCTAATCGCCTTTGTTATTTTCTTATTGGGAGAAGAAGTACATGCCTTCTTTACCCATCCCTAAGGTCTCCCAGCTCCTTTCCCCCACACTCTCTTGCTTTTGAAAGCCATTGGTGGGCCCCTTCCCAGAGTGGCTGGCAGCCCCGTCTATCCTGGGCTCCTGTGAAGATTCCTCCTCATGCAGTGGTGCAGGTGACCTGCAGTCCTACATAGGTGAGACCTAGCCTTCCCCTGGCCTCATTCTGCTCCTTCCCTCTTGGGGCCACAGGTATCCAGTGATCCTGTCCATTGAGAACCACTGCAGTGTCGTCCAGCAGAAGAAGATGGCCCAGTATCTGACCGACATCCTTGGGGACAAGCTGGACTTGTCATCAGTAAGCAGCGAGGATGCCACCATGCTACCCTCTCCACAGATGCTCAAGGGCAAGATCCTGGTGAAGGTGAGCCCCTGCCTACCCCGCCTGGGGCCAGCGTCCTGCTGAGCCTCTGACCTCCGACCTCTAACCTGCAGTCAGGTCAAGGGCAAGGCCCTGCTCCGGACAGGCTGGGGTTCCGCACCATCTGTGATAGATTTGAGGGGCCACAGGGCAAGCCCTGCCCCTGACCTGGCCTCCTTCTCCCCGTAGCTGTCAATCAACTTGGGGCCTTTGGCATCACACCCGGGCATGTCCCTCCCACGCCGCTGCCGCAAGGATGGGTGGGCTGGCCCTGCCCCCGGCCTGAGAGCCACAGGCAAGCTTGGGAAAGGCTCCTACGCTTTGCTGCTGCTCCTGTGGGTGCCGGCCCCCCAGCACTTCCCACAGGGCCCCTGCCAAGGTCCACCTCCTCCCCCAGGGCAAGAAGCTCCCAGCCAACATCAGCGAGGATGCGGAGGAGGGCGAGGTGTCTGATGAGGATAGCGCAGACGAGATCGACGAGGACTGCAAGCTCCTCAACGGGGATGTGAGTGGGCGCGGGGGGCTTCGGGGGCCGGGGGAGCTGCAGACCTGAACAGCCAGCTCAAGCCTTGGTGTAGAAGGGAGGTGGCAGGGACAGAGGGGCAGGGGGCAGATCCTGAGGGTGATTTGCAAAGCTGCCAGGCTGCTGGGCACCCCCCACACAGGGCACGAACCCCGAGTTCCCAGCTAGCGGCTGTCACCTCTTCTCAGAGAGTCGCTGGGACCAGGGGCAAAGCTGGGAGGCTGAGGAGCTCACAAGGGCTTTGAGCAGCCGAGGGGCAGGCGGGGGTGGGGGTGGGGACTCTCTAATTAGCTTCTTCCCCCTTCTGGGTACTGCCAAGGTATTATTTCTCCCTGAGGGACCATCAGATGGGAAAAGAATTGTGCGGCTGGCTAATTGTTTTAGAAAGCCCTGAGGCAGTGGATTCCTCCCGCTCTGGGTGGGTTTGCACGTTTCCCTGCCTGGCCAGGGGTGATAGTAAGCCCTCGGTCTGTGGTGGCCACCTTGCACCCACTCCAGCCTGGCTGGGCATGGGGGTGCCCAGATGCCCAAGGCCCAGGCCCTGCCTGGAGGGTCCAAGTTGGTCAGGGCCACGCTGGGGTCTGTCCCCACCCCATCCATCTCCTTGAGGCACACGGTGGCTGGTGGTGGGTTCCCAGATCCTGAGCCGCTGAGCGGCTCTCAGAGCCCAGAGTGGCCGCCGGGTGCCCGGTGAGCGGTCCACTTGGTCCGGTGGCAGCATCGTGCACCTGAAGGAGACAGGTGTTAGAATCAGATGGGCCTGGCCTCAGGGCCTGCTCGGCACTGTCTGAGGCCCCGGGACAAATCACATGCCGGGGCGCACAGCAACGTGATGTGGGAGCAAGCCTGGGGCCAGCTCCAGGCGTGAGCTGGAGCTCACGTGGGCTGAGCGTGAAGTGGTGCTGGCCCTGCCCGAGACCGGACGCTGTCCCCGCTGCTGCCCGCAAGCTGGGGACCGAGGCCAAGGGGCTGGCCGTCCGCCTCTTGCAGGCCTCCACCAATCTGAAGCGTGTGGAAAACATTGCCAAGAGGAAACTGGATTCCCTAATGAAGGAGGCGAAGATTCGGGACTGCGAAGACCCCAGTGACTTCACCGCGTCCACGCTGCCCCCGCCTGGCAAACTCGGGCACACGGCAGAGGCCAAAAAGGTGGGAGCCCCGAGGCAGGCGGGGTCGGCCTGCAGCTGGGAGAGGGGCCGGAGCGTGAGGTTTCTGCATAGCTGTGCACAGATACCTGCACACACACACACCTGCCCCCCCAAACCTGGCCACACACACACACCTGCACGCACACACCTGCACGCACACACACCTGCCCCCCCCCAAACCTGGCCACACACACACCTGCACGCACACACACCGGCCCCCCCCAAACCTGGCCACATACACACACACACCTGCACACACACCTGCACGCATACACACACACTGCCTCTGGTGTACATCTCCACTCCGGGTCCTCCAGGAGCTCACACTTGGCTGTTCCAGTTCTCACCATGAGGGACCCCCAGCTGTCACCCTGTCACAGGCAGATGGCCAGGGAGGGGCTGCCCTGTTTGTGTGGCTGACAGCCTGTCCCCTGGAGGCCTGCGGACAGCTCCTCTAGCCCACACCCTCCCTGCCTGTGGGCAGGAGCGGGCTGGCAGCCCCCGGGGCACCTGCAGCTCCTTGCCGAAGAGGACCTGGGCGTGGCCTGGGGGGGTCTGGTGGTGACAGGGAGGGGCTCCAGGCTCTCAGAGCCGAGTGAGTCCTGGGCAGCTGTGCAGCCCCCTGCCTAGAGGCCCTCCAGCCTCACAGGGAAGGGCTGCCGAGCTCTGGGAGGTTCCTCTGTGGGAGAACAGTGTGGGGGCCGTCAAGGCGGATGTGAAGCGTATGGGGGCCGGGCCAATGCGGCTGAGCAGTTGTGGGGCCGTCTGGAGGGGCCGGCAAACGCTGGAGATGTGGCCCCATCAGCTGAGTGGCCCGAAAGCCGGCGCCCTGCGCGGGCTGTGATGGGCGGGGCAGCTGGCCTTGGGGCCAGGAGGGTGCCGGTGGGCCCCGCAGACCCCATTTTGCGAGCACGAGGCCTGTCAGGCGCTGTGTCCTGGTGGGAGGGGCTTCCCACACCCCCCGAGGACGGCACGCGGGTGCTGCCTCCCCTGCTGAGCTTGGGGTGCGCGCGGTGGGGGTGGGTGACAGCAGATCCTGGTTGTGGCCGCAGCACTTCTCCAGGATCTGGGCCAGCAGGCGCCTCTCCGCGCTTGTGGCCAGGTTCAGGGGTGCTTGTGTGCTGGGTGACCACGCGGTGCAAAGAGCCAAGGGGTGTGTCAACCCCGCCGGCTCCTGACACACCGTGAACGCGGCTTCCCGACCTCTGCCAGCTCGCGGGTTTTCTGAGCGCCTCCGTTGCTGCGCCTTGGGCTCTGGACGAGCGCCCCTCTGGGCAGCCAGCCAGCGGGTGGGAGACAGCACTCCCCAGGGGGCGGAGGAGGGGGTGGGGGGTGGCCCCGTGGCTGTCCCTACCCCTCTGCCCTCCTTGGCCGGGCCTGGGGGGGCCTCGCATCTCCCGCTTGAGCTCCAGGCTCCCTGCTCGGCGGCCGGAGCCCAGACCTGAGGGGTTCTGCTCATTTCCTGGGTGAGGCCAGCGAGCCAGGCAGGGGCATGGCCGAGGGAGGCGTGTGCGCACAAGCTCGCGTGGGTGCACGCAGGGCGCGTGTGCAGATACGTGCAGATGTGTGGGCTCCTGGCTGAAGCCCCTCCTTGACAGGGAACCTCGGCTGCGAAGCCGGCTCCCGCCCTAGTGGGCACGTCCTGAGCAAAGTTGGGAGAGTTCGGGGGCGGGGGCGGGGCATTTGTGGAAGGGGCTGGGGGGCGGCTGGTGACGGCTGTGACGAGGGACCTCGGGGACGCTGGCACAGACTCCCAGCCACTCCAGAGGTGTGACTGAGCTTCAGGATGGATGAGAGCTTTGTGCCTCGGCCCCAGAGCGGGGAGGGACAGGCCCGGGGGCCCCTCGGGTGGGGGCAGGAGGGGAGCCGCCAACGCGCATGTTCTGTAAACAGCAGCAAAGCAGCTGGTCCTGCAGCCTCAGGAGGCTCACCGTAGCCCCGAGTGCAAATGGTAACAGTAAATGGCCACAGCCCAGGGGATTGTCTAAGTAGGTAATAGCTTTGCCGCTGCAAGAAGCAGGCGGGGACTCCTGAGCTGCGGGACCCCCGTATGAGGATTACCTAAGCGGACACGCCGAGGAATGTTCCGGACACACAAGCGGCATTTATTAGGCCGTCACCATCCATGGGAAGAAATCAAGACTAGGCACTGGAGGAGTGTCGAACAGCACATCGTGGGGAGCTGATGGGGAGCTGATGCGGGCGTGCGGGCGTGCGCGCGAGCGCTGTTCTCAGGCCTCTGCTCCCGGCACACTTCCTCCACGCCCCTCCCAGCTCCCTCCCTTCCAGGAAGGTGGCAGCCCGGGGCATCTGGGGGGAGCTGCCCATCCCAACCCGGGCCCCAGCCCCGCTGCCTGTCTCTCCTCCCAGGCCGAGGAGGCCGGAACCAGCAGACAGAACGGCCGCCTCCTCGCGGGCAGCTTCTTGAAGTGCAAGGTCTGCCGGGCGCCCCACGTGCGCCAGCCAGAGCTGGGGGGTCTCCTCCAGGACCAAGGGCCTCTGGGATTCCTGACGCCCTGGGCGGGGCTGGATGGAGCAGGTGCCTCGATGGCCCTCCCCCGGTCCACGCTGGTCGACGCCCGGAGTGCAGGTCACCCAGGGCCCGGGCCAAGCAGGGCACTGCAGAGGGGGCAGGCCCGGCTGCAGGGTGGGCGCCGGGACCCCAGGGCTGCAGGCCCTTCCCTCGCAGCGTCCTGGCCTCTGCAGACGGCCCGACTGGGCCTGGCGCTCCAGCCGTCCTGACTCTGCCCTGGTTCTGCACAGAAAAAGAGCGGCAAGCTGAAGAAGGCGGCCAGCGTGGAGGAGGGGGACGAGGGCCCGGATGCCCAGGGCGGCCAGAGCCGAGGGTCAGTGCCTGCCTCCATGCCGGGCCCCCGAAGAGGCAGCGTGGCGGCACGCGCTGGGACCCTTGTCCTGGCGACGGTGGGCGTCACATGCGCAGGCTCAGGGACCCGCACGGTGGGGAGCGGCCGTGGGGGCCCAGGGCAGGGACCCCGGGGTGCAGGGCCAGACTGGCCAGCGCGGTCCCCGTGCTCGTTTCTGTAGCAGCTGTCGCGGTTGGGCACCTGCCCCCTCCCCCAGTGTCACCTCTCAGCACGTCCGCCGCGTGTCCCGACGCCTGGAACACGGGGGCGTAGTGGATGCCTGAGGGACGCTCCCCGGAGCCTGACAAGGGAGGCGTGCGACCCAGGTCCTGACCCCACCCCTCCCGCAGGGCCACCCGGCAGAAGAAGACCGTGAAGCTGTCCCGGGCCCTCTCAGACCTGGTCAAATACACCAAGTCTGTGGGCATCCACGACGTGGAGATGGAGGGTGAGGGGCCCCTGGGGGGCGGGGGAATCGGGGCCCTGGGGGGGTGGCTGACCTGGTGCCCTGACGCCGCCCGTCTCACCCGGCAGTGGCGTCCAGCTGGCAGGTGTCATCCTTCAGCGAGACCAAGGCCCAGCAGATCCTGCAGCAGAAGCCGGCTCAGTACCTGCGCTTCAACCAGCACCAGCTCTCTCGCATCTACCCCTCCTCCTACCGCGTGGATTCCAGCAACTACAACCCACAGCCCTTCTGGAACACCGGCTGCCAGATGGGTGGGCGCGGGGCTTGGGGCGGCCGGGCTGCCAGATGGGTGGGCGCGGGGGCTGGGGTGGCCGGGCTGGCGAAGGGGTGCAGCTGGGTTCTCCGCGGCCTCTCTGCTTGCCCTTGGCTCTGGAGAACCTTCGCGGCATCCAGCCAACTTCACCAGGATGGCGCCGGGGTGGGGGCCGCTGGGGCGGGGGCCTTAGGACCCCAGGTCAAGGCAGGAAAGACACAGGTGCGCGTCCACGCTCCTCAGGTGCGCGGGGCCGCTGTGCCGGCTCTGTGGGAAGTCCTGCCTGCCGGGACGCACGGCCCTGGTCGTGCCCGACGTGAGCCCCAGGGCCCCTGCTCACGTAGTGGACGCGGGCTCACAGGAAGCGGCGGGTGGGACACACGGGCTGGGCACTGAGCCAGCCACCTCACATCCTTCCCCACAGTTGCCCTGAACTACCAGTCGGAGGGGCGGATGCTCCAGCTGAACCGGGCCAAGTTCAGCGCCAACGGCAGCTGTGGCTACGTGCTCAAGCCCCAGTGCATGTGCCAGGGTGAGGCTGTGGCCCCAGGACGGGGACACGGGGGTGGGGGCTGCTGCACGGAGGTGGCAGGGGGCGGCCACGGCGAGGCCACCTGGCGGGTCAGGCTGGGGCACAGGGAAGCGTCGCCACCCTGCCGGGCATCTGCGGCCCCTCCCCACGCTGCCCCAGCGCGAGGGTCCCCGGGCGAGGTGCCCTTGGGTGAGGTCTGCCTGGCACTTCCTCCCTTCTCGGTCACCTCAGTTTTCTCCCCGATGTGCTGAAAACGACTTGTGGGTTTCTTCCCATCGTAACCCTGACCCGTCCTCCCACGTGCCTCTCGGCTTGTGCTGTGCAGCGTTTATCTGCAGTGGCCTCTTCGAGTTATCGACGTGCGCAGCCCCAGGGCTCCCCACCCTGGACCCTGTCCCCGGGCACCCAGCCCCCCCCACCCAGAGGTGGTGTGGCCTCGCACTGAGCCCCCGTGGTCCACCTGTGGGAGGAGCGAGCTGGGCCCACATCATGGGGAGGCCGCAGAGGCGACCGGCCTATGGCCCCCGACCCCCACCCCTGCCCTGGAAGGCTGCCTCCCCTCCCCCTCCCGCACCCGGGGCTCCCATCCAGTGGATGGGGTGGAGGTGGGAGTGGACGCACTGGGGCTGCCCCGGGAGCCGGTGGTGGGTTTGCCCTGCCTGCTCAGCCTACCCTGGCCCCCCTCAGGCGTCTTCAACCCCAACTCCGAGGACCCTTTGCCCGGTCAGCTCAAGAAGCAGCTGGTGCTTCGGATCATCAGTGGACAGCAGCTCCCCAAGCCGCGGGACTCCATGCTGGGGGACCGAGGGGAGGTAGGAGGGAGGGCCTGGGGGGCCAGGGAGGGCCGGGGCGTTGGCCCAGGCCCCGGTGCCACCCTGCACTGTGTGCCAGATCATCGACCCCTTCGTGGAGGTGGAGGTCATTGGGCTCCCCGTGGACTGCAGCAAGGAGCAGACGCGCGTGGTGGACGACAATGGTGAGGACGCGGGAGGGCCGGGGGCGCCCGGAGGCCCCGTCACAGCTCCTGTGCTGCTGACACCAGGGAAGGGTGAGGGCCACCGCCTGTGACCCACATAACTGTCCAGGATGCCCCCTTGGCTGGACGCCCAGTGACAGCCGCCTGGCCTTCCGGTGTTGCTTCTTTCAGCCGGTGGCCAGCCTAGGAGGAGGTGCTGGGAGAGGGCGTGGGCCCCTGTGGCCTCCAGGCTGGAGCTGTGGTGTGGATGGGACTGGCCTGTCTGAGAGGTGGGGGTGGGGCAAAGGTGACAGACACCTCCTCCTGGTGGCCTCCAGGATTCAACCCCATGTGGGAGGAGACCCTGGTGTTCACGGTGCACATGCCTGAGATAGCGCTGGTGCGCTTCCTCGTCTGGGACCATGACCCCATTGGGCGTGACTTCATAGGCCAAAGGACGCTGGCCTTCAGCAGCATGATGCCAGGTGGGCAGGGGGCCAGTGGGGGTGGGGGAGGGCAGAGCCCTGGGCCAGTGCCCCCCGTAGCACGTCCCCCACAGGCCAGCAGAGGACGCCAGGACAGGGTGGGGCTCAGCTTCCTCCTGAGTTGTCTTCTGCCACGGGCGGGCCTGGGGATACCGAGGGAGCTGAGGAGGATTCAAGGCTACAGCACTTTGTGGTCAGGGTGGGGGAGGGGAGCACCAGCTGCGGAGCCCCTTAGCCCCCAGAAGATGGTTGCTCTGCAGGCGAGAGCAATCCTGGCAGGCTTTCTGGAGGAGGTAGCGGCCCCAGGACCGGGCTCACAGGTTGTATTCAGGGCTTTGGGACCTTTAAGTAGAGTGTGGGGGACGTGGGTGGGTAGGAGCCGTGGTGAGCATGACCCCGGCTGTTTCAGGCTATCGGCACGTGTACCTGGAGGGGATGGAAGAGGCCTCCATCTTTGTCCACGTGGCCGTCAGTGACATCAGTGGTAAGGTGAGTGCCACCTGCAAGGTCACTTGCTGTTGGAAAGGGGTGCCCCAGCCCCAGCCCCACCCCATCCGTGTCCCTGGGGCCATGAGGCCTAGTGCTTACCTTGACGGGCCTGTGTCTCCATCCACGAAATGAGTGGCGGGGCCCCCGGGCGCGCCTCTATGTCCCAGGGCCAGTGTGGCCACGAGCATATGGAAGCCATGGCCCTTCCTGGGCAGCCCCGGCCCCTCCGGTCTCTCCTGAGCCTCCCCTTCTACTGCTCGGGGTCCCCTGGTTCTCTGTCCCTCCTCGAAGGCATCTGCCTGGCTTTGCCCCGTCCCTCACCTGCTCCCAGTACATTTGCCCCAGGACGGGGTCTCACTCCGACTTCCCCAGTCTGCAGAGCCCAGGGGTCCCTGGTTCTAAGTTTGGGGCCTAGCAAGGCTGCACGCGGTGGTCTGTCAGGCACACACGGGGGTCCATGTGGCTTCCGGCACTAACCGTCTCTCTCCTACCGTGTTCCTCGGCCCTGCGTGCTGCCGACGGAGGCCCCGCAGGCCTCCCAGCTCCGTTGTGCGTCCGTGGTCACCCTGTCGGTCCTGTGTCTCCGTCTCCGTGCTCCACGCCTGCTGTTCGTGTCTCACGGCCTCACTCTGTCTCTTTGGTCTTGCAGTGGGCTTCTGTATGTCCAAAGTCTACTTTTAGAAGCACGGCCCTGTTAGGAGCTCGAAGGTACCCCAGCACGGGGGCGGCGTGGCCTGCCCGCCCCCCACCTGCATGCTCAGGCCACCCCGTTAGCATCCGTGAATTCCTGGTAGCATTTTGGAGACTGTCAGCTCACGTGACATGGGTCGGGACGTGGTTCCGGGTCCCCTGGGCCATCCTCAGGCACAGAGCAGCATTTATGAGGCAGGTCCAGGACCTCAGCCAGGCCTCCTGTGTGTCTGGCCCGAGGTCTGGCCCATCTCCTCCTACCCTTGGCCTTTCTGACTCCTGCACCTCCCCCACCCCCCGCCCTGCCCTGTGCCTCCCTGTGTCCAGTCCTCTAGCTGCCGGCCCTCCCAGTACCCGTGCCCTCTCCCTCTCCCCCACCTCCCTCTGCCCTCCGCCTGCCTGTGTGCCCCTCTGATCTGTCTGTGCTTCCACACCCAGTGCTGGAGGGGGAGGGCGGGTGGGTGGGGGTGGGGTAGACCCCAGGGACCAGGAGCTCCGAGCTTGAATTCTGGACCTTCTTCTAAATGACCTTCTAGCCAACTTTGACCAAATTGCTCTGGATTTGGGATCTTGAATCAGACAGCTGATTCAAGTGCTGGCCGCTAATGCCTCTGCCCAGATGTGCCCCCGTGTCGCGGGGACCGTGGCTGTCTCCAGGGTCTCTGCATGTGAGGACCCTGCCGGCCTCTCCGGTGTTGACCCAGGCACGTGCCAGCCGGTCCTGGGGACCCTGGCTGCCGTCCTCAGGCCGGGAGGCTGCGGGGAGAGGCCTTGTAGGGGCCCCCCGGGCCCGGCCGTCTGGGAAGGACTGCCTGGCAGGCATCTGGAAAGGCTTCCCGGAAGAGGCAGCACCTCCAGGGGAGAGGGCCGGGCAGGAGCATGGGTGAGCCGAGCGCGGGGCTGCACCTGGCTGTGCTTGCTTCCTTGGCCGCGGTGCCTGGGGGCGGGCGGGACCGGTGCTCCGTCTGGTTCACACCCCATCTTGCTCTCCACACCAGGGCCACCCTGGGGGCCCCGTGCCAGCCTGCCCTGCCAGAGCTGGGGCCCCAGGGGCTGGAGGGGTGAAGAGTGCGGTGGGCACAGGGCTGGGGGCCAGGTCTCTGCTTGGGAGACCCTGGGGGGGCCTCCCCGCTCCAGCACTCCCTGGCCACCTGCCCTGAGAGCCACAGACCCTCCGCCAGCGCCCACTCCCTCCACCCTGGTGCAGGCAGGCGCCGTCCACGCTGTGCTGAGGCCACAGCCTCCGCCGCCCCGGTAGAGCCTCCCTGGAGACCGTCCTCCTTACACACAGCCCTGAGTGGTGCCCCAAGCGAGCAGGCCCGTCGGGCCGCAGCAGGCTTTCCCGGGCCACGGCCTCCGGAGCACAGCTGGACAGGGCTGGGCAGTCTCCGGCCCCTGGTGCCCAGCTGTCGGCTATGTATCTCCTTCTTTTGCAGGTCAAGCAGGCTCTGGGCCTAAAAGGCCTGTTCCTCCGAGGCCCAAAGCCCGGCTCCCTGGACAGTCATGCTGCTGGGCGGCCCCCGCCCCGGCCCTCTGTTAGCCAGCGGCTCCTGCGGCGCACGGCCAGCGCCCCAACCAAGAGTCAGAAGCCAGGCCGCAAGGCCTTCCCAGAGCTGGTCCTGGGCCCGCAGGACCTGGGCTCTGAGGGGGAGGCCAGCGACGCGGCACCTTCCAGCCCCGGCCCCACTCCCGAGGCCCCGGCCCTGGAGGAGCTGGGCAGCCGCAGCCCTCGAGGTAAGGCACCGGTGGAGAGGAGCCCGGTGCAGGTGCGGCCCCCGCGGGCCCCCGAGGGCCCTGGGCCTGCCAGGATGGCCACCACCTGCATGAAGTGCGTGGTGGGCTCCTGCACCGGTGAGGACGCCGAGGGCCTGCGGAGGGGGCAGCTGCCCAGCCTGGGGCCCGAGAGCAGGCACGCGGCCATCAGCCAGCAGCCCCGCGCCTGGGCGGGCTCGCTGGGGGCGCCCCACACTGCCTCTGGGAGAAGCAGAGGGGCCCCCAAGGGCCCTGGGTCTCGGCAGCCGGCGCCGGGCGGCCGCGGCTTCGTGTCCTCGGACTCCAGCAGCCCAGGCAGCCCCGAGGGGACCCCCTGCTGGCCCGAGGGCGCCCGCAGGCAGGCGGGGGCCCTGCAGAGGGAGATGAACGCCCTGTTCATTCAAAAGCTGGAGGAGATTAGGAGTAAGTCCCCCGTGCTCTCCACCGGTAAGCCCAGACGCTCCTCTGCAGTGTCCCCGTGGTGGCTCCCACGCTGCCCCCGCATGGCCTGGCTGGCGTCCCCGCTGTGCTTCCGTGTCCAGAACTGTGGCCTCCGTGTGTTCACTGGCCTTCGTTTCCTTGTTCCATTGGCTGGTCCCGTGGGCCCCTCAGCCCCCATACCCCCCGTCTGACCATGATTTGCCCCGTAGGCCCCCAATGCTCCCCAGGGGCTGGGAAAGTGATTGCAGCTCTGGCCGCAGCCGTCCTCACCCCGGGCTGGGGATTGGGGAGTCTGAGCCGGGTCCACTTGCCGAGGCCTGCAGCCCAGAGGGTGGCCTCTGGAGCCCAGCCTGACTGCCAGGGCCCGGGGGCCGCTTCCAGGCTCTCCTCCTGCCGCCCCCTGGCCCCTGGCCGGCACCGCACTCCTCTGGGGAGTCTGGCCTGGGTTCCTGGCTGGGGCTCAGGGTCTCGACGTAGAGGCCTCTGTTTGCAAAGTGTGAGGGGAGCAGCTTGACCGTGGCCCTGGGGACGCATGTATGAGCGGCTCTGCTCTGGAGCCCCCACCCCGGCCCCAGGGCTGGTCGTGACAGCACTGCCTGTGGCCCCTGGTCACAGGGAGCAATCCGAGCCCGGGGAGGGCGTGCTGGAAGCTGGGCCACCCTCCCGCTCCCCCTCTGTACCCGCCCAGCCTTGCGTCCGTCTGTCCACGGCCAGCCCCACCCCGGCACTGACCACCCTCTTCTCCTTTCTGTCCCCACGCTGCCTTCCTAGTCAGGGATTGAGAGCGGCTGAGTGCCAGGTAACAGGGCCCGGGCGCGCGTGGGCCGAGCTGCGCCGGCCCGAGGAGGGCCCTGCCTGTGCGCCCAGGCCCATCTCTTCCCCCAGCAGTAGCGGAGCGGGGGGGCAGGGTGGGGGCAGCTGTGAGCACGTGGAGGGGCCTGGAGCCCCGCGGGCACCCCTGACATCTGCCTCTCCCTCTCCCCGCAGACGCCCACCCCTTCTCCTCCCTGTGCAGCCTGGAAACCATTGCCGAGGAGCCAGCCTGGGGTTCTGGCCCCCCACCGCTGGGGGCCGTCTCCCCCAGCCACGCCCCTGGAGGGCCCCAGTGCTCTGCAGGGCCCGGCACCAGCTCGGCGAGCCCCCCAAGGGCGGCTCTGGGAGCTTCCAGGCCCCTCCAGCTCGGGACCGGGAGCCAAGGGAACGCTGAGCCAGCCCCCGAAAGCAGGCAGTCGGCGTGCCACGGCGGGGGCCCTGCTGGGGCCTGCAAGGGGGCCCCCGGTAGCCAGACGGACGGCAGGGGCCACCCCCGGGCTCTGGGCCACGTGCTCAGAAGGGCCAAGAGCGAGGGGCAGGTGCCCTCGGAGTCCCTGGGTGGACGGTGGCCCCTGGCCAGGCCCCGCCCTGTCGTGTCCTTGGATGCCACTGGCGGTGACCAGCTATGGCAGCCGCTGGAGCCAAGCAGCCACTGTGGCAGCGTGTCCTCGTCCTCCAGCCTGTCGTCTGGTGACACGGTCATCGACCTCTCCCTGCAGGGCCTGGGCTTGGGACTTGAGAGCCTCCCAGGGGCCCCGGCAGGACGCCTGCCCCTGTGGCCCTGCTTGGCCTCGGCCGCCTGCCTGGACCTGCCCGCTGTGACCAAGAGCAAATCCAACCCCAACCTGCAGGCTGCTGGCCAGCTGCCTGTGGGGCCTGACGAGCTGCAGCCCCACCCCCTGGCCCCATGGCCACCCTGGGCCCACCACCTCCTGGTGGGCCTCCCGGACTGCACTGTGGCTGCCAAGTCCAAGAGCCTCGGGGACCTGACCGTGGACGACGTTGCCCCCCCGCGTGGAGATCCCGGGCCGCGGCCTGGGCCTGGCTGGGGAGAGGCTGGCAGGGCGGGGGGGCGCGGCTGGACGCCCTGACGGAGCAGCTGCGTAGGCTCACGGGGTTCCAGCAGGCTGGGGGCATCACGTTGCCCACCAGCGGGGTCCCGGCTGGGGAGGGGTCAGCGGGGTCCTGGATGGGGAGGGGTAGCGGGGTCCCGGCTGGGGAGGGGTCAGCGGGGTCCCGGCTGGGGAGGGGTCAGCGGGGTCCCGGCAGGGGAGGGGGCAGCGGGGGTCCCGGCTGGGGAGGGGGCAGCTGGGGCCAGGCTGGGGAGGGGTCAGCGGGGGCCCGGCTGGGGAGGGGGCAGCGGGGGTCCCGGCTGGGGAGGGGGCAGCGGGGGCCCGGCTGGGGAGGGGGCAGCGGGGGCCCCGGGCTTCCTGCGGCGTTCCTCCTCCCGCAGCCAGAGCCGTGTGCGCGCCATCGCCAGCCGGGCCCAGGAGCGGCAGCAGCGGCTGCAGGGCCCAAGGGGCTCCCCAGAGGAGAAGCGGGGCACCCCTGAGGGCACCTGCTGCGTGGGCCAAGAGGGCTGTGGGGCTGTGCCGGCCCCGCCAAGGGTGCCACCAACCAGCTGTCAGGTGCTGCCGCCACTGGCCTCCTGCTGCAGCCCAGGGCTGGGCGGGGCCCACGTTTGCTCAGGATGCGGAGCTGCCGCCCCGAGGCTGCCGCCCGTCCGGTGTGGCTGTGCCCCTCGGCCCTGCCCCTCCTCCTGGGAGGAAGGAGCCCGCCCTGGGGCAGGGCAGAGTTTTCACGACCTTTTAAGATCCACGTACACTGACAGATACTTAAATTTTTAGAGGCAAAGCTTCTACAATGAGAAAATGGTACCGTGTCCTTTTCCACTTTCCCTTGGTCTCAGCTGCGGGGCGTGTGTGGGCGCGCGTCTGCCGGGCCCCGCCATGCGAGGCGCCCAGTGACCTGGAGCGTGGCCTCCCCGCCCCGACTGCTGGCTTGTTCTGCACACACTCTGCTCTGTATGGGACGTTGTAGACTCTTGTAAACTCCCGAACACAGCTCCAATAAACACGCTTGCGCTTGCTCCGAGTGGGCTCCCTCTGTGGCCGCGTACCCGGTGTCGCGGGGCCGGAACCCAGAAGATGCCCCCCACCCTCTGCCCGCGGATGGCTTGGCTGGACCGCGCCCAGGGTCAGGGCCACAAGCCCCGAACACACCCCTGTTCTTTCCCTCCCCCTCTCCCACCCCACTTATCGGGGGCAGACATTGGCCCTGGCAGGGACCCAGGCCAGAGGGTCCCCAGCTGTGGGGCTGCTGCTCCCGGAGTCTCTGCGCACAGAGGACCGCCAGGGCCGCCCCCTCCCTCGAGAAGCTGGGGGGCTGATTGCCCTCCCCACCCGAGCACCTGGCCTGCACAGAAGCCAGCTGAGGTGTCAGAGGCCACCCCAAGGGTGGACTCTCTTGGTACAACAGGCAGGGGCTGGGGGCAGCCCACCCACGGCTCAGCTCAGGGAGGCCTCGGGCCCCGCAGCAGGATCAGCCCTACCGTCCAGGGTCGGAGGCTCTGGGGACGGTGGGCGCCGGGCAAGGCGTCTGAAAGGCTGGGTGTTGGTGGGCGCCAGGCGCTCTGGCTCTTGCTGTGTCCCTCGTAGGCCCCAGGGACTCATGCCAGCCGCTTGCCCAAACTCAGCAAAGGCCTGGGGAATGGGCAGTTGTGCCAGTGCCACTTTCCTCCCAGGACCAGTCAGGAACCGGGAAGGCCCTCCTCCTTCCTCTGGTTGGGGGAGCTCAGCCTGGGGGAGCTGTGGCCCAACCCCGGAAGGGAGGGGTCCCCAAGGCACTGCATCTGGGCTACTAGAATCTTGGGGGAAGTGAAGGGGAGGCGGGGGGCAGGGAGGGACACAGCCTGGGGCAATCTGCCAGGGCTCACAAGATATGGGGGGGGGGCGGTCAGCCCTTCTCCAGCCCCGGGTGGGCGCTGCCTCTTGCTCCGTTACCTCCCAGGGGCTGCCCTCAGGGGCTGGGAGGCCCAGACCCTTTCTGTCCCAGCTGAGAAAGGGACAGGGCATCGCAAGAGGGGTACCTGAGGGCAGGGCAGGTGCTCAGAGCCCTGGTGCCCTACTCACTGCGGGGCCACCGCAGGCTCCTCCCGCCTGTCCAGCGACCCTCAGGGGAGCGCCAGGGCCTGACAGGAGGGAGGCTCAGCGAGGCATCATGACACAGGCCGAGCTGGGCTCTGATTGGACCTCTGGAGTCCTCCTGGGTGTCTGGGCAGGGCATGCCCTGCACAGGGAGCCCCAGACCAGCTAGGACAATGCTGCTCCGACACCAGGGATGGGAGGACAGAGGATGGCCTGGGCAGAAGAGGGGCCAGGCCAGGCCTCATAGAGGCGACCACAGGAAGCTGAGCCGTGCATAGGTGCAGGCCGGGGGTGTAGCGAGGGGCTGTGTTGGGGTCAAGGTGGGTGAGCCTTCGCGGAAAGGGGATCACATGGACCACCCACTGGACAGGCCTAGCCTGTGCCCTCTTGACGGCCGTGCCCCCTGCTCCCCCTGGCGGCTGCTCACAGGAAGGCCAGGGCCCTCTCTGCCGACAGAGCAAGTGCTTTGAGGTCCGTCCATCCAGGAGTGGGGTGCAGCACATGGGTCACCCAGGGGGGCTGCTGTGGTGCAGGACAGGTTGAGCACCCTCTGAGGTTCAGTGCAGGTCCCAGACCTCTGAGCTCAGGCTCCCGGAAGGGGGTGCAGGGCCCCGGTTTCCCTGGCCCAGCAGGGCAAGTGCAAGGGGGTCTTGGGCCAAGAGGGCGGGGCTCAGGTCCCTGAAGGGGCAGCCCCGACGGCCTTCCTCATCCCGCCCGTCCTCACGTTGCTGGGTGCTCCAGCAGTGAGGGACCTGGGTGCTGGGCAGTGGGGCTTCCTCAGTGCACAGGGCCCGGGGCCACGGTAGCAGGGCCCCCGCGCAGCTCTTTGTTCCTGAGACCAATGGCACACACAGGCGGCCTCGCAGCTCCGTGGCCAGTTCTTCTGCCACGATGTGGCGTCTGAGGCTCAGGTCTGCACCCCGAGGGACGGGTCCAGTGGGGGAGGAGCCCCCGCCATCTCACAGCACCTCCATCACCGGGCCCAGTGAACCCCCCACCCACCTGCTGTCAGGCAGGGCTCTGGGCATGGGCTCAAGGCCGTGGCGACAGAACCCACGTGGTCTGAGATGCTCCGAGCAGGAGAGGACTGGACCAGCCACCAAGTCCCTGAAAGTCCTCGAGGGCCCTCGAAGCCCGTGGCCTCCTCTCAGCAGCCTGTCTGTCCTTCCCGCGCGTAGCGGGGCCAGGCGGGGCAGGGGCGCAAGGGGAGGCCTTCTCCAGAGAGACACGCCGGGGAGTGATGCTGGAGGCCACGTGACAGGGCAGCGGCCATGGCCCACGGGCCGAGGTGGGCCTAAGAGTTCTAGAGATCACCTAGGGAGAGACCCCACTGCTGGGCTCCCTGGGGGAGGCGTGGGCAGGGCCCCCGGCGGGGGGGGCTGCCCACCCTCACACCAAACAGCAAAGGCAGAAACGCTCTGTTCTCACTGTGGAAACGATTCGCCGCGCCCCGGCCTCCGCGCCCGTCAGAGGCGTGTGCGCACATCTTTGTATTTATATATGTGTATGTGTATGTGTATACGTATATATATATAAAAGATTATTCAACAGTTAAATATATTCCACGGGACAAAAGTCGTGTCTCCCCACCACGAACACGTCAGCACTGAAGAAACACCAAGCCCGAGGCCACGAGCGCTGAGCCCACACCTGGGCGCAGCCGGCTCTCTCACAGAAGCACAATGGAAATATTCTGATTTGAACGCGGGTCCCTGTTGCAGTCGAGATACGTTCCTGAGGCGACGGGCAGAGCAGCCCGGCGGCAGTGGCACCTCACTCGGCCGGGACCTCGTACTTGAAGATGACGCTGAAGAGCCGGCCACCCAGCCGCTCGGCCAGCCACGAGTTCTTGATGACGGCCAGCTTGAGGCTCTCACAGCGCAGGGCCGCGTGGTAGTTCGTGTGGACGGCGCGGCCCATGCCCTCGATGACCACCAGGTCGGCGCCGCGCTCCCGCACGAGCACGGCCAGCCCCTTGTCCAGGCGGCTTCGGGGAGGAAGGGGGCAGTGAGGAGGGTGCAGGCGGGGGGCCTGGCACCCTGCACTGAGCTGCACCCGGGGCAGATGCCACACCCTGCCTCCAGCCAAGGGCGGCGACTGGCGGGAACGCCGGAGACCCCCGACCCTCGGCCCCCCCCCAACTACGTGGGCCTTGGGTCCAGCCTGATCCCCGGACAGCCAGCCCGGCAGCTGCCCTCCCGGGGCCCGGGGCCCGGGGCCCACGGTCTTGGGGACCGCTGGCAGCTGTGCTCCCGTTGCTACAAGGAAGCCGGTTCTGAAAATTGGGCCTTAATGATACTTTTGTAGTTTGAACTATAAAGAATCTGAGTCCTTTCTATAGCTTTTTATTGTCCTTCCTTGTTGGTTAATAGTGGACCTGGAAGGGGATTAAATCAACACTGGAGAATCAGCATTGGAACAGACTGAGAGGCTAACGGTCCCAGAGCCCAGATGTGCCCTCCTTTACACGGGCTGCTCCAGGTTCTAGAAGCCCCAGGGTGGAAAGCACTATGGTGACGAACTGATTATCCAAGGATAATTATCCAAGGTGGGGACACGCCCCCCTTGCTTCCTCCTCCCAGGGTCCCGAGGGAAGAGGTGCCTGGACCCTGCCCGGGGCTGCGGCTGGCACAGCTGACTTCCGCAGGGGACCAGGGGGACCCGGGGGCAGAGGGGCCACATACCTGAGGTCGAGACACGGGGAGCTGGAGCCAGTCTGCATGAGCAGCAGCCTCCCTTCTCTGAGCGCCGAGCTGCCGAGCACAGGGGTCGTCACCCGTGAGGCGGGGCCCCAGGAAGCTGCCCTGCCGCACCCCTGCCTCGCCATGCCAGGCCCCAGCCCCCTGCCCAGCTTACCGGATGACGGGGTCCATGGCCGCGATGCGCTCGGCCACGATGAGGGACTCGCTGTAGGTCACGTCGTTCAAGGCGGGTCCCGAGTTGCACGCCAAGATGACCTGCGGCAGGATGCCCGGGCTCTTTAGGGACCTTGGCCGCTGGCAGTACTGAGCCAGCCTGGGCTCGCCCGCCTGCCCGCCCGCCACCCACCCACCCACCTGGGGCTGCCGGCGGAGGAGCACGGCCTCCGGCGACCTCTCACGGCTGGGCCGGCTCTTGGGGCAGGATGGAGATGGCCCCAGGGCCCCGCGGTCAGGCTGACCTAAGCCCCAGGACGTGACCGGCCAGGTCTCCCCCTGTGCTCCTGCCGTGCCACTGCCTACCCGGCACCTACCTGCACACGGAGGGGCCCAGGGCGATGCCAACCCCACCGAGCACAGGAGCTGGGCAAGGGACCCGCCATGCGGCCCTCCACACTCACCTCCGTCCCTCTAGAGAGAAGCTCCCTGACAAAGGGGAAGACTCCCAAAATGACGTCTACTCCACTGTTATCTGCGAAAATTAAGGCACATTTGTGAGGGGGCCCCTGTAAGACAAAACCAGGACGTTCAGTTGGGAACAGGCGCGTCCAAGCGTTCCAGACACCTCCACACTCCACTCCCCACGGCCGGGCGAGGGCTGCTGGGTCCTGCAGGCACTGGGGGCACAGGGGCAGCCCCGGCCTCTTCCAGAACTGCTAGCCCGAAGGACCTCTGACCTGAGGCCAGTGATCTCATCGCTGTCCTGCCGAAGTCAGGCTTGGAGCAGGGATGCCAGCTCATACTTGTAGCTCGGGGCGGGGGGCTGAGGGGGACACTCCGGGGGGCCCTCGGTGCACCGCGCGGGCCCGCGCCACCTCCCCACCCGTGAACCCTGCCCGGGCCCCTAGGGCACAGGACAGAGGCGGGGACAGCCCCATGTACCTTCAGTCTTTGAAGCCACTTGCTGTAGGAGTCCACGAGCCAGGGCCGCTCTGCGGGACACAGGGACGCGGTCACCCGCCCGCCGGCCTCTCCGGGGAGCCGGTCCTCGCCTCCCCCCGGCTCAGCGGGCACGCGTGGCCGCCTCGCTGCTTCCCCCCACCGGCCCGAGTCCTGGCACTGGAGGAGAGCCCTGGGCGCCCCTACCTTGCAGCTTCCTCTTTGCCTCCTCAAACCCAAACTGGGGGTCAGATTCAAGGACGCTGCACGGGGAGGAGAAGACAAAGTCACCAAGGCCCCGGACCTTGGCCTCCGTCGCTCCCGTGGGCCACGAAGTCCCTCCCGAGCTGGACGAGCGTGCTCTCACCCGTCACTGCTGCCGCGTCGGCTCGAGGACGGGGGAGGTGGCACGGGGAAGCCTCCGTGCCTGCAGCCACAGGCCAGGCCCCTGGGGAGCACCGGCCACCAGCCTCACCCCAACGTGCCGCCCAAGGGGCAGCCAGTGCTGAGGGCAGGGAGGCGGCGATGGCTGTCCCGGGTGCCCGGGTCCGAAAGCGCACGTTGGGTGACCCAGCAAGTCCCCTGCACGGGAGCCCCGGGGAAGGCACCAGACGGCGGGCCCCGGGACAGGACCCTTGGGGGGACGGGGAGACACGTGCCCACCGCTGAACTTCACGAGGCACCTATTCACTCCGAACACCCAACAGCGTCTAAGCCCACCCCACACAGTCACTGTGACGCGCAGTTTCACACTGACAACACCCACACCTGCAGCCCTCCACGCGCCTGCTCTTGTGTGCGGGCAGGGAGGCTGGGTCCCAGCACCTGTCCCATCCGTTCCCGAGGCCACACGTGTCCAGCAAGCCCCGAGCAGTACCCCATCCCCCGAGAACCCCCGGTGCCCCCTCTGCCACCTCCTCGAGGGCCAAGCTGGGCCGGCCGAGGCTGGGACTGCCAGAGCCACGTGTGGCCCAGGCGTCAGTTCGGGCCCAGGGGCTGTGGCTCTAAGGCCGAGCTGGAAGGAGGAGGGGAGGGGATGGGCCTGCGGGGGCTGTGAGGACAGCGGGCACCTACTCAGAGACGGCTTTCGCTCCCCAGTCGAAGACGTTGCCGGCCAGGAGCCCTTTCACCAGTGCCAGCTGCCTCTCCTCCCAGCCCAGGGCGTCCAGAGAGTGGATCACCCTCTGGAAACACTTTAATGCCACGCCGTTGTCCTTCTGCTTCACCTGCGGGGAGACGCGAATGAAGACGTGGTCTGGCCTCCCCCAGTCCCCCAGCAGAGCAGGGAGAGGAGAGCACCGCGCCGGGAGAGCACCAACAGCGAGCCTGTTCTAGGGGACAGAAGACTCCCATGTGACGTCACTGCGGGAGGCTAGACAAACCCAGATCGCGTCAGGTTAAAAGCAGCGCTGACTCGGAGCAGCGCGGGCTGAGTGCAAGCATGGGGGGCACGCTGGTATCGGTGCAGGTTTGAAGTGTGCACTGAGGACGGAGGCTCAGGTGTGACTGTGCCGTGGCCGAGCACGGAGGACCCACACCCCACGGGTGCCCGCTGCCCTGACCGTGAGATCCTCAGCACCCAGACCCACTGTCCCCAGATGCTCCTGTGCGAGGGCAGGGAGCTGAGGTGGGCTGGCTCTGGACCCCGCCCATGGCTCCAGGGCACGTGGCTTCCTGGTCAAAGAGCCCAGGGAGGCACCTTCAGGCCACCAGCCAGGCCCTGGATGGCTCGTGGCCAGGACGGACATCCTCAGGCACCAACTCTTGACTTTCCAGGCTGAGTTCAGGAGGCCAGGAAGAGGCGAGGGGGCCTCAGTGCCACATGCCCGCCACCCTCACCGGCTGCTGGTTAGAACCCCCAGGACGTGCTGCTGACGAGGTCACAGTGGTGCCGGCATCGGTCCACAGCTGGTGCTGCCGACCGAGGGGCTGCGGCCCAGAGCTCCTGGGAGATGGACCCTCACCAGGGCGGCTCCAGGATGCAGCCTGTCGCCAGTGCCGGGGGTCAGGGCTGCCAGCACACCCGCTTGCTGGACAGGACAGGACTGATGCCCCGTTCCCCACGGCCCCCTGCAAGCATGTGCCCACCCACGAGAAGGGGGCGCTCACCTTGGAGTAGGGGTCCGGGAAGTTGAACTCGTTCAAACAGTGCTCCCTCGTGTCCAGGAGGCTGCGCACGGTCAGGGTCCCATAAGCGCTGAAGACAGAGCCGGGCGGAGGGCGGCTGAGTGGGCTGGACGGCTGACTGCACCGCCCATCACACTCTCCCCACCCAGGGGCGTCCTCGTGGCGTCCAGGCGCCAAAAGGAGAAGCCCAGGAGGCCAGCGGGGTGCTGAGCGCCCCCGAGTGTGTCCCAGTGGAGGGGCACAGAGCTTCCTGGAAAACTTCGAGGGACTCGGCCCTCGGGTGCAAGTGCGCGTCCCCGTAGAGGCCGCTCTCGGGGCTCTGGCCAGGGCGAGCGGGTGGGCCACTCACAAGGGCTGGTGCCGCAGGGTCTGCAGCTTGTTCCAGTACTTCTGGCGGAACTTCTCGGCCCTCTCGGCTGCATCCACGGAGCCTGGCTGGCTCGCCACGGCGCGTTTCACGACCTACCGAGGACGGGGCGGCCAGCAGTGCTCAGGGCAGCCCCCAGCCCGTGGGTGGCAGGCAGTGGTGGCAGCCACTGGGGGCTTCCCTTGCCAGGTGGGAACGGGGCTGCCGCCAGCCCTGACCCAAACCTCATATCCGTGTCCTCCGATACCAGCCCCAGGGCCCACTGGACACCGGCTCCTGCTCTGCTGAGGGGACTGGTGGTTCTGGAGCATTCTCCAAGTCTGTGGGACCCCTCGCTCTGAAGACAGACCCCGTGGGCCTCTCTGAGGGGCGTCGTGGAGGAATGGGTGTTCCCAGGAGGCTCCCATGGCCTTAACCCCCCTGAGCCTGGAGCCGGAGGCCAGCCACTGCTGTCCCTGAGCCCTGTGCGAACCGCTTGCTTTTTAAAGAAACACGGTAGCCGTGAAAGCCACTTGCGAGCCGATGAGAACGCACCTCACTGACACCACGTCCCAACAAACTACTCAGTCAGGTTCCCACCTGGGAACTATGAATTACACCTCAAATAAAAGGTTCCTGGAAACCCCTGTTCTCCTCCATCCCGCCTCTCACTGCCCCTGGGGAACCTGAAACAGTCAGAGGTAGCCAGGACCTCAAAGGCCCACAGCCCAATTCCTGGACGCACGGGTGTCTTCTTCCTGGGGGTGTCCAGCCTCGCCCCCAGCCCTCATCCCAACCTCACCCCCGCCCCAGGCCCTCACCCCATCCAGGGCCTCCTCAAAGCAGGTGAGCCAGTACTTTCTGGCCAGCGCGTCGTCTGTGAGGTCGACCGTGTCAGGCACGTAGGAGGACGGGTCCAGAAGGAGAGGCAGGTTGACGAGCGGCCTCTCTAGACGGTCCATTTCTAGCAAGTCGAACTGGAAGGACGAGAAGCAGGCGGGCACGTCAGCCGTGTCCTTTCTGAAAGACCAAAACTCCCTTCTACAGGTCTTGGAACCAGCTTCCCTGCACGAAGGGAAGCTGCTGTGTACGGCTAATGGAGAGCCCGGTTCCTCCCCGGCCCTGGGCCTTGCCTGCCTCTCACGGCCTCTCTCAGCCCGGGTGAGCCCTCCACTTGTCCGGGGCCCTGAGCCCGACGCCCCGACCCTGGGTCCGCTCACGCCCCCGTCTTCCTGCCGCGCCCCGTGCTCTCTGCTCCGCGCTCTGAACCATGCACACCGACCGCCCTTCTGGTCCAACTGCCCTGCCCGCCGGGCTCTGTCCTGCGGCTCCTGCCCGGGGTCGGTTCCCAGGCGGGGACACACCGCCCCGTCCCCCCACGCCCCGCGTCCAGACCCACTGCCCCTGCCACACTCAGCAAGGCCAGGACGCTTGATGCCCACGCCAGGGTCTTTCAAACGAAGGGTCCTGTGCGCCTGGCCCCGTTCTCGGATGAGAACTGTGTCAGGCAGCTGCTCCAGGGACGTGACAAGCGAGTGAGCTCAGGGCTCGTCCTCCAGGCACCGATCCTGCCCCCCACCCTCCAGGGAGCTGCCCACCTGGGGCTTGGCCCTGTGTTGCTGACTGGCCCACTAGCAGGGTGAGGCGGCAGGTGTGCTCGGACCAGGGATGGTCTGGATGAGAAGATCCACCCCACGAGGGAGAGATGGACTTTGGGGACACGCCACGTGAGCGCACGTTTAGCAGGGAAGGAGCCAGTGTGTCTCCACGGGGGTCAAAGGCGGCAATGGCTGCCCCCTGCCCGGCTGGCCGGCAGGGGCCGCCCTGTCCTCCGGTGAGTGGGAGCTCACATCTGAGCTCGGCCTGGCCCCCCGCCCCTGGGGATCCCCACGCCCACTCGCAGGGACACCCCAGCACGACAGGCGCGTGGGGTGCCCAAGCTGCACATCAGCGCTGGCTGAAAGGTTTCTGGCCCGCCCACCGTGTGGCCGGCATCCACGTCGCCCTTCGACAAGTCAGAGACGTTAACGCCTTTCTCTGCACACCCGTCACGGCGGGCCTGGGCCTTGCCAACCCTGCCCCTGGTGCCTGCCTTTGGGAAGGGCCCAGCTACCCCCGCACAGCTGGCTGCAAAGGATGCGGTGCGGAGCTGTGGGAACTGGGGGTGCCACACGCGGGGGGGACTCTCCCCAGGAAGTGAGAGGCGGCTGAGGCACATTCTTGCCATGTTTACACTGATTTACAAGAGAATCTGCATCTACAACCGAAAAGCAACTTTCCCTCCAAACTGGCCTCGGCCTGTCCTCCAGGCCCGCGTGCAATTCTGACAAACCACTCCCTGGGTTATCAGGGACGTGATGTCAATGAGACGGTAACGGGCTTCCCTGGTGGCGCAGTGGTTAAGAGTCCGCCTGCCGATGCAGGGGACACGGGTTCGTGCCCCGGTCCGGGAGGATCCCATGTGCCGCGGAGCGGCTGGGCCCGTGAGCCATGGCCGCTGGGCCTGCGTGTCAGGAGCCTGTGCTCCGCAACGGGAGAGGCCACAACAGTGAGAGGCCCGCATACAGCAAAAAAAAAAAAAAAAAAGATGGCAACAGCTCGTCCAACGATGATCTGGGCCAGGACGGGGCCACGGCAGTACCATCCTGTCCCAGCTGGGAGACCCTCTCCACACCGGCTCGGCTGGCGGGGGAAGCCCCCATCCAGACATGGTGGGCCTCACCCCAAGGGGCGACTGAGGAAAAGGTGGAATCGCCTGAGGAAATTTGCAGACTCTGCAGGCTCGGTACCGCCTTGAAACCATCACGCAGAGAACGTGTTCTAAGAGAAGGGGCCCAGGCTGGTGCCCGTGACCCACAGTTTTACCCCGATTCTGCTGTGAACGGTCCCAGAGCCCTAGGAAAGACCCCCTGTGGTCCCGAAACTTTATATTCTCCCTGCAAACCCGGCGGGGACCGCGTGGCACCGAGGGCTCCCGCTGAACACCCGAAAAATGTGAGACACTACGGGAGAAATGAGAACAGCCAGCTGCAGGCTGCAAACGTCTCTCTTCGGCCCCAGAGTCTGTGGTTCATGACCTGCACCAGGAGGAGGCGCCTTCGAGCCCGGCCACGGCGGCACGGAGGCTCTCCTCGGGGACCACCAGGAGGCCGCAGCGGAGGCGGCGCACGTGGGACTCAGGGCCACCCGCGCCCGTACTCACGGTGCCACTCCTCGGCCGCTGCGTTGGGCAGAGCTCGGGCGAGGAGCTCATGAGCCCGGAGCTGCCGGCGTAGTTCTCTTCCCAGCTGTACTGGTTTGGGTCTGCGGGACAAGAGACCCGGCGTCAACCGAGGGGCGAGCGGCTCGGCAAACCTTGGGCGGCTGGACTGCCTCTGGGAGGACCGGCTGCCGAAGGCCTCCCTGGCGCCGGGTGAGCCGGGGGCGTTGTTCTGTTGGGTTATTTCTTACTGGCACACAGACCTCTCAAGCTGAGCGGTAGCTTCCGAAAGGTACCCGTGGCTTATCTCAAGTAAGAAGCTGGACTTAGGGACGCAGTGAAGGTCTGCCTGGGCTGCTCTGACTGGCGCTGACCCCCACGCAGTCTGCCCTGTGCTTCCTCGCGCAGAATCACGCCTGCGATTCCTTCACGTGTCCTTCAAAGAGGACAGACCGGATGCGCATCTGAAGCGACAGCTGGTCAGACGGCCGGGAGGAGCCGGCGGGTTGAGGCCTTCGGAGGCGAGGCCGTGTGCGCAGCCCCTGCACGGAGCCCCGTCACTCAAGGACCCATGGGTTGATTACGTGGCACCCATGCGAGTCGGTTTCCACCGGCCCCTCAGGAGAATCACAGCAAAGGCTCCTGCCACTGCTGGGGAGGGCCCACGAAGACACCATGTCCACCCACAGCCCTCGATCGTCACTTAACACGAGCAGCCATTCCAGTCACTCCCCAAGGCCTCCCCGCCTCCCGATGCCGCTGCCCAACATAGGCCACGCCGTACTCACTGTCCTGCTCGGCTCCTTTAAGAAACGCTCCTATGGCGCCCAGGTAGCCTTCGTGCCTCAAGAACAGCGCCTGGACCTCCCCCTGCCACGGAGACGCCCCTGAAGCGCCACTCAGCCCAAGGCTGCAAGTCCACCCGACACAGGTGGCCTCCCTCCCAACTCGGCGCTTGTCCACGGGGCTGTACGCACACGCGGAATTCAAGGGCCCACCGTTTAGAGCAGCGGTCCCCGGCCTTCTTGGCACCAGGGACCGGTTTCACGGAAGACCACTTTTCCATGGATGGGGGTGGCGTGGGGGGGGGCAGGGGGCAACTTCTTCCACAAAACGGACACCCACCCAGTTCCCCACGCTTGCTGGGGGCCACACACCCCCACGCCGTGACTGACACCTAGAAGCTCACCTGGAGCTCGCAGACAGTGGGAGGCGGTCTCTAGGCCCCACCCCCGGCAACGCGCCAAACTCAGGGATGGCCACGGCGCCCCAAGTGCAGGATGCCCGGAGCTAGTGGGTGGGAAGGGGCTGCGGGCAGGGGCTTGGGGGTGCTCAGCTGGGTCCCGCCTTGCTCCCGTCCCCTCTCAGGCCTGCGAGTTTGGAGACATGGGGGCCCGGGCCAGGGGCGGGCAGAGCAGAGGAAGGACGCGGCGGCCCATTACCTTGGAGAAGAAGTTGATGCTGTAGGTGATGGTGCGCATGGTGACGGGGTGGCCGCGGATGAAAAAGCCGCCGAAGTACACCCGGTCCAAGCAGTGGAGCCTGGCGTACAGGCAGGCGAGCTGCCCGATGTCGTTGCTGATCATGTGCAGCAGGCTCTTGGCCATGTCCTCCTTGGAGAACTCTGGGGGGCAGAAGCAGCACGCTGGGCAAGCGGCCAGGTGGGCGCCACGCGCCTCCGAGAGCGAGAGCGGGCGAGAGGCCGGTACCTGTGTCCGCGGTGGCCGACTTCCCGAAGCTGCTCGCGATGAGGTTGCCGCTCAGCCCCAGGGTCTGGTGGGCCCCTCCGTAGATGTCCTGCACCAGCATGTCCACGTTCGTGTGCTGGCCTCTGGAAGCCAGATGCAGCAGCTCGTCAAACTTCTGTGGGGACAGAGCAGACGGGAGCACCTGAGGAGCCGCAAGCTGGGAGAACCCCACGGCCCTGGACGAGCCCACGGAAGGAGGCCAGCCGCCGTGCTGGGTAGGGAAAGCCCTCTCCTGTCATGGCCCAGAGGTGGGGGGAGACGGGCAGCCTCTGTGGACCACCCAGCTGGGCGACACTCTGGCCACCTGGACGCCCATCCTTCAGAGACTCGGGACGCAGGACGAGGTACAGGGAAGAGCCACTTTCACAACAACCCCAGCCAAGCACAAGCCTCCGACCCCACAGCCGCCAACCCTTTCCTGAGGGGACCAGGAAACAGGCTGTTCCGTGGAGCCAGGAGCATCCTCCTAGAGCTGCCCAAATACCTTAGTTTTGGTGAGCAGAGCCCCAAGCCCCCAGAAGGTGCCACCCCCGATGGAGCTGCCGCCGATCCACTCGAACCTGTCCTCTGTCTCCACCTGGAGCGAAACGAGGGCAGGTGCGTTAGCAAGGGGGCCCCCAGCCACTGCCCAGCAGGTCCCGGGGACGCGGCGGCTCAGGGGTATCCCCCGCCCTGGGTGGCGGCGCCCTTGAAGGCCGAGTCTGGGTGGGCTCGGCAGGTGCTCGTGCTGGAAGTAGGGGACCAACCTCCCCACAGACCGCCCGCGCCAGGCACTCCGCGTGCGGCCTCGCGCCGTGAGCGCCAGAGGCAGGCCTGGGTCTGTGTCCGCCTCCCTTTGCCCGCGTGCCTGTGCCCGGCATGGCTCCGACATGCAGCCAGTGCTCAACAAAGCTCTGCAGAGCCCGTCCTCTCCCACGAGCCAGGCCCCACCTTCACGATAGAGACCCCAGAGCCAATGCTGACTAGGAGGTACGGGAAAACGCTGGGGTGGTTGGTCTGAAACCGGAACTCGGGGTTGGAGCCCTTCTGGTACACGAAGGCCTCGTGCGGGATGTTCTTCAGCACGAAGTTGCAGCCCTTGATCAGGCAGGTCATCACGTCCTCCTTGTCAACCCTGCCAGGGAGCAGCCCAGCCACTGGCACCGGCACGGGCCACGGCACGAATGGCCCCTGCCTCCCCGCCCCCCTGGCAGGGCCGTGGCCCCGGGACCCTCCGTCCAGCGGGAGCGGGCCCGACTCGGTCTCGGGGCTCCGTTCCTTTCCTTTCAGCCCTCGCCTCTCCCCACCCACCATCTTCAGTCCCCCGAGCCTTCCTGAGTTTCAGCCACCTGAATTCCACTGCAGCCGGCCCAGAGCTTGGCCTCAGACCCGCGGCCACCCACCAGCCACCCGGAGCCTCACTGGGTCCTGAGGTCTTAGGAACCCCTAGAGCCGGGCGAACGGGCTGGTGCAGGAGAGGGGCCACTGCGGCCGTCACGTCAGGGCCCGACCCCGTGAGCGGAGGCCAACCGGCCCCCACGCTCCCCTCCCCGCCCCGAGGTCCCCACTCACTTCAGCTGCAGCTTCTCTTCGATGAGGTCTTTGAACTTGTACGCCCCGCCCCCGGTCGCCTGGATGACCTTGGTCTCGGTGTTGACCAGATGGTCTTTGATGAAGTCCAGGCAGGCTTCTATGTAGGTGTTCTCGAACTTGACAAAGTGCAGCCTGGCGGTAACCTCCTCCTGAACGGAGATCTCATAGGGCGGCTCGTGGTCCTGCTCTGTGTCCTGGGGGTGAGGGTGGGGAACCCGCGTGTGTGCACTGCCTCGGGGAGGGGACGACGCTGACACACAGCCCCTGGGCACCCTCAGCAGCGCCGACGATTTCTGCCTACCCTGAAGTCCGTGGGAGTCTTGATGGCGACGCAGGTGGGAGACTCGGGGGGGAGGCACGAGCAGGCGGGAGGCGGGGGTGCTCTTGCCAGGGCTGGGACGGAAGGGGAACTAAGCTGGGAGCATGGAGGGAGGGGCATCGGCACTAGAAGCTTCCAGGGCCTGCCCGGGGTCCTCCCAGGAGGCTCACCTTGTCTGAGTGGTCGAAGGAGCGCACTCTGGCAACTTTGTGCTGTACGGTGGAGTAGTATGCCAGCTTGGTCAGCGACCCGCCTACAGGGGACACACAGATGCAGCGGATTCAGAAGTGGCTGGAAGGGACCTGAGGCTGCCCTTCCACAGGCCCTCCTCTGCCAGACCTGGGTCCTGCCCACAAGGAGTTTGGTGCTACTTGAACGTGAAAACCCTGCAGGGCACCAAACAGAGGAAGGGAATGAACTGTGAGGCCTAAACACGCTCTGCCTTCCTTGAAAAGCTCTGGTCCTCTCAGGGCCCAGACTGAAACGGAGATCGTCTGTTTCTCCACCAGCACTGAGTCCTTGACGAGCAAGGGACCTGCTGTTTCTGGGTGACTCGGCGATCCTCAGTGGTTTAGGAAAATTCTGTTTCAGACTCGGATGTTGAGGACGAACCAAAGGAAAAAGCTGACAAATCCACTGTTTTCATTGAAAAGCATACAACTGACGGTCCGTGGAAGGAGGTGGAGAAGGCAATGCAGGCGGGGGAGGGGCTGTTTTCACCAGGAATGTGCAAGGAAGGGGCCTGAGAGCAGCAGCTGAGGCCCAGACTCACCAGGGAGGCCCTGCAGAGGGCGGCGGGGACTTGTTAATGCCCCTGGGAAGCCTGGATGCCCCTGGCCTGTGACCAGGGACAGAATATCAGGAAGCAGATAAGGCCTTTGGGCAAGTTAAAAAGATCCCCAGAGCAGTCCTCCTGGAGGAGGAGTTCTGGCGAGCCCCACTCCTGAGTCAGAGAGGAGGCATCGGAGGCTATAGGTGATTCACGGCTGTGAAAGCCACGAACGGCAGAGCAGAGAGAGGCAGAAGGCTCAGCTCTGCAAAGTGACCTTGGAACCAACTGTGTTTCCTAGGAGGCCCAACAAAAATAAGGGGGAAACCCCTTGTCTTGAGAAGGCCGCTAAAATTATTAACAACTGTTGTTTTGTGACAAAACACTAAGGAAGTATTCCACAAACACTCAAGTCAGAAACACAGATTTGGAAACACAGTATCCGAAGGCCAAAGCTCTTCCAGGTAAGAAAAATCAAAGCCCAGCTTCCGAGACCAATCACACCTGTCCCATCGGAGCCGCCTGTCTGGCAGTGTGGACAGGGCCTCCCGGGACGTCCTGCGACCTGGCCTCGTTGGGCCACGTTTGGTCACTGAACACCGTCGTCCTGGGCTTGCTCTCATCCCCAGACCGTCAGCTTAAGACACAGAACTTGGCCTTAAGCCTCCTTATCCCTCCTCCCTGCCCCCAATCCCGGCCTGGCACGGAGCATCTTCCACTGAAATGTTTGTTGCCCGATTCACCTCTGTGAATAAATCGTTTCCTAAAAAGACAGGCAACACAAAGGGATGAAGATATCTTTTGAGAAGCTCATCAAAAGTTACCCAGATCACAGAAATCCAATTCCAGACAGTGTGCTCTTCAAGTCAGCTATAAATCACAACCAAAACACACAGTGTTGGGGTTTGCGGGGTGGGGGCCGTGGGGAGTGAGCTGGGTTCTGTGCACTGCACACCATGCACCCCGAGTGGGGCGAAGCCCGGCACTGCCCAGGCTTGTCTCCCACCCGAGCCAGGAGACAGCGGATGGGGCACGGGGCTGCGAGCAGAGCAGTGCGGTCAGTCTGAGCCAGGGTGAGTTCACAGAGCAGCACAGGGGGCGCCTGCGGGAGCCCACCTGCTCTCTGGGTCCCTTGCGATTAGAGTGAATGCCAACTCGGGCCGGGGCCGCACACGTCACACCTGACGAGGGCAGTGACCAGGTGGCCAGCACAGTCCCGCGCTCTCTGGTGGATGCCATGGGCTCTCCAGGCTACCCCACCCCATGCTCCACCCTGGGGCCCACAGCATCCCCGACTGATGGGAGGGACCTGAGCCAAGACCCGCCAGTTCATCCAGAACCCCGGGGCCTGGTGCGGGGCTGTCCTTCCACTCCAGGCACCTCCATGCACATCCCTGCCCTGTGGCCCCTTCTGCTTCACCCAAGGGACCCTCCCTCCCTCTGCCCAGCAGAAACCTGGAGTCAAGTCAGCTTCAAATATGTGTTGACCCAAAGCGTCCCTGAGGCTTTTGAAGCAGGGACTCCACCAGCGGAGAGGGGAGCCCCGTCAGAGCTGGACTGAGAGGCTTGGGGAGGGGAGAGGAAACCGGAAACCTGCTTGTGAACCACTGACAGCACTCTGGCTTTGCGGATTCCTGGGTGGAGGACCCCTGCCCTGAGCCGTGACCTCCCATCAGCTACACTAACAAAAGTCTGTCCTTGTGAATTCCCTGGCGGTCCAGTGGTTAGGACTGTGCGCTCTCGCTGCTGAGGGCCCAGGTTCAATCCCTGGTCGGAGAACGAAGACCCCACAAACCTCGCAGGGTGGCCAAACCCCGCCCCCCCCAAAAAACCCCCCACAAATGTCTGTCCTTAGTAACAATGAACGTGTCTTTTAAAGAACCAAACAGAGGACCCAGAGCCGGAGGGAAATTTCAGAGAGGAAATAAACATGGACACTGAAAATATGCCTTTGAGTGTCCTTCTGCTAAGGAACCCTGACCGGGCTCGGCCCTGGAGGACAGGCAGGCACTCCCCCTTCCGCGCCACAAGCTAGGGCCACGCAGAACGACCCAGGTAAGCCCTGTGGCCAGCCAATTTTCGGGGGCGCTTCAGAAACGTTAGGTGCCGACCCGTTGGAGCAGAGCCCCCAGGGTCAGGGCAGCAGCATCAAGTGCGGAAGCTCCGAGCACACGGCCACTGGACTGCCATCACATCCGGAGCGCACAGGGCTCCGAGGACAGCGGCAGGGCCCCGAGGGGCTGACTTGAGCCCCCAGGCGGTTCCTCGCGCTCACCGTCTCTGGCCCAACGTCCAGCCGGGCACCGTTGTGGCGGGTCCCCTTCGGGGGGCCGACCTCAGGCTCGCAGCTGCCCTCGCCCGCCCTCTGCCTGGCTCCGCCCGGCCTCCGGCTTTGCAGGTGGGGGCTCAGGACGCTCCCCACTTCCCTGGACGCCGCCCCCCCCCCAAGGACAGGGGAGCGGGGCGGGCCAGGCGCGCGGGGGTCCCGGGCCGGAGGTCATGGACCGGCCCCGGACCGCCCGGGTATCCGCGCCTCAGCGTCCACATCTGAGAAAGCGGTCGGCGGGAGGCGTCAACGCGTCCGAGAGGGAAGGAGGGCCCTGCGGGGGGCGGGGCTCGGGGGTGCTTCCGACCTGAGGTCTGCGCCCAGGTCCTCCAAAGCCCCGGCCCCAGACACCCGGCCCCCGATCTCCGGCAGGCGGGGAGCTGCGCCGCCCGGCGGCCGACCCCCACCCCCGAGGCGGGATGCCAGAGGGGCAGCCAGGCCGCCTCTCCCGCGGGACTACGAGCCCCTGCATGCCCCGCTCCGGCCGCGCGGCGCCTGCCGGGAGCTGTAGTCCGGCTGCCGCAGCGAGCGGGCGCCGCCGGCTGCCCGCGGACTACAAGGCCCGACAGGCCGTGCGCGCCGACAGCCCGCGCCCCGCCTTTCGTCCTTGCCACCGCCCCGGCCCGCCGGCCTCGCTGCCCGCGCCCGCGCCCGCCCCCGCCGCCCCGCTCCCCGCGCCCGCCCGCGGCGACCTATGTCTATGGCGAAGCGCTTGGCGTTCTCCAGGTTGCGGAAGATCTCGTCGGGGGGCAGTGTGATGCTCTTGTCCAGGCTGTCCCCGCTGCTCCCGCTGCCGCTCCCTCCACACTCCGCCATTTTGAATGTGCTCGGCCAGCCTCATCAGCCATGGAGATATATGCGCATATATTTGACTGCTAAACGCCTCCCGCGCATAGATTATGCTAATGAGCGTTCGGGCCGGCCCTCGCCCCCCCGCCGCCGCGGCGGTGGCGGCTGGAGGGCCGACGCAGGCAGGCGGGCGCGGGTCCCCCAGACCGGACCGCGAGGCAGCTCAACACAAAACCTCTGGGCTGTCGTCGTCTTTGTTGTTCCTTCACTGAGTTGGCCGGATGCTGACCTCAAATGATATGAGCTAGTGCAGAGGGGGCACCTGGGGTTTGGAGACCACCAGGGTAATCGGTTTCTTTAGTGACTGCGGTTGTGAGCCTGGCACCTGCACGTGAAGACGCTTGGGACCCACCAGCTTGGTTCCCTAGGAGTGCAGGACCGTGGGTGTTAAAAACCCTATGCAAACTGGGGGAGTTGCGGACCCCGCCCTCTAGAAGCCTTTCTCACCCCGCCCGGAGTAGGAGCTACCCTTGCAGCTGGGCGAGATGTGTGAATGATGGTGAGATCCTCAGAAAGTGCAGGGGAAAGCCGAGCAGCCTTCCTGGAGGAGGCCGTTTTCTGGCAAAAGAGGGAGTCTGTGGGAGTTTGCAGGGAACAAGCTGAGAAAGCTTCCATGTGGTGTTGGGGACAGGCTTCCAGGGCTAGTCTCTGGGAAGGCGTGGAGGCTCTTCTTAAGGGGCGTGTACCCCTCAAAGGCAGTGGGCACTTTGCAAAAGAGCCCAGTGTTGGAAGCATGCCGAGGGCCCGCGGTGGCTTTGGCACCTGCCTCCTAGGTGACTCTGGGCCAGTTACTTTGAGTCTCTGGACCTCAGCCTCGGTCTGAGCATGCCACCAGCTGCCTGACCAGGTCAGCCTGACCAGGAGGTACACCCACGAGAACAGCGATTGCCCCCGCTAAGTTCAATGATGTGCCTGCCGCACAAGCAATAAACGTGAGGGGTGTAAGAGGGGCTTCCCATCCCTTGCTCACCACTCCCAGGGCTCAGCAGGGACCCCAGAGGCCACTAGCAGTACTGGCCTGGAAGGGGTGCTATGGACCTCCGCTGCAGAGTGGACAGAAAGGGATGGAAGGCAGAGCAAAGAGCGGTGCCAAGCAGAAACGAGGGAGGGCAAGTCTGGGTAGCTCTGGGTCCCTGCAGACTCAACCAACACCCCGGGCCTGCCTAAAAATAGGTGCCCTTTCTGAGACCAGGGCCTGCCCTTGGCAGGTTCATTGCCAGCACTGCCTGTTTCAGCCTTGGTGAGCGGTCCACCTGCAGGAAGGCAGGGCAGCTGGCCATCTGTGGGCCAGCCGAGAAAGTTACCCCAGGAGCTTGTCCCAGGACAGGGCCACCGGGCAGGGAGGACCGTGGCGGGGCAAACACCTTCTGTGTGTTTGGCCCAGCTACACCCTTTTTGCTGCAGCAAGAGGTCTGCTGCAGGCTGTGGCTTTTGGGTTGCTCTCAGCTGGACAGAGCTGGACATTCCTGTCACTGCGCCACCACCCCCACCTGCAGGGAGCTATAGTGAGAGGTCTAGGGCGGGAACCCAGGTTCCCCACCATGCCCCCTCCTACTGCACACGGGGGACCTGATGTGTTCCGTGAGGCCCTCTCCCTTCCGGCCTGCCTCTCCCCTGCTTCCCTGCCTCTCACTCACTTTCTCCCCCCAAGCCCGTTTCTCCCCGGCCTCCTGACCTGACCCCTCACCCCTCATTTCCACCTTCTGCTCCGCCCCCTCCCTCCCTCCCTGCCTGTCACCTCTGCGTCCTCCCTCCGGGCTTCTCCTCTGCCTGCCCTCCTCCCTCCCCCCTCCCTTCAGCAGGAGCCCAGCCCTTCTTCTTGTGTCCAGGGGGTCGCTGGCAAGGACACTGCCCACCCGTGGCTGCAGACCATGATAGCCCCCACTCCCCGTCATCCCTGCAGACCCGCCTGCCCGGTGGCCACCGAGGACACGTGTGAGGCACAAGAGACAGACAGCGGAGGGGGCTGAACTAGTCGGATTTTATTAGAAGTCTTTAGAGCAGTCCCGTGGCTCCCACGTGACTGAGATTCAAATTCTGAGTACAGAGTTGTGCCCACGCGCACCCACCCACACGGGAATCCTTTAAGGATCGTGGTGGAGACCCCCAGCCGCCCCACACAGCCCCGGTGTGAGCCCCGACCAGACAGCAAAGCATCCCCAGGGGCTTTGCGCCCACGGCTCTGCCCTGTCCTTCCGCGCCCATCCAGGCTGACACTGTCGTTCCTACGAGGATACACCTTGAGTTCCGCCTTCACAAAAGGCAAATGTGCCCACGGCACGGCCTGCGCCAGGCCCACTGGCCTGGCAGCACCGGATCTGAAGAAAGCCCTCTACGCATGGGGCGCCGGCTGGCCGAGCCCCGCCGCCTACAAATATTATAGAACCCCGGCAGTGGGGACTTCCCAGAAGTCACTTGCTGAAATGCAAACACAGAGCAACCCCATGGGGTCAGACATTTGGCAGAAGATGGGCCCTAAATGACAAGGACACTGCACGCACATTCTCTGAGAATGACCCTCCTGCTGGCCCGCCAGCCTGGAGAGAGAGCCTTCCGGAGAAGGGGCCAGTCCAAGCCAGGGGCGGCACGGACGATGGGGAGGCCCTTCCCTCTGCCAGAGGAACGCGCTGGCCCTCTGGTCCTCCGGGCAGGGCTGCCGCCCGCGGGTCACCACGGCCGCCAGAGGCCACAGGCGGGCTGGCGCGCAGAAGCGGCGGCGGCGGCCTTGGCCGGGGCGGGCGCGGGCGCGGAGCCAGGCGCCTTGGGCTCCTTGGCGGGCGCGGCCGGCGCGGCCGGCGGGCGCTGGAAGTGGTAGAGCAGCTTCATCTGCGTGTCGCTGGCCGCGTGCAGCGTCAGGAACTGCACGGCCTCCTGCAGGCACCACGAGTAGCCCTCGCTGTAGTCCTGGTGCAGGCTCTTGGGGCCGGCGGCGGCGGCGGCGGCGAAGGCTGCGGGGAGTCGGGGCGGCGGTGAGCGGGGCCGGGGAGCCCGGGGCGCGGGGCGGCGGGGAGCGGGGCGGGGCGGGGGTCGCGCGGGCCGGGGCTCCAGGGCGCGGGGCTGCTCACCTTTGCTGTGTTTCAGGTAGCTGACGGCCATCTCCAGGATGTCGGCCTTCTCCAGCTTGGAGTTGGGCTGGTGGCGCGCGAACTCCTGTTCTAGCAGCAGCTTCAGCTGCTCGATGCTGCTGTTGATGCGGTCGCGGCGCATCTTCTCCACCACCGGCTTCCGCAGCTGCGGGCGGAAGGAGGGGGCGTCAGCGGGGCCGCGCCAGCGCGGGGGCCGCAGGGGCCGCGGCCGCGCACTTACTCGGTTTTTCTCTTTGGGGCTGAGCAGCTCCACGGCCACGGTGCTGGGGGCCATGCCTGGCGCGGGGAGAGGCGAGGAGGCGAGTAAGCAGGGAGCGGAGCGGGCGCGTCCCGTGCTGGCGCGGGCCCCGGCCCCTATATAGGCGCGGGCGGCGGGCTGGCGCCTGGGGCCCGGGCGCCGCGGCCGTTCCCACACTCCGCGGCCAATGGCGGCGCGGGCCGCACAAAGGCGCCGGCCCATTAGCGCACGCTAAATTGCCTGTGAATTGGCGCGGGCACAATGGGCGCTCCCCGAGGAGCAGGTGGGCCGCGCGGCACAATGTCCGGGCTGTGGGAACGCGCTCGCCCTCATTAGCATCCCGGGGCCTGATGCTGGGAGCCCCGCGCCTCAATATGCTGCCTTTTCCCAGGCCGCGGGGACAAGGGTGGGGGCAGGAAGGAGCTGCGCCCCTCCCCTCCCCTTCCCTCCCTCCCCCTCTTCTCTCCCTTCTCCCCCCCTCCCCAGCGACTCCCCGCTGCTGGCTGGCAGAGGCCAGGAGCCCAGATAAGGGGAAGCTTTAGAATGCACAAGTGCGGGCGGCTTCCAGGAGGGTGGGCACCGTCCCTGACAGGCGAGGGGGACGGAGGAAGCCGCACTTTTCCTGAACAGACACAGTCACCTCCCTCTGCACAGGTGGAAGAGGGGCCCAGGCTCTCAGGATCAGACCTACTGGCACATGTGGCAAGTCTCCCCAGGCTGTCACCTGGGACACGTGACTTCAGAGCTAGAAAATGGGCTGCCACGCCTCCCTGGCTGGGCTGTGGGTAGCTTCAGGGAGCCAGAGTACCCGAAACGCCCAGCATGGAGCCCGGCACCTAGGCGGTCCCCCCAGGAGCTGCACTCCCTCCTCCCTGGAGCAGTTCAGCAGACTGTGGCAACTGGGGTGCACTGAATCAGCAGGTGGCCTCCAGGGTCCCACCCCACCCCCATCTGGATGGGAGTCTGACCGTGGCTGTCCACGGAGCACGGGAGGGCACGTGGCTGCGGGCGTGCTCTGTACAGGTGTGTGGTCACTGCTCCTGCGTGACTCGGGGGAAGCCTTGGCTGCATGCTGCCCTCTGCACTGCCTTAGGAGCACTTGTAGGGCTTGCTGTCCCTAGGCATTTTGCCAGTGCTGAGGAAGGGGGTGCCAGGTGGCAGACATGAGGCTCCTGCCTGGAGCCCACACGAACGCTGTACTTGCTCAGACCCCCTGGAGGAACCGCTGATCTCGGTACTTGGTCAGCCCAGCTGAGGGCCAGCCGCTGCTTGGGGGGCCACCAACTCCACCCTGGGTCTCTAGGGGAGGGCTTGTTGGGAGCACCCCTCCACCCAAAACAATCACTTTACTTTGATTCTCTGCAGCCAGGAATCCAGTTCTGCAGGGACTGCGGGAGGGGGTGGGGCTGGGAGTACCTTCTAGGGGCAAGGCGGGACCCAGCAAGGTCCAAAGCGGAGGCAGGGCTTCAGCCCGGGGAGCCAGCGGCTGGCATCAGGGTGCGTGAGCCAGAGTCTAAACCCAGGAGCACAGTTCCCTGGACGGCAGCCACGTCCGAGCGCAGCTGGGAATTGCAGGGCCTTAACAAGGGTCTTGGCAGTGACTCACAGCTATGAGTGGCCTGCTTGGTGGACCTGCTCAAGAGGTCCGCAGCACAAGGAGCCTTTGGGGACCCGGAGATGGGCCCATCCGGGAAGCAGGAGGATGGTGTCAGGACGGCCAGGGCAGGCTTGGCTTGGAGCCAGCACAGGGCAGCCCCAAGAGCCTGCTGGTCACCCACTGGGATGGATTAGGCTGGGGAGCTCCCGGGGGGGAACCTATAGGTGACTTTGGAAGGGAGTGGAGGGCAGCCCCATTCACCCCTTGGCACCCGCTCTACCCCCAGAGCACCTCTCTTGAAGGGGAAACAGGCCCCAGGCTGGCTTTGGGAGGTGGGTGACCCTGAGCCCTGGGCTCCTCTCGAGCAGGTGGACCCCCTACCACAGATATCCGGCCTGATCAGGTTTGGTGCAAAAGGGCAGAGGGCACCCAGGCAAACTGGGATGGGCGTGCTGGAGACATGTGCTCTGCCCTCTGCTCCACAGCCCTGGGTGGCACTGTCAGCGTGGGCTGGCATATCCCACAGGCTGCAAGGGGCACCCGGTGACGCTCAGTGGAGCCATTTTTGCACCAAAAGTGGGGCTTGCGATGGGCGACCGGCACGTTTTGGTGGGTCCCTCGCCTGCCTATGGACTCCCTGGGGGTGGACTGTCAGGGGGAGGGCAGGATGGCTTAGTTGCCTGTGTCCCCGTCGCCCACACCCTGCCAGCCCGGCACCTGGTGCCAAGGAGGAGCTTGGCCAAGGAAGAGGGAATGCAGGGACGAGGGGCGTGTGCTCAACTGCCTCGCTGCGGGCAGCGGGGGCCCCAGGGCTCTGCCCGGAACTGAGGGCAGCACGCGGGCCGGGCCCGTCCCCCTGTCCCCCACCCCGCCAGCTTCAGAGGGGCAGTTGGCCACCTCCCCCAAGCCAGCTCTCGGCCCAAGGGAGACACGTGCCAGAGACGTGGTCCAGGCCCTACCCCACCCCACCCCAGCTGCACGCCCACCCGCAGTGGGCCAGGGTGGAGGTGAGGGTGGCGGGTGGGCCGTGGGAGGCTGACTCCTCCCGCCTTCCTCCCCTCCCTCCTCCCCCTGGACAGTAGCAGCTTTGATCCAATTTTGAGTTGTGGGAAATATGAAATGAATGGTGTTAAATCTCAGCCCGGCCGGATGAAAGGCTTGATCCCTCCCCGAGTGCGGGCCAGATGGCAGCGCGGCCTCCGAGGCACACGCCTGGCCTTTGTGGGCCGTTTAACACTGTGAATGGGGCCAAAGTGTGGGAAAGTCGCTGGGCTCCCGGCTCACACGTCCGTCCGAGGTGAGTGGCCCAGCAGCCTGGGGGGGCTGCGGAGGAGGGAGGAGGCGGGAAGAGCCCAGGGCCTCTCCTGGCTGGCAGGCTTAGCGCGGAAGCATCCCAGAGCGTGGAGGGGGCTCGGACCCTCCGCTTTGGCTGCCCCCAGCAGCTGGGGGGAGGGTGGGGAGAGTTCGTCCTGCCCCCACCCTGGAGAGCTCGGTAAGTCTAGGGTGGGGTGAGGTGTCTAGAAGCAGCCGGTGAGGCAAGGTGCCTGCTGTGGATGTGGGGCTCCAGGCCAAACCCACGAGCTGGGTATGATTATGCTAGAATTCAGGGATCTAGGACCACAACACGTTTCTTTTTTCTTTTAAAAATTATTTATTTATTTATCTTTGGCTGTGTTGGGTCTTCGTTGCTGCACGCAGGCTTTCTCTAGTTGCGGCAAGCGGGGGCTACTCTTCGTTGCGGTGCGCGGGCTTCTCATTGCGATGGTTTCTCTTGTTGCGGAGCACGGGCTCTAGGCGCGCGGGCTCAGTAGTTGTGGCGCAGGGGCTTCGTTGCTCTGCGGCATGTGGGATCTTCCTGGACCAGGGCCCGAACCCGTGTCCCCTGCACTGGCAGGCGGATTCCTAATCCCTGCGCCACCAGGGAAGCCCCATAACCCATTTCTAAATAACGCACACCCCAACTCCACCCCTCCCAGGCTGACTGCAAAGCAAAGGGCACCATGATGGGGGCGGTGCTCCAGGGGCCTTTGCTCCCCATGATAAGGGAGGTCTTCTCATAGGGATGGTGCAACTGCTGTGGTAAACAGTGTGGTAGTTCCTCCAAAATTAAACGTAGAATTACCATGTGACATGGCAATTCCACTTGTGCTCTGTACCCAAGAGAATTGAAAGCGGGGTCTCAAAGAGACCCTTGTATATCCATGTTCACAGAAGCATCATTCACAATCACCAAGAGGTAAAAACAACATGTGTCCATCAACAGATGAATGGATAAGTGAAATGTGGTCCATCCCTATGACAGAATGTTATTCAGCCTTAAAAAGGAAGGTGATTCTGACACCTGCTCCAACGTGGATGGACCTTGAGGACACTGTGCTGAGCGAGATGAGCCAGCCAGAAAGGATACATCCTACATGATCCCGCTTCTGTGAGGTCCCTGGAGGAGTCACACTCACAGAGACAGAAAGGAGGAGGGTGGGGCCGGGGGCTGGGGGAGGGGTGGGCAGTGAGCGTCTCATGGAGGCAGAGTGTCGGTTTGGGACAATGAGGAAGTTCTGGAGACGATGGTGGTGATGTTTGTACAACAGCGCGCCTGTGCTTAATGCCACTGAGCTGCGCACTTATAAATAATTAAGGTTATTTTATGTTATGTGTATTTTACCACAATTAAAAAAAAATTAAAAAAGGAGGACTCCTTGGAGAAGAGCCACACACTGCCTCCCACCCACCCCCCATCCAGCCCCAAGTGACCCTGCCCTGGACCTCCCAGTGCCCTGCAGGCTGGACTGGTGTGGAAGGGACACTGCTGTACCCGCTGGCCTCTGCTGCCTCCGCCCCAGCCCGGGGCCAGATCCCCTGGAGCAGGTTGTGCCATCCACAGGGTTCTGTGAAGTCCCAGGCTGTCCACAACCTGGGTGTTTCTGGTCCCAGGAGGGTTTCCTTCTTGGGGTGTGGGGAGTGGGCAGGCTGGCCTTCTGGGAGAAAAGAGACAGTGACAACCCACTGTGACACCGCCATGTGCCACCACAAGGACCCCAGGCTGTGCACAGACCAGAGACTGGTGCCCCCTGGGGTGGTTCTGTGCCATGGCTCTCGCCCTGGGCCCATCCAAACTCAGTGCTGTGCCCCTCTCCTGCCCTCCAGTGGCTCCCAGCGGGGCCCCCGGCCAGCCCTCCATCACCAGCTGGTCCACCTGTGGTGGCCACTGAAAGAGCACCCAGGACAGCAGGAAGGCGCCCGGCTCGGGTCCCCAGGCGTGAAGGGGCAAGGCTGGACTGGGTGCCACTCACAGTTGCCCCCAGCCAGGCAGGCCCCTGGGAGCACTGGAGAGGCGGTGGCTATAGGTTGCTGAGTTTGTCCGGGGGTGGGGAGGGGGTTTGGGGTCTCTCCTTGGGGATCCAGGCGGGAGCTGGATTGGGGTAAGATTCCCAGTTTCTGAGCATCTACTAAGCACCAGGCAGGGAACAGGAATCTGCCTTCTTAGAACTGCCCTGTGAGGGGAGTGTCCCTGCCCCATTTCACAGATAGGAACCAGAGAGTTTTTGAGCATTTATTATTATTATTACGTAGTAGGAAGGGCTAAGAGCTCTGGTATATTTCCCAGGCTAGACCTGCCTGGGGACCAGGCAGTATTATTACTTCCTTTTTCCGAGAGCCCCCAGGCACCGAGAGGTTGCTGAGGCCGCTTGGAGGGTGAGGGTGGGAGCTGGGACTTGGGCCCGCGGAGACGACGGGATGGGGGAGGGGAAGGGGCGCAGCGCCTGGGGCGCTGGCGTGAGTAGAGCCTGCGCGGAGAGTGAAGTGGGGAGGGGTGGCATGCGTCTCCCCCGTGGCACGCAGGAGCAGCCGCATTGATCCCTCCATCCCCAGTCGGACTCTTGCTCCAGATGGCGGGTGGCCAGGACCGTGGACAAAGGGCGGCCGCTCCCAGGCGGCCTGCGAGCCCCGCAGGCGGAGGGTTCAGAGTGTGGGAACCTCCGGCTGCGTGGCCGCTCTGGGGGAGGGGTGCTCTGGGGGGTGGGAGGAAACCCCGCCCTCCACTCCCCAGCCCCCTTCTGCCCTAGCTCCCTGCGCCCCCCGGGACCAGACCAAAGAAGTGGATGCGAGAGGGGGCTCTTTCCTCCCTCCCAGCTGCGGGACTCTTCCCTTCCCTTCCCTTCCCTTCCCTTCCCTTCCCTTCCCTTCCCTTCCCTTCCCTGGGGCAGCGGACACCTGGGCACACCTGGGCTGAGAAGGGACTGAGGCCTGGACCCTGCCCTGGGGGGTGGACAGGGGCTGAACTTGGGGCTGGGGAGACCTTGCACGTAGGAGGTCACTTTGGGGGTGTAGTTAGCCCATCATGGAGTTACATCAAAGACCGAGTGTCCACCTGACATTGGCAGAGAGATGGAGGGAACCTCCCGAATGCTGACATTTTGGGGGCCAGAAACTTGGTTAGTTTTTCTTATGTCTGCTTTTTCCAGATTTTCTTGAAGGAGTGTCTACTGTTTGTATAATTTCTAAAAAGGCACATTTAGGCTCCCACAGGGGCCCCAGGGAACAAGGGGGCGTCTTGGGGAAGGCTTGAGACACTGACGTTTTTCAGAAGAGCCCTGGATGTAGGGCGATGAAGGGAAAGGCAGGGTTGCCAAGGGAGGGCTTCCTGGAGGAGGTGATGCCCAAGGAGGTCCTTGAAGGGAGCCTGGGTGTGTCCCAGGTGAGGAATTCTGGGAAGCTTTATCCAGGAAAAGAGAATGGTGGGACACGGACCTGGGGGTGAGCAGAAGCAGGCACCAGAAGTGTCCAAGAATGGCTGGAAGGGGCTCCCCTGCGTGTGTGCCCGTGCACGTGCGCCTATGCACGTGTGCCCGCCTGCGTGTGTGCCCATGTGTGTGCCATGCACTTGTGCCCTTGCATGCATGCCTGTGAATGCACACCCGTGCCTGGGCTCTGGAGGTAGAGGGCCTGGCACTGCCCCCCGGTCCCTCAGCTTGGCCTGCTTTCCTTGGCGGGTCAATGCGTGGACACACCTCAGGCGTCCTCTCCTCCCTGCCCACTGCCCAGCGTTAGAGGCCCCGACGGGAGGGGGGCCTGAGTTGGGCGGAGCGCTGCTCTGGGCACCCCTCCTGGAGTAGGTGGACCCTGGGCCCCGGGGGGGTGTGAGGAAGACCCTGTCTGTCAGCAGCCCCTCTCCTGCACTGTGTAGGGGTCAGTGCCCTGCCCAGTGTGGCACCATGGCTCATCCAGGCCTCCAGCAACGTTCAGAGGCAGGAAGGATTACCCCTGTTTCATGGGCGAAACCGAGGAAGCTGAGGTGTTGAGCGTGCAATAGCCTGCCCAAAGGCCTGTGGCCGCGGACTGCCACCACCCTGCCTGGGAGTGGGCTGTGGTCCTGGGCCACATGGTGGGTCAGTCAGCCCCAGAGCCCAGAAGCGGGCTGGGGGTTCAGGGTGGCCGGGGAGGGGCCTTCCCTCCAGCACGGCCCTCCGTGCTCAGGACCAGCCCCTCCTCCCCAGGGTTATGCTGGACCCAAGAGGGAGACTTGGAGTCCAGTGATGGTGGGTGGGGGGATTCTTACACACAGCGGGAACCTGAGGCCCCGAGGAAGGGGGGCAGGGGCCAGTTGCCTTCTCCTGCCCCTCGGCCTGGAGCCCCCATAAAGGAGCCAGGCTGCAGAGGGGTGGCCCAGACCTCTCCCCAGGGCAGCTGGGGCTGCAGACAGCTTCGCAGCTGAGTCTGGGTGCTGCTGGGTGGGGGGTTCCTGGTGGCAGAGCCCATTCAGCCCCAGGACAGAGAGCAGGCTGTAGGGGGTGATTTGGGGGAGGGGGGGTGGTCTGCCATCCTGTCTCCACATCTCCTCTGTCAGGGGTTGGGCATCTTATCATCCTATGGGTGGATACCAGTCAGCCCTCGAGGCGGGGCTGCCCCCAGCTCACGGGGCACTAACGTAAAGCTGACATTTACTGAGCGCCTGCTGCATGCCGAGCCCCAGAGGAGGGGCTTTGTACCTGGACAGCAGCTCTGGGATTGAACGATGATCTTTATCCTGTGTGCCGCACAGATGAGGAAACTGAAGCTTCGAAAGCGGAGGGGACTGGCCCAGGGCCACAGAGTGAGCCAGGCAGCTGGGGCCCTGCAGCTCTTCTAGCCCACGGGTCAGAGGTGGATGCTCCAGGGGCAGAGGCAGGGGCGGGCAGCTTTGTCTTCTGCGCTCACCTCCTCTCTACCCACCCCTTAGCTCCTGCCTAGAGTTTTTCTCTCGCGCCCTAAGGCCCCAGAGCCCCTGCCTGGGCCCGCCTCTGGGGGTCAGACCCTCGGCCTCTGTCTTGCAGCTGCTGCCTAAGCTCCGAGTTTTCCAGGCTGGGCCCCCATCCAAAGCGGGGTGGTTTCCAGGTTGCCATTGGGAGCAAAACCAGTGCCCATGATGGCGCCTCACCCTGGGTGCTGAGTGGGACCAAGAAGCCCTTCCCTTGGTTGGTTGACTCCGCAGCTGGCTCCCAGTTTCTGGGGTCTGTGCTGCCCCCGCTGTGTAGACACAGATCGTCCTCGCTGAAGAAAGTTTCCCTCCCTCCGACATTTCAGTGCTGCACTGCCTGGAGCTGGGTCTCAGGGGAGGAGGGACTGGGCGGGATGGGCACAGGGGGTGTCCAGGTTGAGGCTGGGCTCTGCCCTTGGCTTTCTGTGGCCTCAGTTTACCTGTGTAGCATGGGCTTTCCCTGCTAAGACCACCTGAGGGAGGGACTGGCTCCAGGCTGCTGGAGATGACCGAGGATGGCCAAAGCGGGGCTGGGGCATTGCTGGGCGCCCCGGCCCAGAAGGAGCCCCCACTGCTGGGGCTGATCACATGGGCTGCCTGTGGCTCTTGCCTGAAGTATGGCCAGTGCACCGAGTCAGGGGCACGGAGTCATGGGACAGGGCCCTTCGTGCCCCAGGCCCACGCAGCAACCTCTCCCTCTGCAGCAGGAGCCGCTGCGGGCTCCAAGCCGGAGGGATGCTCAGGAAGGCTTGTGTGCAGGTGCCCAGGAGGTAGGGCTGGGCTGGGGCTGCGGATGTCCATTTCTGCGGCTTGCCTGGCCCGGGTCTGGCCAGCTGGGGTGTCAGGTCACAAACCTGATGACTCGATCTGGTTCTGTGATTCAGGGGGCTTGGACCCTTCCCCCGAAGCTGCCCTTGGATGGCTGCCCAGCTTCCCCCACCCCCTTCTCTCATCTCACCAAGGTCAGGCTCTACCCTGGGACCTGACTGTGGGGTTGGGGCAGGGTGTCTGTAGATCTGAGGGACCTCTGCTCTCCAAGGCGGGGTGGGGGGTGGGGACGGTGGTTAGCCAGTTTCTGCAGTCCTGTCAAGTCTCCAGGCCAGACTTGGGGACCCCCGCTTTTGGGGACCAAACCAGGCCCCAGGTTCCCAAAAGGGCTGCACTCCAGACTTGGCAGACATGGGCATAGACCCCAGGCTCGTTCAAACCCCCGCTTCCCGGGCCTCGGTCTCCCAGGTGTAAAGCAGGGGCCAGGGCGGTGGGCACAGGGACGCGTAGAGGTGGGCGGTGGGAAAGCGCGGGAGCCGCGCGTCTCACGGGCGCCTCCGGATTAGGGGCCGCGCGGGCCCACGTGGCCGCGCCCCGCCCCCTCCCCGCGAGGCCGGGGCAGGGCCGGGTCGCTGTCCCCAGCTGGTTAAAAACCCCGCGGTGTCAGAGAGCAGCTCGTTCCCAACCTCTGAAAGGCAGACAAGCCCTTTATTGCTCTATTATAACGCGGAGCCAGATGGTCTTTTGGGAGTTGCCCCCCCTCGCCCCCCGCGGCCGCCCCCATTCATTCAGAGGCAGACCCCGGCACTAATGCCGCGGGGGGCAGGCACGCTTCCGCGCCCGCCGCGCAGTGTGGGAACCGCCTGGCAGCGCGGACCCACAGCCCGCCGGCCGCGGGAGGGGCGCCGATGGGCGCGCGCGTCGCAGCTCCCGGCGGGGCTGCCCGGCGCCCAGGGGAAGGCTCGCGGGTCGGGGCCTGGGGCGGGAGGACTCCCGGAGGCCCCTCCCGGGGTGTCTCGGCACCGGATGACTCGGGTAGGCCATGTACCCTACCGGTGCCTCGGTTTTCTTACCTGTAAAACGAGGACGATGCCTGCGCACACCTGCTGGGTTTTGGAGGATCAAACCATTTTAGGGCCGGGCAAGCATCAGGCTCGTCACCATTTTTGTGCCTTCCAAGAAGGACTCTGTTACATTTTTAAATCCTTAAAAAAACATCCAAAGGAGAAAAATATTTTGAGGCAAGTGAAAATGAGATGGAATTCAAATTTCAGCACACAGAAATAACATTTTACTGGAACACAGCCAGGCCATTCCTTTACTATGAGGAGTGCTGCTTTCCTGATGCGAGGCAGGATCGAGTGCGTGAAACACAGTCACCTAAACCCTAACATATTCACTGTGGGGCAGGTTTGTCCCACCTGCAGGGTGGAATGGCACCCACCAGGCTGTCGCTGTGTTAACCGCTGTCCTTACCACCCACGGGGGGCGGGGGCGGGAGGGGGTTGCCCCGCCCATCCCTCTCGCTTCTGGGGCTGGTGTGGGAGCCCCACTCAGGGGTGGCTGCCTTACTGAGGCTGAGGGTCTTCCTGCACATTGTACAGGTAAGCAAACTGAGGCCCGGGTGGTGGCCGAGGCCAGACTGGACCCCGGGTTAGGGCAGATGGGGCAGCTCCCCCCCCCCCCGGAGAAAGCACCAAGGTGGTCACTCAGCCCCCAGGCCCCTCCTTGTGCTTCCTCCACGGCCTGGGGGGAATCTTCCCCTTCACACCCACTGGGTGGGTCCGTGCCTCCCCACTTCCCCGAGCACGTGTGCTCTTGCACGCCTGGGGAAGATCCATTTTGTCCTAAAAGCATCAAGCTCCCCGTCCCTGGCTAAGGTCACCTTCACACAGCTGCCCCCACTTTCTCATCGGGGGCCCTAGACTGACTCGTCCACTCCTTTCCTCCACCAGCAGTCCTGCTGTGGGCCTGCTGGAGACCAGGCAGCCTGCCCTGGGCCTCATTTTCCCCACTGATGGTTGCGTTGGCCGGGCTGAACTTTAGGGAGCTCCCCTGTCTCCTGGTCAGGTCACTGGGGGCTTGCAAAACAAGCACGGGGGTGGGAGTACCCTGCTTTCTTGAGGGGCAGGAAGTACAGGAGGGCAGCAGCTCAGAGGACGAGGGCTTTAGGGGTTGGCAGGAGAGGACAAAGGGCCCATGGGGGTTGGGGGCTGCCTGCTGCTGGTGGATCCGTTATGGGGGCTGGGGTGGGAAGGGGACCTGCAGCTCTGGGGCGCTGGGCTTGGAAGTCCTTTCTCTTTGCCTCACTGGGCTGACCCAGGCCCGCCTCCCCCCATCCTATGACGGCTGAAAGGAGAGAAGAACCCCAGCCCTGCAGGTACCATCCCAGCTGGGACCCTCGGCTCCCAGGTATTATGGGGACCTGAGGGATCACAGATGTGGGACTCAGGCTCCATGCCCTTCATGGTCATTGCTCCCTGATCCCTGGATGCCCCAGCTCCTCCCCAACCCCCCACAGGACCGCTGCCCTGACGCCAAACAACAACTTCATCAGCATTCCCTGTGGGTACCTGCTGGGGCTCCCACCTCCTGCAGACCCCGCATTAGACTGGCAGTCAGAGCCAGCTGTCAGGGGCTCTGGGCTTCCAGCCCATTGTGGGGGCCCCTCGGTGAGGCTCAGCAGTGGCCCAGGGCACATCTGATGTTCCTACAGCCACTGGGCTGGGGGTCTCCTTGGACCCACTCAGTGGGGCAGGGGACATGGCACCCTGGTCCACAGATGAAGGCAAGTGTGGCCAGACCAGCCCTGGGCTCGCAGCTGGCTGAAAGCTGAGGGGAGGAGGCCGGAGCAAGGTTGCCCACCCCCAGCTGGGCAGTGATGACCAGATGAAGTAGCTGCTCTGTGCCAGGCAGAGTGTCCAGAGCCTGGCACGGGGTAGGGCTCGGGGGTACTGGGTAGAGGTGAGGGCTCCGGAATCTGGCCCTCCCTTCTCTGCTTGTCCCTGAGTTTGGCAGTGGCCTCATCCTGTCTCCTGCCCCTGCCCTCCAGGACTCAGATGGCGCCTGGTCTCAACCAGAGGCGTCCAGAAGGTCACCACCTGGGCTCAGTAGGCTCTGGGCCCCATGGGGCAGCCGCCTCCTACCCTGGAGCCCACTCCCATGGGAGAGTGAGGACTGCCGCTGTCAGTCCCCCAAGGGCCTCTGATTCTCTGTTTGCGCAGAGAACTCCAGTGGTCTCGCTGGCCTCATGGAGCCCTGTTTGTCTGATGCCACTTGAGAAGGCCCAGGAGTATGGGGCACGGGGGGGTGCGGGCTGCCCGCCGCTGTGCCACCGGGTCTTGGCTCTGGGGCTCCCCCTCCACCAGCAGCCGCCCCAGAGCCCTGCCCGCCCCCAGTCTTGTGAGAGAATTCGGGCGGGAGGCCGCTCCGGGTGGCTTCCCACAGCCCGCCCCCCTGCTGAGGACATTCATCCGGCACAAAAGGCGCGTGCCCGGCGACAAACTCATTTACATGGGCCGCCTGGCTTTGTGTGCAGAGCTGTGGGCCCAGAGGCCATCTGGGGAGCAGTCGTCCCAGCGGGGCGGGGCCCCGGGTTGCCTTTGAAGGTTGGGGAAGCGGCAGCGGCTGGAAGGCCACACATCTGGCCCAGCGTCGCCTTCCTGCCCCACAGCCCCCGGGTGTCCTGTGCACGCCCGGCCTGGCATCGCTAGGCATGACAGCATGACGGCAGGAGGCAGGACGAGGGGACCAGGGGGCCACCTGCCTCCCTGCCCCCAGCCCTTCGGATTGCTACCCCTTGGATGCGCCCGCCAGAGAGCCTCTGGAACCAGCACGGATTTGGTACAGCGCTGTGGGCTCAGGATTCAAATCTAGGTGCTGCCACTTAGTACTTGGGTTCTCTGGACCTCAGTATCTTTATCTGTAAAATGGGCCTAATAAACGCCCACTGTGGGTATGTGCTGAGGATGGGGAGAGGGGTCAAAAGCAGAGTATTCAGGTGGCCTCGCAGCCGCTTCTGGTATTAACACCAGGGTCACCCTGAGCCTTTGCCTCCGCCCACCCCACTTTGTTCCGTTTCTTGGGTGGGTGATCCCTGCCTACGTCTGCACCACCTGGAAGCCAGCTGATGGAACAGGAAAAGGCCAGGCACGGTGCCAAGGTGCACCCAGGACAGGGTGACCTCAGCAGGGAGCTGGGCCTGCTCTGTCCCCTGCTCTGTGGAGCAGCAGAGGTCCTGCCTCCCTCTCGGGATTCCAAGCAATTCCAGGGAGAAGGCGCACGTCCCGCTCAGCCTGCATGCAGTAGGTGCTAAATAAGTGTGCCCACCCTCCCCTTCCAGGCCTCCTGACCTCATCCCTGGGCCTGCCCTGAGTCAGCCCAGTGCGGGCACAGCCCCGAGCATGATCTTCTGCTGACCAGCCTCCCAAAGGGCCAGGGGCCTGGACAATCGGAGGGGAGAGCCCCAGAGGGGCATGGTGGGGGGCACTCTTGTGTGGCACGCGGTTCTGAGCCTGGCAGCTGGACGGCTGGGGGCAGGGTTTCCACCCAGGGGACCCTTCCTGGCCAAGGGGCTTGTAGGGCCAGGGCTTGGTGGATGGGACCTCTGGGAGGTGCCCTGCCCCCACCCCTGCTGGGAGGGATGTCCTTGAGAGGGTGTCCTGCAGGCCCCAAGATAATCCCTGCCTTTGAGAGGCTGTGAGAGGCTGGCCCGGGGACTTTCCCACAGCCCCACATAAAGGCCAGGCCGCCAGCTGCTCTCCCACAAAAGGCTCCCAGCCTTTCAGGGCCCGGAGGCGGGCGGGGTGAGCAGAGGCTCAGCCGCAGCCTACCTGGCCACCCCCAAGCAGTGCCTGTGTCCATGGGGCGGTGACTGCCCGCTGACCACCGAGGGCCCAGTGGTCCCTGGGCTGGGCCCTTGGGAGAGCCTTGTGGGGCCACCCGGGCCAGCCACTCGCCACCTCCGCCATTTGCCCGAGGCTGGCACGGTTCCTGGGCCCCCGTCACTCATCCTGGGCCTTCTCTCTTGGACCCTCACATTCCTGCTGCTGTGCCTGCCGCTGCCATCGGGCTGCCCCCACCCCCACCTCGCCATCCACGCTGGGCCGTCACCTCGCTGGCACACTGCCTTGCTTCTCTCACCTCCCATTTACTTTGAAACCCTCACCAACCCCAACCCCGTTCTGCCCCACAGTGCTGGTGACAGGAGGGGGACATGGTGGGGGCAGAGGGCTGGGCAAGGCCTCCTCCCTGACCTTAGCTTCCTCATCTGACGTGCGGGACAGCACTGCCACTTCCCTGGGCTGGTGTAAGAGCCCCCTAAGTTCAGCTGTTTAAAAATAGCAGGTCCTGGAGAAGCGGGGGTGGGGTTGGCAGGGAGGGGAGGCAGGGTACCTGGCCCCAGGAATTAGCTGCCCAGAGCAAATCAGAAGAGAACCAGCCTGGGGGAGTCCAGGGGAGGCCAGAGGAGCTTCCTGGAGGAGGTGGCAGCTGGAGCCTGGCTTCTCAAAAGCAAGGGGGAGGGTGGGAACTCCCAGGGGCAGAGGTGCTGGCCCAGTCCGGGGGCCCTGACCCCTGGGTGCAGCTCTGCTGGTAGGACCCTTCTCTGATTAGGGTGTGTCTCCATGCTGCTCCCATATCCTGGGCGGCCCCTGCACCACTTTTGTCACCCAGTGAGAATGACCAGGTCCAGCAGGTTCCCTGGCTGAGAGAGCTCCTGGTCAGGTGTGAGGAACTGGAGAGGTTCATAAGAGGGACCAAGGGTGTCACCGGTGGACAGGCAGTGACCAGAGGGTGGCCAGTGGGGACGCTCGTCCTTGGTGTCAGGGAAGGAGCTGCTCCGTATGCTAAGACCCCAGGGAAGGACCCTTCTCCTGGCCCTGCATCCTGGGGATGCTGCTGGACCGCTGGGGGCCGGTCTGTGGGGCTTTGAGGGCTGGACGCAGGGGCAGGGCATCCAGCTTGCGCCCCACGTGTCCCCGACCGCCCTGCCCACGCCCCCACCTGCTGGGGGCGGAGGCACGTCCTTACCCAGCCCAGCGGCCTCTGGTGTCCCGAGCTTTGTCCAGCTCCAGCCTCCGATTGGCTGCCGAGAGTGGGGAGGTGCGGAAGCCCGATTGCCCTTGGGTCCCCCCACCCCGACCCAGTCCCATAAAGGCACCACCACTACCGCCTTCCTGCCACCCTCCTACTCCAGGCGCTCCAGCCCCTCGCGCCCGGCGGCAGGCGTGGCCCCGTGAGTACCCCCAAAGTGAAGCCCAATCAGGGTCTGGGGTGACAGCAGCACAGGGCACCCCCGGGGGTCCCGGCAGGGTACTGTGGACGCCACGCCACCGCTCTGCTCTCCCTCCTGCTCGAGACGTTTGCGCCTGCGCTGGGGAAGGGACATCACGGAGAAGGAGGTGGCACCCTCCCTGGTGAGCTCCGCGCCGGCCTGGGGGGTGGAAGGGGTTGTGACGGGGGTGTCACCCAAACCGGGGGCTCGGCGCCCCGCCAGTCCCCGCTCCCCCTGCGCGGTCACCAGTTGGGTTCACTCTTTGCAGCGCCCCAACACTGAGAGCCCCGCGGATGGATCCAAGGAAGGCACGGTGCGCCGCCTCCGCGAAGCCTTCCTGAACTCCCCCATCACCAGGCGAGGATGGGACTCAGGCGGAGCTGAAGAGCGACTTGCAGAAGAACCTCCCTCTCCCGCCGCCCCAGAGCAGCACGCCCGCGCAGCCCCCTCCCACAGGGTCCGGGTGAGGCCCTGGTGGGGACTTTGCCAGGCCCCTTGGGCCCAAAGGAGAGGGGGCCCGGGCTGGCCAGGCGCAACGCTTCTTCTGAAGAAAGGAACGTGGTTCCCATCCTTTTCCTGCCTGCGCCAGGGCCGACGTTGAGCAGCCAGCCTGCCACTGGCGGGGCCGTCAGCTGCAGGCAGTGCCTGGGTCTTAACCTTGAAGGAGGGGTCCTGGGGACAAGGACCCCTTTGCGTGTTACAAAGGCTGTAACTGGTCAAGATCGTCCGTGGCAGGGAAGTGGGGAGGGGCCTGGGGGAGGGTAGGTGTGCTTGGTCATCCCAGCCAGGCCCTGCAGTTGGACCTCTGCTTCTTCCAGGCCGGGAAAGGGCTGGATGCTTTACGTTAGAGAGGGAGTGGGCTGGGGGCATGCTGTGCATTTGAAGGGCGTGGCCACCTGCCCGACACCAGTGGGGGCGAGGGGCACGTGAGATCCCTGTGGGATGCAGGTGTATGCACTGTGGATGCTTGCAGGGTAAATACCGTGTCTGTCTCAGAGCTGGATAACATGGGGCTTGAATAAAAGTTCTGGTCTGAAGACTCCCCCTGGGTCTCTGCCCCACCCCCAAGCTGACCACCCCCCCTGAGATTCAGGGCCCCCGCCCAGCGCATGGGGAGGGAACTGGGCCTGCTGGGGTGGGGCATTGTGCCAGGGTATCCTGGGCTAGACCCCTGCCCTGCTGGCCTCTTCTCTGGAACCGTGGTCAATGCCCAGCCCACTCCCCTGGCCCCTAATGACAAAGAAGACCCTCAGGATGCTCTGAGGCAGCCACAGCTCCTTCCCTCCCCAGGCCTCCTGGGGGGAGCCTCCGTTTGTGTGAGCCACGCTTGGTGCCCAAGTCGTGGGTTCCAAGGCAGGAACGTCATTGTCACAGCAGAGCATTCCGAGACCTTGCTGACTCAGGTACCCTGCCACGTACACACCAGGAGTCGGGGGTGGGCTGGTACCCCTCAGCAGTGGGGGCTTGCCCTGACCTCCTTCGCCCCCTCCCTGCCCCTGCTGTGGCCGCCCAGCATGACGGAGCAGAGCAAGGAGTGGAACGCCCCCTGCATACCTCTTCCTGGTCCCCCAAATCTCGCCCCCCGTTTATTCCCCACCTTCTCCCACGTGGCAGCAGGGCTGAGAAGTGTCCTGCACTGAACCCGACAGGAGGGGGCGTGGGGTCACAGTGTTAAAGGGAGTGTGGCCCCGGACCCCTGCCCATCAGCTCCCTGACCCTGCGGTGGAAGCTAAAGCCGGCCCAGGAGAGACCGGGGCACAGGTGTGTGGTTTGCTGCCCCCTGGCGGCTCGCGGCCTGGCCCTGCCGCCTGGCAGCTCCCGGGAAGGGAAGGGGCGCCGAGGTCTCTCCCGCGGCGGAGGCGGAGGCGGAGGCGGAGGGCTCCTCGGCTCAAGCCTGCCCCAGCCCCGGGTGCGTGCAGGGCACGGTGGGTGGGGACAGACAGCCAGGGACCGCCCCGGCCTGGGCGGGCCTTCAGGCAAGTTCTGGGAAAGGGGTGGGGTTACGCTGAAACCAGAGGGGCGTCACCTTCCGGGAAGCACCGCCCCGTGGCGGGGGGGGTGGGGGTGGGGGCAGAGGCCGGCCTCACGCGGAGAGGGACCAGAGAGGGAGGTCAGCGGGCAGGGGTGTGTGGTGACCACAGCAGCCTGCGGCCGCCTTGTGGATACCGCTGCTGCCTCTGTGCCTGGAGCAGCTCCAGATCATGGGGTCGTGAGCCGCTCCTACCCCAATTAAGGTGCCCACCTCTGAGCCCCCTTGTCCACACTCAGGATTCTAGTTACCCTGTCTACCAGCACATCACTCCTCTGGGGGAGGGGACAGCCCCAATGGGCCATCCCTCTGCCCCATTCCCTGGCATGCAGTAGGTGCTTAATAAATGTGGGCTAAACAGAGCATGGCTTTCTGGAGGCTTGCGGAGCCTGGACTCAGGGTAAGGCCGCGCTGGCTCAGGGCCCTCCAGCTTCCCTAAGGCGGCGGGGGCAGAGACCCTCAGCCACGCAGCGGGCGACCACTGCGTGCCTGGGCCGATGCCCCCTCCTCTCCCTGGCAGCCTATCTCAGGGCCTTTGCCCAGGGGCAGGGCTGGGGCCGTGGACACACCCCCTGCTTCTGGGTCACTTGGGCAGTTGGTCAGTGTGGCTGGATGGCGAATCCAGGGATCCGATCTGTCACCTGTCAGATATCTCAGCAGCAGTATGGGGGGGTGTCCCCCTGACAAGATGGATTATTTGGGGGTCGATCGAGGGCTTGTGCGGAGGACCTTCTATGGGACACAGGAGCGCAGGTGTGGGACGTACACTGAGTGTGGAGTGGGAGAGCAGCCCGGCCCTGGGTGTCGCAGACTCTCCATGGATATGCGTCAGCGTGTCCATTTCACAGGCGGGTGGGGACTCAGGGCTGCCCCACAAATGCTCAGAGGGGCGAGAGAGAATGAGTGGGGGATGGGGAGCCTCTCACCAGGCTGTTGCCACACACGGATCTCCGGCGGCCTCAGCCTGCAGAGGCTTGAAGCAGGATCTCGGTTCCCGGACCAGAGATTGAAGCCGGGCCTCAGCAGTGACAGTGCTGAATCCTAGCCACTAGACCACGAGGGCCAGTGGCCAGTGACAAGACCCTGGCTTGTCTGCTTTGTAGAAATGAATTTCAACAAAGAGACGGAAAGTAGTGAAACAAGTAAAGTGTTTATTAGGAGGAAAAAGGGAGGAAAAGGTACGTGTGGATAGACACACACAGGCGGGCTCAGAGGAAGAGTTGTGCCCTTGGGGTAGAGTTTGAATCACTTATATGGGACGTTTCTTCTGGTTTCCTCTGGCCAGTCATCTTGGTTTGCCTGGCTCTGGATCCGTATTTGGTTTATCTCAGGGTCCTCCCCTGTGTGCGTGCTCATCTCTTAGCCAAGATGGATTCTAGCGCAGAGGCCTATGGGTAGATTGGCACCATGTACTATGGGGTGGCACCCCTTCCCTCTTGACCCCCAGGGAGGCTTTCTGCGCATGTGTAGTCGGGAAGGTCTCCTTGACCTCGAGAATGAGGACTGTGTGGTCTCTTTATCTTTTATCTGGCAGGGCTCAGCTCCTCCTTGCTTCTGTGATTCTCTTTATCTCGGAGTATCTGTCCACAGGGGACAGATCCCAGCTGCTCAGCCCGGGGCGCATCTATCTCCTGCCTCAGCACCAACATCCCCTTCATTGTCCCAGGTTTTCTTTGTGAAATTACATCCTGTGACCATGTTTAAACAAAGGCGACAGGCCAGGGTGAGCTATCTTTTTTATTTCTTGATGACAAACATGATTATGGGGAAAAACATGTTCAAGGTTCACATTAAAAAAAAAAGGAAACTATAGCTCTTGAAGATGGAGGACAGGACAGGCACTCCAGTTCCAAAGGGCCTAACCCTCCCAGGTCACCTCCTGGGGGCAGCGTTTCCTGTTTCTGGCCGAGGACCAAAGCTGGCGAAACACCCCAGGTGGCATCTCCGAAGGTGCAGGGTCCACGGCCGGTGAGCTTGGGCACCTGTTGGCCAACTTTTCCTACACCTCGAGAGCAAACTTCAATTCACAGTGCTTCCCTTTTATTTGTATTCTTTTAGTTGAACGTTTTGCTTGGAGATAATTCACAGGGAATTGTAAGAAACAACACAGAAGGATCCCACGCACCTTTCACCTGGTTTCCCTGTCAGTAACGTCTCGCAAAACTATAGTACAGGGATGAGAGCAACAGACACTGATCGGGTCGAGATATAGAACATCCCATCCCTGCAAGGATCACTTCTGCTTTCTTTGGGAAAAAAAAAAACACAACAACTATTGAATCATTGATTTCAGAGAGTGATAAAACATACATACATAATATAAAAGTTACCACCTTAGCCATCTGTAAGTGTACAATTCTGTGGCCTTAAGGACATAAACATTGCTGCGCAGCCATCGCCACCATCCGTCTCCAGAACATTTTTACCATCTCAGTAGAAACTCTCTCCCCATTAAACACTCACTCCCCCTTTCCCCTCTCCCGGTGGCCCTGGTGGCCCTTCTTCCACCTGCTGTCTCTGTGAGCTTGGCAACTCCAGACACCTCACATACCTGGAATTAGTCGGTACTTGTCCTTTGGTGATGGCTTATTTCACATAGCATCATGTACTCAAGGTTCATCCACCCTGCAGCAGATGTCAGAGCTGCATTCCTTCTTCTGGGTGAATAAACCTCCCTTGTACAGGGGTGCCATTCTTCTGTGGCTGGATTCCCAGGTGTCTTCCACCTTTTGGTGATGGGGTGACTAATGCTGCTTTGCCACATGGGTGTACAAAGCCCTGGATGTGGCCGGGAAGGGCTGGGCCAGATTCATTTCCGAGCCCCGCAGTCCAGGACTGAGGAGTTGGGGGCCCAGCGTGGAGAGTGGGGAATGGGGGGGTGCAGCGGACAGGGAGTGCCTGGCAGGGCTCCCTTCTGGGGACAGCATGGGGCCCCCCGGTGCTGGCCTGGTGACGCGGCCTTGACCAGAAGTGAATGTTAATCTGTGTCCTGATCAGCCTTTTTCTTGTAAAAAGTGAAACTTAGGGTTACCAACGCTCACCCCATGCAGAAGAGGATAGAGGGGAAAGCAGACGTTGTCCGTGGCAGTCCCCACCCCCCACCCCCACTTCCCCCATCGCCCCCAGCCCCAGCCCGGAAGCACACCTGGCATTTTTCAGGCCATGGAGAAGCATACGCACGCAGGAGGGACTTCTGTGGTCCACAGCCTCGGCTGGGCCTCCCTGTCCTTATGGCTGGGATGTGCGTGCACACACGTGTGTGGATGCTAGTGCACACTTTTGTGTGTGGGTGTCCCAGATCTTTTAGCAAATCGATCCCTCAGTTCTGCCCCAGGGTGGATCACCACAGGCAAGAGGAAGAGCATCTGTTGCTACTTTACCTGAAGAAGCCGAATACTAGCCAGAGCGCTGCAGCCAAGTGCTGGGAGCACGTCCGCGCCCCACAAGGATGCAGTGACGGCCCGGCATGCTGAGGGTGTCCCGGTGAGGGTGTCAGACAGGAATCTGGGGTGTGGCGCTGTGCAGGGTGATTGGCGGAGGGTTTAAGCTGCGCTGGATGGAGTACTCTTGATGCCGACGACTCGGCCTCTGTGCACAGGTGCCGAATCAAATCGCAGAGACAGAGCTTGGGGGAAGTAGAAAAGAATAGCTTTATTGCTCTGCCAGGCAAAGGGGCACAGTGGGCTCATGCCCTGAAAAATTATGTCCCAACCTGGGGGGATTTGGTGAGGAGATTTATAGCCATGGTTCAAGGGGGGGCTTGCTGATAAGGATTGGGGTGCAGGGCCTGCGCTCCTTTAATCTGGCCTCAGGTGGTCTCCTCCCTTGTCTCTGCATCCCCTCCCTTCCCTGATTAGCAACTGCTCAAATCTGCCCTTTGGAACTCAGGGAAGGTCACGGAGGCTGGAGTCTATTCCCTACAAACAAGAAACGGGGGACACAGAAAGGTTTCTGTGCCCAGGATCCCCAAAGGCTCCTGTTCGGTTTCACTGTCAGGGGCCGGGTAAGTCCGTGATGGGGCATCTCAGTACATCTCATCCAGGACGTCAGTGGATGGAGCAGGGCTGGAGCTGTGGGTGTGGAAGGAAGGAGCTGCGGTCACCACATCAGCCTGGTCACTTTTGTGCGGTGACGGTGTTTGAGTTCAGTCTGAGGTCAGACCTGGTCGGCGTGTCCTTGCAGGTGTGACGTGGTTCAATTCACCAGGAGGGCAGTGATGCTGGCTGAAAGCACCGGGTGGCTTTCCTCCACCTCACCATTGTCCAGCAGATTTGTTCCAAGTGCCCTCTTGATGCCAGGTGCTGGCGACATAGCACTGAGCGGGGGAGAGAGTTCCCTGCCCTGGGGAACTGGCGCTCTGCTCGGAGACTGTTTGCTCTGAATTCACGTGTTGAAGCGCTGACCCCCAGGGTGGCTGGATCTGGAGACAGGGCTCTCAGGAGGTGGTTCCAGTTAAAGGAGCTCGAAAGGCAGGAGCCCTAATCCCATAAGACTGGTGTCCTTGTACGAAGAGAGACACAGGGATGTGCACAGAGAAAAGGCCAGGTGAGGACGTGGCGAGAAGGCAGCCATTGGCAAGCCAAGGAGGGAGGCCTCAGACCAACCCTGTGACACCTCGATCTCAGACTTCCAGCCTCCAGACCGGAGAGAAATAAGTTCTCATTGTTTAAGCCCTCCAGCCCCAGGTACGTTGCCATGGCAGCCCTTGCCACTAACCCCGGCCCCTTGCAGGCAGGCCCCAGCCCTGCTCCAAGCATCCCTGATCGGCTGTCACTCTAGGTTATATCTGCCTGCTTCCAAATTTCACGTCCATGCAGTCGTGCAGCCTGGCTCCTTTGGGCCTGGTGCTTCACTCAGCATTGTGACTGCAAGGTTCCTCCGTGATGCTGTGCGTATCAAAATTCATTTTCTTATTACCGACTAGTATCCCATTGTATGAATATGCCACACTTCGCATATCCACTCACCTGTCTGTCTGGGTGGTTTTTACCAGGAAAAGCTGCTCTGAACTTCTATAAACGAGTTCTGGTGTGGACACGTGGTCTCATTTCTCTTTGTTATTTACCCAGGAGGGGAATTGCTGGGTCCTATGGTAGGTGTGTATGTAACTTCGTAACGATTTGCCAGTCCGTTGTCCAGAGTGTCCGTTCCACTTTCCATTCCCACCGGGAGTGTTGAGAGTCCCAGTGGCTCCAAATGCTCGTCAACACTTGGTCAGACTTTAACCTCAGCCGCTCCGATGGTTGTCGTTCGGGTTTCCCCGCTGACCAATAACGTTGCGCCTCTTTGCGGGTGCTGTCTATGTATCTTCTCTGGTTTGGAGGATCTGTTCAAATCTCTTGCAGATTGGGTTGTCTGTCTTATTGAGTTGGAAGAATTATATCTTTTGGATCCAAGACATATGTGATGTGAATATTTTCTCCTGGCAGGTGGTTTGCCTTCGCTCCGGCCTCCCTACAGGATGGGCCATGGCCGGCATTGTGTCGCCACCCGCTGCAGGCCTCACCAGGAGTGGGCCCTGCCACATTGCTCAGCACACATCCTTCCTCAGAGAACGCCCTTCTCACCTTGTCCCTCCCACTCCCCCGCAGGGCTCCTATTCATCCTTCAGAGCCCTGCCTGGCATCTGCTGCCTATAAGTGAGCCTTCACCACATGAAGCTACTCTGGCTTTTAGACTTGGCTTCCTCACTAGACCATGAGCCCCAGGAAGGTGGGCACCAGGCTGCTTTGCCTATCAGCCCCATGTCCAGCCTGGGGCTGCCACAGAGCAGGGGGAGCTGAGGCTCGCCTGAACACAGAGGACAGGAAGGGAAGCCTCCAGAGTGGGGCTTGGGATGCCCCGTCCTCCCGCCCCCCAGGACTGTGGCTCATCTCCCAATCTCTCTCCACCCTCAAGACCCTGGAAATCTCCCTCTCAAGAAGAGAGGGGAAATGTGATCAGGGTTTTCCAGGAGTCCATCTGGAGGTGTCTTGACAGGGTGGCTGGGGTGTTGGGTGACACAGTGGGAGAGGCAGCCCCTTGGAGGGCACAGTTGGGGCTGTGGGAGGATCTTGAGGGGACAGCGGGTGATGGGGGCTGGAGTTGAGGCTCCTTCAGCTGCGGTAGAACTGGGATGGGGGAGAGGCTCAGCCTTGTGTCAGGGTCTGTGATCCCGACCGGGCACAGCCCTCCCCTGGGCCCTGAGGGTGCGGGGGGGGGGTCTCTGGCACAGGCTCTGGCTCAGTCAGGAGAGGGGAGAGGAGGCCCTGGGTCCCAGCGCCGCAGTCATACAGGGAAGTGGAAGGAGAGGCCCTGGGATGCGGGCTCTGCCTCTATCCCCCCAAGTATAGATTGGGTGCAGGAGCCCCACAGAACCTCAGACAGACACAGGGCTCTCTGGGGGACACCCTCCGATCCTGCCCTGCCTGCTGATCCTGGGGGCCTGGGGCCGAGGGAGGAGAGGGGACACCCAGCAGATGACAGCCAGAGATGGGAACACATGGTGAGTGGGGAAGGACCCTGCCCCAGCCTCCTCCAAGGATGCAGGGGTGCCCCTTCCCCTTTACTGGAAACCCCCAGGTGGCCTGCAGGCAGTGGAGAGGTAAATAGCAGGACAGGCCCTCCCAGGGGGACGGGAGCCTGTGCTGATGGACGTCTCACAGGGGCTCCCAAGCCGCTGGGTCACACTTGTCCTCCACCCTGCCTCAGACTCCTGGAGTCTGTGGGGCTGGGCTGGCTGTACTGGGGGACAGGGGCTGGTGCTTAGCTCTGCGTCTGAGCTCTGGGAAGCTTTGCAAACAGGATGGTAGTCAACACCGCCCCCCCCACAACGCCCATGACTGCACCCCTGCCCTATCCCTTCCCTGGCACCCAGGCTCTCCTCCCCAGGCTCCCCTGGAAATGGAAGTAGGTGGCGACCGTGAGGACGTGGTGGCCGCTGGCCAGTCCTACTGGTGTAGCTCCTGCCTGGGGAGATCCAGGCAAAGCTGGCTGACCCAACGTGCCTGCAGCCTGGCGACACGCGCACCTGCCGCTGGGGTCCCCACCCTCCCGGCGTCCTGCTCCAGTGTCATGTGAGGTGGGGCTCTTCACACGCTCCTTCTGCAGCCCGGAGGCACAAGAGGGTGACAGTGGTGGTCCCCCCCCACCCCCAGGCCTGCCCTGTTCACCAGCTCTGAGGGCACTGGTGGAGCTGAGAAGCCTGGGTGGGGAGAGCCCCGAGTCCCACTGGACGGGAAGATCGGGGTTTGGGTCTGAGCACAGCTTGCACGGGGGACTCTGGGCAAGGCCCGTCCCTCTCTGAGCCCCTGTCTCCCCTTCAATGAAATGGAGCAAAATGACCCAGCCCTGCCCCTTTCCAGGGACAGGTGGGGTGTGAACAAGGTGGGGAGGCCCTCTGGCCGTCAAAGATGGCAAAGTGTGCGCTCCCGCATCCCTTCGGACTCCGCAGAGCTGAGCTCAGGAAGGCGCGGGAGGCAGCCGGGCTCACAGCCTGGCAGCGGTGGGGACGCGCATGGGACACACGGCATGCGGGCGGGGACTGTCACCTGTGGAGGCTGGCACAGGTAAAGGGAAGCCAAGCTGGGCGCCCTTTGTGGGCTCAGTGCTGTGGGGTCAGAGCACTGGGCGGAGCGCAGATGACTTCTGGGGGGCCACCTGCTTCTACAGGAACAGAAGTGTGGCTGCTAATGCACAGGGGCGGGGCCAGGAAGCTGGCACTGGCTGGGGCAGGAGGACCTGTGCCCGGAGACTTCACCAGTGGGGGCCTGACCTCCCCGCTTACACGCCCCTCCCCTCGCCCCCCCGCCCGGTCGGCAGCCCGCACCCCCCCGCCTGACTCCGGTCTCCCCGCCTCTCCCCTGCACGCAGCCTGCACCCCCGTCTGAGCTGTCGCCGAGAGGGCTTGTTACCCCAGCAGCTGTGGGCCCAGGGGACCCTGGGGGCTGGAGAGCAAACACTTCCTGCCGCAGGTGACCCCTCCTCCTTGGCTTTCTGGGGGACTGTAGCCAGGGTTTGAATGGTCCCGTGGAGGGACACGGAGCCTCTGCGAGGCGGGGGGCTGCCACCCTGGTGCCCGGTGCCCAAGGCTAATGCTTGGAGCCTGGGGAGACCCCTGAGCTTGTCTGCCTGTCCCACCACCCAGCAGTGTCCCCACTCCTGCCCCCTGGGTGTGCCCCACTGACCCCTCCCTCCCCATCCCGGCCTGGGCCATGTCCCTGTCCTGACCTCACATGGGCCTCTGTCCCCCAGTATGTGGCTCTCCCGGGCTGACCCAGGCCCTGGCACCCTGCCCCCCTCACCTCAGGAGAGCCAGGCCCACCGCCAGCAGAAGCTGCCCTCTACAGGCCCCCGTGCCGCAGCCCCATTCAGGAGTCTCAGGCGAGCCCACTGCAGGCGAGGATGCTCCCTGGCCTGGCTGCTCTGCGAAAGCCTGGCTGGGACGTGCCCTTGGGGTGGGGCTCTGCAGCAGGCAGCCGATATCCAGATCTCCACCCACAGCCGGCAGCCCTGTCCTGGGTGATAAGCCCAGATGTTCATGCACCGGGCCAGAGGCCACCTGCTCCTGGCCAGTGCGGCTCCCCTGCCAGTGCAGGCCGTTACTCCTCAGGGAGGGCCCCTGACTGCCGGGCAGAGCCAGCCCTGGAACCAGGGCCCCAGCGTGGCCTCCCCCAGCCCCGGGCCCGGAGCAGCCTGTCTCCCCAACTGGGCAGGCCTGGGGGCCTCCCCTGCTCTGATGCTTCTGGCTCCCCAGGGCTCAGCAGGCCCAGCACAGGCCAGCAGGGAGGCTGGCATGCTGTCCAGACCACAGGGCCTTGGGCTCCCTGAGGGTGGCGTTCCCACACTGCCAGGCAGGGGGTGCCGAGACCTGAGCGGGATAGTCATACTCAGGCATTCCCGGAGTCTGTCCTGGGTCCACCCGTGGCATCCCTGCAGGGCATGGCCAGAGGCAGGGGCTGCTGCCCCATTTCACAGAGAGAGAGACTGAGGCTCGGTGCCATCTCCCTTAGGTGCTGTACCTTCTGCTCCCAGCGATGACCCTGGGCAAAGAGGAGGCGGCGGCCCAAGTGCAGCCCTGGAGGGACCCTCTCTGTGGGGCTGGTTTGGGGGTCCAGCGCTGTGGGCTGAGGGCAGATGCCCCTGCCCCTTTCCTGTCCAGGAGTCCTTCCCTTCACAGCACCCACCACCAGGGGTGGCATGAAGCCCCTGGCAGGGGGCCCAGACGGCAGGAGTGGGCCATGAGCCCTGTAGGGCGGCCCCTGTGACAGAACCAGGCTCAGGTGTCCCAGGAGGGCTCCACGTTCCCCCAGAAAGGTCTGACTTCCCCCAGCATGCTCACCAGGGCGTGGGGAAGAGCCCAGGTGTCTTTAGGTCACTGCAGACGGGGTCATACCTGCCGGGGGTGTCCAGTGATGGGGGGCTCCCTCCGGCCCTCCCAGCCCTGAGTACCCTGGGTCCCTGGGCTGCAGGGCACCGGGCGAAGCTGCCCTGTGGGGAGTTGCTCCCTGCAACCCCAGGGAGCCTGATCAAGGGTCTGCAGTGCCAAGTCTGTGACCCAGGTAGGAAAGCTGACCCCGGCCCCCAGATGCTGCTACTGCCCGACCCCCAGCATGTGGAGGACCAGGTGCTGCCCCCTGCCCTGCCCCAGCCCGCCTTCCGCGGATCTTCCCTGCAGGGAGACTTAGGCCTCTGTCCACACCTGTCCGACCCCCAGTGGAGGCCAGAGCTTCCAAATGAGGAAACGGAGCAGAACACGGCTCCAATTTAGAGAAATCCCTTCCAAATGTGATGCTCACATAAGGCCACATTCAGGCCCGTCCGGCCCGGTCCAATCCCAGCCCCGGGAGGGACGTGCCCACAGGTCCGTCCTCCGGATGAGCGCCTGGGGCTCAGAGGGAGGGGGGTTAGGAGTTGGGGCGCCAGGAAGTGCTAGTGGCTGCCTCCTCACAGGGCTGGCTCAGTGCTTGGGCGGCTCAGGAGCGAGGCCTCCTGCAGCTGACAGGGAGGTGTGTGTGAGGGGTCTGCAAAGCCCCCTGAGCAGCGGCCCCTCTCTCTGCTGGGTGGAGTCTGAAGCGAGCTCAGGAGGGGTCCCACCAGCTCCCCTTGCCTCCATGCTCGGGCCCGGGGGGGCTGAAGCTCCCAGCAGGCATGGCCCGAGGTATCTCAGGCGCCTGCGTCCCGGACCCGTTGATCAGCAGGTCGGGCCCTCGCAGTGAACTTGGTTGCAGTGTCCTCCACAGCCCCTGTGGTGACACCCGGCAGGGCCTGCAGAGCCTGGAGAACTGTGTCCACTTCTGCTGGACACGCTCAGCTCCAGCCTGGCTCCAGCCCCCAGGTGTCCCGGGGACCCAGTTTGTATGGGAGGAGTTGTGTCTCTCTTCCCAGCTTAGCAGGCAGGGCTGTAGACTAAAGACTCAAGACCATCAGAGGCCTGGGAGCGTCTACCCACCCCCACAGCATCACCTCCAGCTGGGGGGACAGGTATTAATACCTGGAGGGAGAATCTCCCTTTGGTGGGTCTTCCTGTGAAACAGAGACACACATGAGGAGGAACCAGACAGAGATGTGGGGCCTCTCCCCAGGAGACTGAGCTTTTCAGAGACAGGCCAGGCCAAAGCGGACAGGGTTTCTCTCTGGCCTGACCCCCAGGGGCCCAGGACACATGAAGAGATATAGGGGCAAACCTGCCCACCTCCTCAGTTGCCAGACCCTGGTCTCTAACTCCAATTTGACCGTCAGGCACAGACAGGGGGTCAGCACTTCAGAGAGGAGGTTCCCCCCCACCCCTCAAGGAGCAGGTGCCACAGAATTGGGGTGAGAAGGGACACTGGCCACTGCCCGGCCGGTCTGCTCAGAGCCTGGAAATCGAGACCTCTCGGCACCTTGGGGGACTTCGGGTGAGGACACAGCAAGGATTTGCTGACACATCCGGAGATGGTCGCCGACCTCCCTAATTTGGATATCTTTGCTGAGTACCTGCTCCCTTTTGGGTGTGCATGGGGCTTCCCAAAGGCCAGAGCTGGGTCTACACAGGCAGGATGTTGGTGTCCAGCTGGGACCTGGTGCAGACGAGGAGCCCAGAGTAGGGCAGATAAGAGAAGAAGGGAAATGAACGAACCAGTAAAGGAATGAAGGACACTTAGGCTCTTGGTGGGGACACAGCCTTGACAACGGGGCTTCTAACCCTTTATCCCAGTGCCTCTCCCAGCTGTTTGCAGCCTGCCCTGTGCCCCCACTGCCCCCTCAGGGAGGATGGGAGCTCAGAGTTCATGGCTGTGAGTGGGCATCAGGGAGGAAGAGGGCTCCCCATCCTGTCCCCCTACCATTGAGAGATCTCATGACACGGTGGCTCTGGCTCTGTGGGAGGTCCACATCCCTAAGGGGCAAGGAATGCTGGAGATACTCTTGGGGTCTGCCTCCTCTAGATTTGAGGGATAGAGCATGGAGGGTCTCTGGGCTGTGGCTCCTTGGGACCTGAGCCCTGACAGGACCACAGGCTTTGCTCCCCAGGTAGCCTTCTGGTTTTCATGCATTGCCAGTATATTATGACAAGTCCCACAAGAACGACCACGAGATGATAACCACGAGATAAATGCTCCAGGAGGAACATGTCATGTGACGTTGTGCTGCTGGTCCCAGGCTTTGCCTCCAACTCGAAAGGGTTGCCGCACTTTGGAGACAGGAGAGGCGGGATGTGGAACAGCACACATGGCACCAGGATGCCTGATGCTCACAGAGATCCGGGAGGTACCTTGGCCTCGGCGGCTGCACGGCTGGGTTTGGGAACTGTGGCATTTTCCCCTTGTTTCTCTGTCTCTGCTGGGCAAACGGCCCCCTGCTGCTACTAGTTTCTGCATGGCCTGCCCTTTCTGCCTTCAATAACCAGAAACTGAAATCCTTCTCTTTTTGGCATAGTAACTTGGTTTTGGAGCCTGGACCTTCAGCCACTCCCAGCACCCTCATCCTCCCAGGCCCAAGGGCAGGCTAAGGAGGCAGCAGCACCCCCTTGGGTCTCAGTTTTCCCCCTCTCTCTTGGGAGGCCCTGTGGAATATAGTGTGGTATCAAGAGGGGGACTCCCCCCTCCCCAAACCCAGGGCAGGCTGCTTGCTGCCCCTTCATTCTCCAGCCTTGTCCAGGGCCTGGAGCCGTCTGTGGGCCCTGGGGAGTGAGGCCGAGTGCCAGGAACCGCAGTCCCTCGGAGGGGGGCGGGCCATGGCCAGGTGGGACCCCGCGGTCCGAGTCGCCTTGCTCCACCCCTCAGCCTCTGTGCCAAGGGCCCTCATCGGTAAGATTGGGTGATACTGAAAGGTGTCAGAGGGCTGTCGCGAGGAAAAAACAAGACAAATCGGCAAGGCACCTAGTAAACTGCTGTTACCCCTTTCGGGTCCCTTTCACCCAAAGTTTGGGGGTTAAAGGCGGGTATTAGCTGGCATGAAATTGACAGTATTTTATGATTAAAGCCAACACGAACGTGTAACTGAGAAAACGCTGCATTCTCATGGGTTTTCAAGATGAAACAAGACCACGGGAAAAGCTAAGCCCTCGGACTCCTCCACCAGATGGGACCCCCGCCGGAACTCCGGGGCCCCCACCGCTCCGTCGCTTACCACCCCGCACTCCACGACTGACCCCGCCCCCGGCCGGGCGCTGCACTCTGCGCAGGCGCACCGCCAAGCTCCGCCCACTATCAGCGGCGCCATTGGCTGACGGGCTCATGCATATACAAAATGAGTGCCCGGGAGCCTATTTTGCTTACGGGCAGCTGCGGTAGGCGGGGCCGGGGTCGGGGCCGGGGCGGAGGGGGCGGGCCGGGGCGGTGGTCTGGGGGCGTGTCCGGGGCGGAGCCGGGCCGCGCGTAGTACTGAAGGCTGAGCGGACTGCTGGAGAGCGGGCTTGTTGCTGGGGTCCGGGGTGGCAGTCGCCATGAGCACGGTGGACCTTGCCCGCGTGGGCGCGTGTGTCCTGAAGCACGCGGTGACCGGGGAGGTGAGGCTGGACGGGCTCAGGGTGGTGGGTGCGCCCGGCACCTGGCAGCGGCATCTGAGGCCGGCGCTGGGGCACAGGGCGGAGCTGGGGGCGTAGGCTGGGCGTGCAGACTGGGCGTGCGCGGCGCTGGCTGGGGACACGGGGCGCGGGAGCGGGGCCGGGGGTGAGGACGTGCGCACGGGCGGTGGTCCGACGGCGCCCCTCACCCGCCCCGGCGCAGGCCGTGGAGCTGCGGAGCCTGTGGCAGGAGCAGGCGTGCGTGGTGGCCGGCCTGCGGCGCTTTGGCTGCATGGTGTGTCGCTGGATCGCCCGGGACCTCAGCAGCCTGAAGGGGCTCCTGGACCAGCACGGCGTGCGCCTGGTGGGCGTGGGGCCCGAGGCCCTGGGCCTGCAGGAGTTCCTGGACGGTGGCTACTTCGCGGGAGGTGCCTGCACTCCCCACCCTCCTCCCCCTGCAGCCCCCCCTCAAATGCCTAGCCCGCCCTGAGACCCCTCCTCAAACTCAGGGCATTCGCTGCCTCCTTCTTGCACAGCCTAGGCCCTTCTCTCTCCAGGAGCGGCCTTGATAGGTCCTGTGTCCCCTCCCCTCCCCCTCCCCTCCCCTCCCCTCCCCCTCCCCTCCCCTCCCCTCCCCCTCCCCTCCCCTCCCCTCCCCTCCCCTCCCCCTCCCCTCCCCTCCCCTCCCCCTCCCCTCCCCCTCCCCCTCCCCTCCCCTCCCCCCTCCCCCTCCCCCTCCCCTCCCCTCCCCCTCCCCTCCCCTCCCCCCTCCCCTCCCCTCCCCTCCCCTCCCCTCCCCTGCCTTCTCCGGCTGTGGCCTCTACCCGCCTGCCCCAGACATGATGTTCTTCCCACTGTGGAGGGCTCAGTGGTGACTCTGGCCTGCGATCCAGGGCAAAGGTCTTTACTGGGTCACCTGCCAGCTCCTCGCCTCCCCAGGAGCCAGATCCTGAGCTTCTCCAGATGCTTTCCCCAAGGAGTATCTGGGACCAGAGCCCAGGCTCTGCTGCCTCCCGACCCCACCCCGCTGGACCCCTCCCCTCACAGAGCCCTGGGCCCAGTGGCAGAGTCCGGACAAGTCCTGCTTCTCCCTTTCCACCTGTACCTCTGGGCCTCTGCCTCTCCTCTAACAATGGGGACAGTCAGCCCTGCTCTGCCCCTCCTGGTCCTTGGTGGGCGAGCTGGGTACCAAGGGTGGACAGAAGGCCGGATGCAGGAGGGTGAGCCAGGGGGGCAGGTGGGCCTGGGGCACCCACCTGTGGCCTCTACTTTTCAGAGCTCTACCTGGATGAGAGCAAGCAGTTTTACAAGGAGCTGGGCTTCAAGCGGTGAGCTGGGGGCTCGGGGCTTCACCGCTCCCTTCTTCCTCTTCTCCCTTCCCCCTCTCCCTGGCCAAGCGGGCTCTGGGGGCATCCACTGCTCCAGCCAGCCCTGCTGGGCTCTCTTTTGGGTGCCGAGTGTCTATTACGGGCTGTAGGTTAGGCTTCTCACCCAGGGCCTCCCCACAACTGGCTGCAGAGGGCACCTGGGCTTAGCGCCCCAGTCAGGGGCCACCCTAGCCACCTCGGGTGCATCTGCCACCGGCTGGCTGCCTCCTCTGATTGGCAGTGCCAGCTGAGCCGGCACCCCCGGGCTCACCCAGTCCACACTCCCCACACCCACAGGCTGGCTGCCCCGTGCCTCCTGAGCCCCTGGCGAGGTGGGGCGGGGCCTGCTTGTGGGAACGGGTCTGTGCAGAGACGGGGGGCAGGCGCTGGGGCTGTCTTTGGTGAAGAGGCAGAGCCTGGACAAGCCAGCCGTGTCTCGGCAGGTACAACAGCTTGAGCGTCCTGCCGGCCTCCCTGGGGAAGCCTGTTCGTGATGTGGCCGCCAAGGTTTGTGACGGCCAAGGTCGTGTGGGACTCAGGTGCAGGGGCTTCTGTCTAGGACTGACCTGGGCCTGCTCCCCTCCCCCCCAGGCCAAGGCTGTCGGCATCCAGGGCAACCTCTCCGGGGACCTGCTGCAGAGCGGAGGGCTGCTGGTGGTCGCCAAAGGTGGGCCAAGGGCGGGGCATCAGGGGCCACCGCAGGGTCACGGGGTCGGGGTTGCAGGGCCACATACTCAGGTGGGAAGGTTTTGATGAACTCGACCCTGCCCTCACCCTCCCTCCCTCCGGCTTACTGATCTCAGCACAGTTACCCCCTTGGTGGAGTGGCCCAGCTCTGAGTGTCATCCTAGCTGGGCGGGGTGTGGCCACACAGGGGCACCCTGATGACCGCCCCCCCCCCCCGCCCGCTGGCTGCAGGTGGAGACAAAGTGCTGCTACACTTCGTCCAGAAGTCTCCAGGTGACTACGCCCCCCAGGAAAGCATCTTGCAGGCCCTGGGCATCTCTGCAGAGGTCTGTACCAGTGAGCCGCCCAAGGTGAGCCCAGGCCTGGGGCGGGCGCTGCGCCAAGAATGCCCCCCCCCCCCCCCCGCCAACCCCTGGGTTGAGCACTTGCTGTGGCCAAATGCTGAGCCGGACCTTGTTGGCTTTAGGTGATTCTGGGCTCACAGCAACCCCAGGATGTCACTGCCACCCCATTTTGTGGTGATGGGCCAGGGGCAGGGTGGCCAGATGGGCAGGCACAGCAGGGCCCTCTCCAGGGGACAGGGGGCTGGTGAGGGGCTGCAAGGCAGAGGAGGGGCCCGTCCTCTCAGCCTGGGGGGGCTGGGGTTTGTCCCAGGTGACCGTTGCCCACGTTAGGTTAGCATGGTGCTGGTGGTCGACCTCCTGTGCCCCGAATGGAGGGGACTGTCCGGCACACTCCTCCTTCTACTTGGGCCACAGAGCCCTGGAGGGTGGGATCAGCTGCTCTTGGCCCCGGGGAGTGTGGCCAGGCTGACGGGGCCTCTGCTGGCTCCGCAGTGTGATGAGGCGTGTTCAAGGTGAAGGCCCCGGGCCTCCAAGGATCTGAGCGGCGTCTCCTGCCCTGGGCACACTGGGAGTTGGATGTGAACAAATTCCAGAATCTCTGGGCTGGGGCTCAACTCTGCCTGGTCTGCAGGCAGCGATGAGCATTAAACTGCACTTTCTGGACAGTGTTTCTTCATTGCCTCTGAATCTTGCGTCCTTGGCAGCCCTGGCCACCCCGGCCTTGATCGCTCTTGGTTTCATCCATGCCAGCGGGGCGGTCATGCCTCCCGAGGCGTCACCTTCCCCGCTAGCAGAGTCGCTTTCCCTGGTGGGTTGTTGGTGGTGGCCGTGCCCCTGCAGCCTCCCTGGAGACCTCAGGCCTTTGGCACATGTGGGTCAGGGGTCTGAGAACAGGTCCAGGGTGTGGGAGACGAGGGTAGGATGGGCTCTGTCTGATAGGAAACTCCCCAGGCGGGAGCCTGGCCTGGAGGGGTGGGAGCTAACTGGGTTTCCAGGGAGGAGACGGTTTACATTCCACCCGCTGGAGTCTGGTGGACAGTCGGGGACTTTTAGGGAAAGGGCTGCTCTGCCAGTAGGCCCTTTACTCACATGAGACTTGTCATGTGCGCCCCGCTGGGGGTGGGGGGTAGCCTGGGGGGGGGGAATGTCCGGTTCCCCCGATGCCCCTGTCACGAGGCGGGGAGGTGACAAGCACCTCAAACCTAACAGGTCTAGAGCAGAACTCCTGTCCTGCCCCGTCAGGAGCTCTCTTGTCTGAGTTCAGATGACTTTCTCAGCACCCTCCATGCCCCTGGTCCAGGCCTGGACAACCACAGTGGTCTTCTAGCTGGCGTCCCAGCGTCCCCGGCCCCCAGCAGAGCCTCTCTGTGGTCATTTAAAAACTCAGGGCAGGTGACAAGGTTTAACCGCTCACTGGCTTCCAGTTACACAAAACCCCAAATCCAGATTCTGGGCTGCAGCTCAGATCCCCCCGCCCCTCTCCTGGAACTCAGCTCCTTCCTGGGTCAGGATCCCCTCTCCCTACCTGAACTGTGATCCCCGAGGGCGGGCATTTGGGGGCATCATGGTCATTGCTATGCCCCCGGCAGAGAGACCCTGGGGAAATTGTCAGGAGCGCCCTGCCATTTCCTCACCTGGCCACCAGCAGTCAGCGGCGGGTGCAGCGGGAGAGTGGGGCACTTTCTCAGGTATGTCACCCCGACGGCCGGCCCTGGGCCCTGCTACACAGACAAGGCAGCCGACTGCTTTAAAGCCTTTACTTAGCTCAAGTCTGAAGCTCGTGGACATCTGAGGAGGACGCGCTTTGGCGAGCGGGCAGAAGACCGATAACCGTGTCTACAGGGCTGCGGTGGGCGGTGTAGATCCTCGCAGGCGGGCGCGGAGGGGGCTCAGGGCTGGGTCGCACTCCAGGCCGGGCGCGGCATGTGTGGGTTGGCTGCGGGTGGGTTGGCCGCCAGGAGCGGGGCGCACGCCGGGTCCTCGCTGGCAGCACCGTCTCCGCGCAGATGGGGCACCTCGGGTCGGCGGGTGGGCGTGGGCCGCGCAGCTCGGCTCGGCCTTGGCTACCAGACGTGGCATCGCACCTTCGGGTGCATAGGGGAGCCCCGCGCACAGTGGAACACGTCTGCGAAGGCGGCCAGGTTCTGCAGCGAGCCCGGCACCCTGCGGGTGGACGGAGGAGCCTGAGACAGCGCCGGCCCGGGCGCGGGGCGCAGGGGCACGGGGGCCACTTGCCTGTACTTCAGGGGGCTGTGGACGTCGGTCTTGATGGACTGGATGGTGAACTCGGGCCGGTAGGACCCGCACCACACCTGTGGGTGCATGAGGGGTGTGGCTGCGGGACTTGGAGGAGGGGCGGGGGGATGGGGTGCAGGGGCAAGGAGGACCAGAGGGCGTGCTGGGGGGGCACCGTGGGCCTGGGGAGGCGGGCGCCCCTAGGGCTGTGGCACGGAGGGAGTGCGGCCTGGTTCCTCTCTGGGCACAAAGGAGTCCCGCCAGGACCCCCGCTGCTCCTTCTTGGGTGGGGGGAGGGAAGCCAGCGGGTCGCCCCTCTTTCTCCACAGCTACATCTGAATCTTGCCCAGCTCCAACGCCGCCACCTTCCTTTCCCTCCAGGAAGCCTTCCTGGCCCACTAGTTCAGGTTCTGCCTGGCTTGCCCGCCAGGGTGTCGCTGGAGGCATGCGTCAGTGGGGGCCCGCCAAGGATGCAAGTGGGGGAGCCGGTTTCCAGCCAGCGGGGCAGGGACTGACCCCCACCTGTGCGTAGCCGATGAAGAACAGCTGCTTGTAGGCCAGCTGCAGTCCTGGCAGCTGCTGGTCCTTGCCGCCTTCCGCCACCCACTTTAGGTAAGCCTGCAGGCACCAAGCGGGTGCTGGGCCAGGGCCTGCCCTCCTGGGGGCAGCACCGGGCTGCCCAGGACTCCAGGGTCCTTGGATTGGGGCGGAAGGGAGGTCTGACTTCTGGGCCTCCTCCGGTGGGGGTCCTGCCCCTGCAGCGTGGGGCCTCTGAGAACCCCGGGGACCATCTGAGTACCGACCCCGGGCTCGGTGGGAGCCCACTGCCCGGGCAGCCCGCCACATGAATGAGCGCCTGACGGCCAGTGCCCGAGGCTGCTGGTGCAGGGGTGTCGCTGAGGCTGGCGGGCGTTCAGTGACTGTCACTGCCTTACTTGGCAGTGGACAGTGGTCTCCCCAGAGTGCGGAGGCCTCAGCTAAGGTTGGGGTAAAGTGTGGGCCTGCTCGCCTGTGGCCGGCAGGCTCCCCCAGGGCTCTGCTGCCTCCCTGTCAGATGGAGAAGGGTCCCGGGATCTGCCTGGGCTTGGGAAGGGGTCAGTCCCTGCCGTGCTGAGGGGCCGTCCCTGCCTGGACCTGGTCGCTCCCCGCCCCACCTCCTCGGAGGCCTTGCTTGGACGCACCTTGTAGGTCTGCCGCACCCCTCCATTGTCTGCGATGTTTTCCCCGAGGGTACTGAAGCCATTCACCTGCAGGCGGGAGACAGGATGGCGGGGGTGCCCGGGCTCCCCAGCTCCGCCCTCCCGCAGGCCAGGGCTGCGGTGTGTCCGGGCGGTGGCCACTCACGTTCTGGTCGTCGGCCAGGTCCCAGGAGTAGTTGCCATACTGGTAGACCATGCACTCCGACTGCTTGCGGAAGTGCTGGGCCGAGAAGTTACTCCACCAGTCCATCATGTTCCCGTTCTTGTCGAAGTTCCGGCCTGGACGGGGGCGGGGGGCTGCCCACAAGGCCCGGCCTGTGCAGCACCAGCCTCTCCCCCATGTCCTCCCGGGAACCCCGGTGTCTAGAGCTCATGTGAGCAGAGGATGGGCTCCCTGTCACGGGGCTGCTCAGACCCGGGGGACGGAAGGCTTCAGTGGTGTCCATGCCATCCCCAAGGTCAGGGCCTGGGGTCTTGGGTCACAGGACCCCAGAGGCACTGCGGACTAAGGAGCCTTGCTGTGGTGTCCACACACTCTAAACCCCAGGGGAGGGGAGCGCTGGACACTGGGGACATGGGGCTGCCCTCAGAAGGTTTCGCTGGTCTAGCCCAATGGGAAAGCCAGCCTCGCTGGGTGGCAGCTGGAGGCCCCTGGAACCAGGCAGGAACCAGGCAGGGGGCCCCCGTGCAGCGGTGGGAGGGGTGTGTTTGTGACTGGAGGTGCAGCTCTGACCTCCAGGCAGCCCCGTACCGTTGTCATCAAAGCCGTGGGTGATCTCGTGCCCAATCACCATCCCGATGCCCCCAAAGTTCAAGGCCTGTGGCTGCTCCTTGCTGAAGCAAGGAGGCTGGAGGATCCCGGCAGGAAACACTGCGAGGAGGCAGTGGGGGGCGGAGTAAGCTGTGGGTGAGCGCACCTGTGCGCACCTAGGCGTCCTGGCATTTAACCTCACGGCCAGGGAGGTAAAGGTTATGATCCTCTGCCGCATTTTACAGAGCGGAAAACGTAGGCTCTGAAGGCAAGACGGCAGGGCTTATGGGGCGCGGGGTGAACACACCAATCTGGTTTCGGTTTGGGGAGTAGAACGCATTCACCGCAGCGGCCCCGATGATCCAGCTGTGATAGACAAGTGGGTCATTCAGAGCCCAGGTCTCCTGGGCCTGCCCTCCAGTAGGCCCCCTACTCAGCTGCCCAGAGCCCGCCCTGACCCATGCACAGCGGTCATGCCACGAGGCCAGCACGGCCAAGGGCCAGGGCAGGGTCTAGGCCAGTCCAAAGCCTTGGCTTCTCCCTGGGACCCCAGAAGCAGAGGGCGGGTGCAGGGGGGCTCTGAGTCAGACCCATTGCCCTCCCCCACTGGCCCATTTGCCCCCCTCCCCTGTGCCATCCCCACTCACAGGTTTTGGTCCACCTTCTCCCGAAGCTTCTTGAGGCTCCGCTGGGTGCCAGCCTTGAGATTCTGTAGTCCGTTCTCAAAGTACAGGTGCTCCGAGAAGTTCAGCTACAGGAGACGGGTGGGCATGCGTGCGGGGTCCTCGAGGGGCCCGGGGGTAAGGGAGGTCAAGGGCGGCTGGGGACTGGCCTCAGGACTCGCCAGGCAGTCCCAAATGTGGCCCACAGGCTCTGCATGCAGTGGACTAGGGGCCAAGCCTGGCTGTGTGCATTTACCGGGCAAGATCCAAGTCCCTCCCAGCCATGGTTTCCCCATCTGTAATGGAAGGTGATGCTAGAGCCCCAGCATGCGGCCAGGTGGCTGAGTTATGGACGGAATCCACCCCCGGTAGTTGAGGACCCAAGGTCCTTGGGGGCTGGCTCAGGGGCGGGTTGGGTTGGCGCCAGGGGACAGGTGGGGCTGTGTGGGTGGCACGCACATTGGAATACTCCTCGTCCAGGTGTTTGTTCCCCTCCTCCAGGATGTAGTCGGGATACCCAACCTGCTCCCGGATGCTCATGGCCTAGGGAGGAGATGGGGGCTGGTCCCTGCCCACCCCACTGTGGGCATCCTGGCTTTGCCCCCGCCGTGTGGGTAAGGGGCTAAGGGACTCGCCCTCCTTGCAGGCTGTGGGGAGGCTAATGGGGACAGAACGTGGAAGGGCTCGACCAGAGACCGACCTTCGCACCCGGCCGCCAGCTAGGGGTCTGGGGTCGGGCCGGGCAGAGCTGCTTGGCTGCTCTCACACCAGCCCAGAGCGGGTCCTGTTCCCTGTGGCCGTGGCCGACCCCGCGCATTGCTGGGGGGGTCTCACCTCTGCCCGCAGCCCCTTCCTGAGCCCCCCACCCCCAGGCTCACTGCCCTCATCTCTGAAGAAGGGGTGGCGACGATTACCCTGTACCCCTCGCACCGGGGCCACCCTCTCCCAGCCTCCTGCCCACCTTCTCCTGGGCCTTCTTCTTGGATGACTCGTCCATCCAGCTCAGCTCGTCCAGGGTCTCCACGAACACCGCCCGCAGCTGGTCGATGAGTTCTCTGACCTGGGGGGAGCGCGTGACCCTGGTGCCCGGCTGATCGGCATTGGGGTCTCTGCAGGGGGCCGCTCCGAGCGCGGTGGGGGGTTGGGGGCGGGATCTGACCCCCCTGGGACAGGGTCCCCACGGCAGCACTCTGTCCTGGGTGGGCCTAGGGCCTGCCAGGCCCTGGACCCACACCTCGTAAAACTTGTCCCCTTCCCAGGCAGGCCCTCAGGGCTGGGGGTCGGGGCCAATAGCTGTTGGGGGCCAGAGGCCTGGGGCGGGCAAGGCTTCCCCGCATCCCGCTGTGTGACGGGGCGCCAGGCAAACACGTGCTCCCCGGTACCGCTGAGCACACAGGCGCTGCTGGGGCGAGAGGTGCCACGGGCTGGTGTCCCCTGGCCCAGGGCGGGGTCGCCGGGCACGCACCATGTTCTTGCTGTCCCTGGGGAAGGCCTCCTTGATGTAGAGTGAGCCTACGGCGCTCTCCATGTTACTGTTGACGCAGCTGACGCACTCCCGCCAGCGCACCTCCTGTACCGACGTGCCGTACAGCGCCTGGCACGTTTCATTTCACCACGTTTACCAACGTCTGCTTCCCTGGCCTCGGCCCCAGCATGCCCAGGGGCCAGTGGGGGACACTGGTGAACTCAGACACCCCCTTTGAACACCGCCCCTGGTGTGGGAGGACCGGGTGTGCAGTTTGGGTGCCCTGCCCAGCCCCAAGTTCCTCCTTGGCCCCTGTCCCTGCCACCCTGGCCTGGCTGTCTGGCCGACTCTGCTCTCAAGGACTCCAGCCCTACCCCAAAGCACAGGCTGGCGTTGACCTTGGGGGCCTTGTCTAGCTCAGCCGTGAGCCACCAGCTGTCTGGGCCCTGGTTTTCCTGTCTCCAAAATGACGATGAGAATGTCTGCCCATCTGTCCCTGGGTACACAGGGCACAGGATGGAAATGTGCCCCCTGTCAGATTTCTGGCCCCCAATCTTGGCCCCCTCGGAGCTCTGCCCAGCATCTGGCCACACGTTCCGGGGCTGTGGGGTGTCCTGCCTCTTAGCAAGTCAGTGTGACTCATTCTCTGTCCTCTGAGCTCTGGGATTCAGCTCCCTTCTCCATGCTTGGCTCATAGCGTCCTCAGCCCAAGACGGCAGAGCAGGAGGCCTGATTGCCACAACGGCTTCTGCCTCCATCTCCCCGATCGGGGCCGGACCCCTGCGTCCACTCGGCCTGTGACCCTGCAGCGGCCAGAATGACCACACCAGGCGCGACATCGGGTGTGGTTCCCGCTCTTAACACCCCAGTGGCTCTCAGTGCACGTGGAATCCGCATGCTGCTCTGGCCCATGGTTGCCTCCCCCTCCTCCCTGACCTCATCTCCCTCCTTCCCCCATGTGACCCCGGGGTCCCTGCCCCAGGACCTCTGCACTAGCTGTTTCTGCTGGGAATCTGGCCTGGGTCGTTCGTGCCTTGAGGTCTCCACGGTCACTTTCACAGAGAGGCTCTCCCTGCCCTCACCCCCTCCCCTCACATCTACTTGCTGGTCTTGAAAGAGCAGATTGTGCTTTGTCGATGGCTTATTGTTAGGCTGCCCCGAGAGGGCGTGTCTCATGAGCCTGGATCACAGCTCTGATTCCAGGGTGGACCTTGGTGCTTGGCCCACAGCAGGTGGTCAGTGTTAACAAGGAAACAGTCCAGGCCTGGTGCAGGGGCAGGGCATTGCTCACCTTGCGGTAGTTTGCGCGTGCATCCTTGAATCTCTGGCTCAGGCTGCTGATGCGGTCCAGCACCAGGCGCCAGACCAGGTAGTTCTGCATGGTCCTGGGGCAGGAGGCAGAGGGCAGCGGATAGAACAGGTGCGCACTGTTTGCCCAGGGAGAGGGTGTGGTTTATGGGCCCTTGGACAGCAGGCTCCACACCAAACAGAGACTTCAGGGTGGTGGAGAAAATCTCCAAGACGACCCACAGATACATCCTGCTTGCCCCTGGATGACTCAAGGAGGGGTTCGCATCTCTAACGTAAGGTTCCACTGGCCACAAACATTTGACCCCGTCATGTCCCTCGTGCCTCAGAGTAATGCTTTATGGGGTCCTCTCCTGAGAGGAGGAACTGTTGGGGATGAGGAGAGAGCAGGGGAAGGATGCTGACACCTCTTGGGACCTTCCTTGAGCCTCACCTGGATGAGTAGACATCGATGATGTCTTCAAGATTCTGGAGGTAGGGGATGCCATAGACCACCACTTCCTCATCTGGCAGCAGCTCGATTTTGACAGAGGATAGCACAGATTGTATGAAGAGAGTCCAGTTAAATCCCTGGAGAAGGAGGGAGTGAGGAGAAAGAGGGAGAGATGGAGAGGTAGACACAGTTCTTGGGCATCCAAGAAACCCAGCCCCCTCTAAAGAATATTCAAAAAATAAGAGAGAAGGTGCAGGTAATCAGAATCAGGAAAAAGGTGGGTGACATTACTACAGAGCCTACAAACAGTGAAAAGAGATTATGGCAATATATTGGAAAATCCAAGTGTAATGGAAGAATTCCTGGAAAAACACAACTCAGCAAAAAATGAAAGAAGAGATAGAAAATATAAATAGTTTCGTATGTAAGAAACTGGATTATTTAATTTAAAATATTTCCACATAGAAATTTCCAGACTCATCTGGCTTTTCCAGTGAATACTATCTGACATTTAAGGAAGACATACGGCCAATCTTAAATTTTCCAGAGAAGGAAAAAAGAGAAAACTCTTTCAACTTGATTTATGAGGCCCAGAATAACCTAAATACCGAAATAAGGACATTAAAAGAAAAGAAAATAAGCCAGTCTCATTTATGATAATTGATACAAAAATTCTAAGCAAAATATTAGCAATCGGAATTCATCCGTGCCTATATAAAATGGATAATGCAACACAGCCAAATTAGATTTACTCAAGGAATACAAGTGTGGTGTAACATTTGAAAACCAATATAATTCACTATGGTAACTGAATAGAGAAGGAAAATCACATGGTAATTTCAATAGATGCAGATAAGGCATATTAAAATTGACTTCACGAAAAAGATTCAGCAAATCGAAATAGAAGTTCTGTAATCTAATAAAAGGATCTGTACAACAGCAACAGTGGCAACAAACAAAACCCCACAAAATTCTACAGCAAACAAAATTAAATGAACGCTTGCAAAATGTTGCAAAGCTTTTCGTCTGAGATCAGGAAGGAAACAAGATATCATGACTTCAGCCTTATGCTGAAAGTCCTAGCCAGTTCAATAAGACAAGAAAAAAATTAATAAGGATTGAAAAGGGAAGACATAAAACTTATTTTTTACAAAGGACATGATTCTGTGTCTATAACATATTAAAGGATAAACTATTAGAAGTACTACATGCTTTGAGTAAAATTGCTGTATACAAAGTATTACCATATACTAGCAACAAACAATGAGAGAAATTGCAAAATGATACCATTTACAATCATATTAAAAAACCAAGGACCCAGGAACAAATGTAATGAAAGATATGTAAGGCCTTGAAGTAGAAAACTATAAAACTTATTGAGAGAAATGAAAGAAAACATAAATATATGGAAGTAACTATATGGAAGTTTCATGGATCGGAAGACTCAACCTTGGAAAGATGTGGATCTTCCCCAAATTGATGCTTAGATTTCAAGCAATCCTGGTCAAAATCTCAGCAGCATTTTGTGTGTGTGTGTGTGTGTGTGTGTGTGTGTGTGTAATTGACTAGCTGACTCTGAGTCTTGTAAGAAAATGCAAAAGATCAAGAATAATCAACTTTGAAGAACAAAGTTGGTAGACATCAAAACTTATCACAAAGCTATAGCAATGGAGGCGGTAGGTTCCGGCACGTGAATAGACAGAGAGACCATTGGAACAGAGGAGAGTTCAGAAATACACACACGGGTACAAACGCACAGACCCAGACATGCACACAGGCACAAGCGTGCAAAAAGTCACTCAGTCTTTAATCAAGTTGGCACACAGCGCAATGGCTAATGGGGGAGTCTTTTCAATAAATGGTGCTAGATCATCTGGACAGCCACAAGGAGCAGATGAAACAATTCCTTCTCACTGTACATAAAAAACAACTGAAGGTAGACTGTCGACCTAAACAACCTTGGCGGGCAAAGATTTCTTAAGCAGAACACAATGAACGCTAGCCATAGAGACAGGATCCATCCGTCTTTGGATAAATTGGACTATTTTAAGCCCTCCTTTAAAAAAAAGAACCACTATGAAAGTGAAGCAGCAGGCTGCCCACTGGAAAGGACATTTACTACACAGACACTGACCAAGGGGTCACACCCAATGTATTCAGAGAACTAAGTCAGTGAGAAGAAGGCAGATATCCCAGTAGTGCAGATGGGCAAGAGACCTGAGCAGACACTTCACAAAAGGGGGCCACCGCTGGCCAGTCAGTGTGAAGTAGTGCTCAGGGAAAGTCAAATCCAACCCAGATGAAATTCCACAACATGTTTATCTGCAACACATCCCTAGATGGGCTAAGACGGAAGGAATGAGCACCACCAAGCACTGGAGGCGGTGTTTCACACGCTCCTGTTGGGGAGTGTACATCTGTATGATGATTTTCGAATGACCTGTGTCCTAAGACCTGGCCACTTCATCCCTATGGACACCTGACAGAAATGCTCGTGTGTGTGTGCCAAAAGACGTGCATGGGAATGAGCATAGCAACATCGCTCAGAAAAGTCCAGAACTGGAACAGCCAGAGGGCCAGCAAGAGTAGAACGGGAGCACAGCTGTTGTGTGTTCTTAGGATCGATCGCACAGGGATCAGGGTGACTGAGAGGCCGCCGCCGCCCCAGCGAGATGAGGTGTGACGACGGTGAGAAGTTGTCTCACCTACAGAACATAGGAGAGAGCAGCCCGGCGCATGCGTGTGGTGGAGGCCGGGTGGTGGCTGCTTTGGGGAGGAGGGCAGGGAGGGGGCTGTGTGGAGGGGCTCACGTGTGGCAATTCTAAGCTCTATGAACGCATTATGGTCCAGACATCCCGAGCCCTGCGTTCCTGCACGTGGCCACCCCTGCTCCGGGGCGTCTCCGCGGCACCTTCTGGCCATCTGCGTCCCCCCTTCCTCTCACTTCCCACGTTTGGTCCATTTGCAGGTCCTGCTGTTCTCCCTTCCAAATGAATCCACGAGCCACGCTTCTCAGCGCTTCCGCTGCCGCTGTCCCAGGCCGCCACCTGGTCCCGCCTAGGTTGTGCTGTAGCCTCCTGGCCTGTCTCCCCGCTTCTGGCCCTCAGCCCCTTCCCCATGTCCTCAGCAGCCGGGTTCTCTTCGCTCTGAGTCAAGTCCTGTCCCATCAAAGCCGGTGCCTTCAAAACGGCCCCGGAGGCCCGACATGGCCCACCCTCCCTCCCCGGCCTCGGCTCGGCCCCAGCCGCCCTGCAGCCCCGGCCTCAGGACCTTGGCACTCACTCGCTGTTCCTCTGTGCCCGCCTTGCCTGCTCTCCGACACACTCTGCAGGCCACATCTCTTTTTCCCCCACCCAAGCCCTGGGCAGGGGGCTGCCTGCTTTGTTTATGGATGGAGTCGGTGCCAGAGCACGGCTGGCTCCTCAAAGTGCCCGCCTGGGAGGGGGTGAGCTGGCGGGCGGTGCGGGGTGGTGTCACAGCAGGCCAGCACTGGGAGCCAGGAAGGAAGCGCGGGGGACAACAGGGCCTTCTGGAGCACCAGGTGCGGGATCCCTGGGCAGGGTCCCCCCGAGTTCTCCCGTCTTGTTCTGTGGCTCCAGACACTTAGGTGTTCTGGTCACAGGAAGGACATTCAGGCCCTGCCTCTGACGGCGGGCTCCGTCCCCAGCTGCACCGTCTCCCCCTGACCTGGGCCTTGGTCGCCGCAGTCAGCTGGCGGTGGCTAGAGCCACGTCCGGACCCTCCTTCCACAAGAGGAGGCCCCTCTGACGTCTCAGGACAGGCTGAGTGAGTGCGGGGCCTTGGGGGGTGCAGGGCTGAGCTCCCCCTTCCCGGGCCTGGCCAGCGGGAGGGGAGGGTCCGAGGGTCCAGCCGTGGGGCCCTCTGTCAGGGGCAGAGCTGTGCTGGGGCCCCGAGCCGGGCCTGGGGACAGGAAGCCCTGGGCGGGGGGCCTGCCCGACTCGGGCGGGCAAGTCAGCAGCCCCTTGCAGGCCGCTCTCCCGCTCGGAATACCTGGGGTGTCGCAGCAGGCACCTCACAGGCGGGTGGCCCCGCATCCCCAGGCAGCCAGCTGACACCTGCCGTCCTCGTGTGGACGTGTCCCTGTTTGGGTGACCGGTCCCGTGGGCCCTGCTTGGGGTGGGCGTACTTGAGGCTTAGGGGAGAGTGGCGGGGCGGGTACGGCTGGGGCTCACCTTCAGACCGAACTTGTTCTGGAGCTGTTCCAGGTCCATCCTGTGGTACAGGGCGGTGACGTCGTGCCGCTCCTCCTGGGGGGCTGTGGCCTGCAGCGGGGCGGGTGGTCACAGGGGCGGGGCAGCTGGCGTGATCCCCCCAACCCCGTCCACCCCCGGTCCGTGACCTCACGTTGGCCAGCTGCGTCTCCAGCTCCAGCACCTGGGCCATGGCCTCCCGCACCAGGTCGCTGTTCTGGGGGAGGTTCATGTCCGCCTGAAGCATCGTGGCCACCGACATCATGAACTGCAGGTAGGCTTCCCGTACCTGAGCCAAAGGGTGCAGGACACAGTCTGGCAGCCTCGGGCACCTTGGCCCCCACGGAGCTCTCTGTGGGGGTGGGGTGAGCATATGCCACAAAGCAGCCCTTGGGATGCTCATCGGCTTGGGGGTTCCAGACGGCCCACGCCTCCCAGACTAGGGGCCCTCGGCGCTGGGACTCATGCTGCTGGCAAGCCGGCGGGTGGGAGGCTGTGAGCCCCGTGGGTGGATGGCGCCTGCTCCCCACACCTGCTGGATGGGCTGCTCGCCGACCCACAGCCAGACGCTCAGCGCCGGGCTCCCTGCTGCATCCCTTCTATGTGTGACCCCGTGCCTGAGCAGCTCGCGCGGGACCGGAGACCTATTCCAGCGAACTGCACGGCTGCATATAAAGTGCAGGGCACACAGTAGGTGCTAGTAAAGGCCCAGAGCCATCGGGCGCCAGGGTTCAGGCGGGCTGCCCTAGCCAGGCTCGCCTAGGCCGGGCATCAGGAGCTGGGTCCTGAGGCTGTGTGTCCCTCCTGGACCCACCTTCTTGGGGCCTGTCTGGTGGGGGGTTCCTCATTTGCAGGCAGGGACCACAGAGGCCACGTCTTCCCAGTTACTTGGCATCAGGCTGGGCTGATGCCGCCAGGCCGGTCTTGGCCAGCAGCTGCCGGGTCTGATCCATGGCTGCCAGGCGTGAGCCCTTCCAGGGGCCCCAGTCCCTGCTGCTCTGAGTTGGGTTCCTTGGGCTGTTCTCCCAGCCCCACTGCCCACTCCACGGCTCCTTCTTTTGGCCACGCATGTCTTTTCTCTTGGCTGGACCCTCCTAGCCTAGCTCACAGCCCACCTCCTCCACGAGGTCCACCACACTGCTTCCAGGCCGTGGGCCATGTCACCTCCTGTCTTTCAGTCTGCTCCCCGGCCTTCCCCCCCGACTCCCTCTTCCACACCCCCAGCCCTGTCCCGCGCGCCTTGCTGCTGTTCAGTTCCCCATCTCTCTCCTCCTGGGTGCAGGAGGAGGGTGGCTCTGGGAGCAGGCTCAGGGCCCGGGTGGCCTGCACTCAGATCTCTACAGGCCACGTGCAGTGAGCCAGCGGTGTGGAACGCAGTCCTGCCCTGGCGAGATGGGGATGGCAGGTGTGCCCCTCGGGGCTGCAGGGCTGAGTGGATCCCCGAGCCTGCCCCTGGGGGTTCAGGGACACCCCTACGATGGTGACAAAGGCAGGGGTCCACGTCTGCATGTCCAGCCCTCAGTGCCGGGCTTGAGCCACGCAGGTGGCTAGCTGAGGGGCTGGTGTCGAGCAACACACAGGGAGCCGGGCCACAGGTGGGCCCTGGAGTGATGGGAGGAGAGCGCCCAGAGTGGAAGGGGCTGGCGGGAAAGCGCCAGGGGGACAGGTCCAGCATCGGCTGGACTCACCTTCTGGTCGATGCCCTCATTGAAGTAGTGCTCTCGGGACGGCATGCCCAGGGTTGGCTGGTCTATCTGGAGACAGAGCGTGGGACCCTGGGCATGGAGCCGGGACACCCCTAGCCTTGCCGAGGTGGGCCCAGCCCTCTCCCCTCTCCTCTCCCCATGCTGTGCTTGGTGGGAACGGGCGCTCCATCTGGAGCGTGTGCAGGTACTGGGCCCTGACCCCTGCTCTGGGGCTGGACCGCAGGTGGGCTGAGGGGTGGCCAGGGGGTGCGGGCCACCCACGGGGCCTCGGACAGCCCCCCTCCCAGAGCGGAGTGTGTATTCCACGCGGGGTCCTCTGTGGCCTATCTGTGGCCAGTGGTGGCTCTTTGAGGTCGGGCTTTCTGTGCTGCTGCCAAAGGCCTGGACGGACCGTCCCGAGGACCAGCTCGGCACCTGGGCCGCCCCTCTGGTCAGGGCATGGGCCCCGGAAGGCCCAGCAGAAACCCAGACCATCGGCACAGGTCCCCTGAACTGCAGGTGTGAATGACAGCAGGGCCCTGGGAGCATTCGCGGGCCACCTGCCCCCTGGGGTAACAGCTGTCTCCCTGCTGCCCTGCGGGAGCCCCCAGCCAGGCCCAGGGGACCCGGCCTGCCTGGCCCCCCGGCGCGGCTCGTACATAGATCACGTGCTGGCTGGAGTTCTGGTCGTCGTTCCAGATGAAGAGGTCGATGAGGACCCGCCGGTTGAACTGCGCGTTCATCACGGCCAGCTGCTGCTCCAGTTCCCACCGGGCGCCTGGGGGCCGGCACCCCGTGCTGGAGACCTGTCAGGACCTGGGGTCCTAGCCCAGCCCCTCGTCCAGAGTCCACGGGGATCAGCAGGGCCCGGAGAGCAGCGCTGTGCGCCCCTCACCCCCGAGAGCAGGGAGCAGAGCCCACGCTGAAAGCCGGAGCCCTGGCCCCTCCCTAGGGCTCTGGAAGGGATGCCCCTCTGCAGAGTGGAGGGGCCCAGCCGCTGGGAGCCCGCCAGCAGCTGCTGGTGGCTGCGAGGCCGCCACCAGGCCCAGGGCCCCCGCCCATGCGAGGCCGCCACCAGGCCCAGGGCCCCCGCCCATGCGAGGCCGCCACCAGGCCCAGGGCCCCCGCCCATGCGAGGCCGCCACCAGGCCCAGGGCCCCCGCCCATGCGACGCCGCCACCAGGCCCAGGGCCCCCCGCCCATGCGAGGCCGCCACCAGGCCCTGCCTTACCTACACTCTCGCCCCACTTGTCCGTGGCCACTGGCCAGCCTCCTACCACCTTCAGGATGTCCAGCAGGGGCTGCGAGTCTCGCTTTTCTATCTCGCCTGAGAGGGGAGGGAGCGGTCGCTCACCCGATGCCCTGGCGGGGAGGTGGGGGGCGGGCGTGACAGCCGCCGGCACACGGGCCCCTGGGGATGTGGCGCCCAGCGCGGAGCCTGACCCTCCCGGCACAGCCTCTGCAGCACAGGACGCGCAGGGGCCTGGAAAGAGCAGAGATGGGACGCAGGCGGGAAAGGGGCCTGGGGCTGATGAAAGCACAGGCGCCACCAGGACAAGGGTGTGCAAGGGGAGGCCCCGAAGCTCAGAGAAGCCCAGGCGGTACTCTGGAAGGCCAGGAACAGGCAGGGGTGGGGGTCCATGCCGGCGGCTGGGAAGCCCGCGTGCCCTCCAGCTCCAGCATCGGGTGGACTGAACTGCTGACAGAGCACGGAGCACAGCTTCCCAGCATGGGGGCGCCCAGGAAGCTTGGGAGAACTTGGCACAAGAACCCGCGAAGGTGGGAATAGAGCTGGCCCGCTGCTGACAGGGTGGAGGCTTGGGGCGGGGAGGGCCTCGCCGGTTGGTCGCTTGACCTGGAGGGGCGGGCTGGGAGAGGGAGCGGTCCAGGGGGAGGGGGGCGGCTCCAAGGGCACCCTGATGGGGGCCGGGGCCTGGGGGAGCGAGAAGCAGGGTGTCCCACGTGGCTGGTGGGGGCACACTGGGCTTGCTTTCTTGGGTCCTGAGTTGGGAGCAGGGACAAAACCTAGGGAGCTGCCAGTGACGGGTCAGGTCGGCCGTGTCAGGCAGATCGTTACAGGAGTTACTGTTTGGCTTCCTGCGCTGGTTCCTGTAGGTGACGGCCTGGCCGCCTGGCTGCAGACCGGGGGTCAGAGTTGTATTTTTATACACGGTCTGGCCCTTGCCCTTTCGTACATTTGGTCTCTCAGGCCAGAAACTCTATACAGGTGGGAACACAGCGCATCTCCTTCACCTGGCAGGTGCTGGCCAGACTGGATCACGTGACCTCCTGTTTCCATGGGGAGGAGAGGAGTGCGCCAGCCCAGGACCCCATGGAGACACCCCAATAATGCTGGGGGCCCTACGAGTCTCGCTACTAGGTACACCAGAAACAAACCCCGCCCTGCAGGAGACCCCTGGGGACACAGCCAGCCTCAAACCCTGGTGCCGAGGAGGGGAGGTGGTCCCCCAGAGCAGCCGGAACCACAGGCTGGGTTTGCAGGCCCCCAGGCAGGCGCCTAAGGGAAGACGGGCCGGAGGGGCCCCAAGTGTGTGAATCCTCTTAACAGGAACCAAAGCACTGGGAAACTCCCCCCCACCCCTGCCGCACAACACACACATACACACAAACACACACTCAGACACACACACACACACACAAACTTACACACACATGGACATATATACCCATATACACCCATACACACCACAGGTATAATGCCCATATACACATATATATCTACACACACATACACACAAAACACATAAATACACACAGACACACACATAGACATACACACATATACACACAGACACACATATACACATATATACATACCCACATACACACATGCATACACACAAGCACAGACACACAGACATACACATAGACATAATACCCATATACACATATATGTACACACACATACAAAAACGCATACACAGACACACACACACACATACAGGCATACAGACATATATATATACCCAAACACACACATATAGACATAATACACATATACGTGTACACACATATACACACAAAACACATACATATACACAGACACACACACACACAGACACACAGACGCACAGAGTAAGATTTTCTCTCGATTCTGCCTTCAGTCAGGCTCCTGCAGCTTCTGCTGGGCCCATCACCGCACCTCCTGGTAAAATCCAGTTTTAGCAAGAACTCTGCGTGGTCGTTTTAACCAGAAGTCCCCCTGCCCCTTGAATATCTGATCCCTCTCGGTAGCTGACCGCAGTCCTCGCCCCTCACTGTCCCCCAGGTGATGTCTGACTTCCTGGCCTGCCTTCAGCAAGAATCCCATTAGGTTAGTTTTGCCCGACACGCCCCCCCCCCATGTTTCCTGTTAGTAAAATCTTCCATTCACTGACCCCTCCTGCCCCTCGGCTATAAACCCTCACCTGCCTGCCCTCGCTGTATTTGGAGTGGAGCCCAATCTCCTTCCCCTCTTGCTAGACCCCACTGTGGTGATGCCTGCACCTACTGAGATGGCCCTGAAGAGTCTGCCTTTTACTATCTTTACCAAGTGTCCTGAATAATGTTTCCTTCAAACCACACACAGGCACGCGCACACACACACGCGTGTGCGTGTGCATTTTCCCTGGGCACAGTGTGGGTGGCTGGGGTCAGGGTGTGAGCCAGTCTCGGGCAGCTGGCAGTCAGCCTGGACCCCGTAGGGCACCTGGGCCCAGTGGCCAGCCAGGGGGAGCACACAGCTCCCACCGGCATGACTTTGGAGAGGCGCCCACTCCACCGTGCTCTGTCTCAGGGCCATGGGGTCCTGGAACGGGGTCCTGGCAGGGCAGCTCCTTCGGCCACTCACTCTCGTTCATGCAGGAGCGGTACAGCATCTTGGCCTTCTGTACAGCTGGCCGATCCTTGGTGGTAGAATTCTCCAGCACCCCTGTGGGCAGAGGAGAAACCGGATAGAGGCCTGAGGAGGCTGCTGGGGAGGGCAGGTCAAAGGTGCCCGTGTCCCTGCCACACCCAGAGGAGGCCCTTATCCCAGGGGACTCCCTCTCCCCTGTGCCCACTGACCCGACGGGCTGTCCCCACTCCTTGGGTGGAGGCCACGCTCACCTTTGAGAATGATCTCCAGCTCATCCCGGAGGATGTCGAAGACGCTGTATCGCGAGCTGGTCTCGGGGGTCACGTGGCGCGCAGCCAGCCCCCGCACGCGTACTGGTAGAAGTCGTCACAGGGCTCCTTGGACGGGTCCATGTTCTGGAGGATCCTGGTGGCTGCTCGTCCCCAGGGGGTACAGAGGAAGAGGGGAGATCCGGTGTGGACAGCCCGATGGGCTGTCGGGTATTCAGTCACGGCCCTGTGCCCTCAGAAGCGTTAGTCAGCCTGGGACCTCAGGGAGGTCAGCAGCAGGGCCTCCAGTTTTAAGGACCCCACTTATCAGCCACGTGAGCTTGGACCCCGTGACCTCTCTGATCCTCCGCTCACACATCTGCGAATCCGGGACGCCTGGGTCACACAGATGGCCAGGTGTTGGCCAAGCCCGCCCGGCTCACCGCGAGCGCTCAGCACTGGCCCTGCCCTGGAGCCCCCTCACCAGTCCGTGCGTCCGTGGGGGAGGGTGGCTCTCGCCCACCATAGGGGTTTGTTTTCTGTTGGAGCAGATGGGTTTGCTCCCAGAACCCCATGTGGCACGGACAGTGGGGCCCCCAGGTTCCCGGCAGGATGCTTTCAGCAGAGGTGGCCAGGCTGGACCCCAACCCAGGACCCTCCCTAGCCTTCTGTTCCACTTGGCTGGGACCTCGCAGGGGGCAGCCCCACAGGAGCCCATCCACTACCCCAACGTGGGCAGAAAAATCACATTTCTGAGGTTTTACACTAGTGCTTCTTCATACCATTTTCACTGTGTTTTATCTGCAAGTAACGGCACGTGGCGCCCAATTTTAAGACAAATTCCTGGGAGAAAACTTGAGAGAGTGTGTGTGTGTGTGTGTGACCTTCTTTCTGTAAGTGCAAAAAAGAGCGCCTGGGGTCCCTGTGCCAGCTTCACTGTGGTCACGGGGGCCTCTGCAGGCAGGGGAGCAGCTTCCTGGGGGGCAGGGGAGGTGAGACACCCGCAGTAGAGTCCCTGCCCCCAGGCACATCCAGGGTCTGCCCACCAGCCCAATGCCGCATCTCGGGAGTGCGGTGGCTCCCCGTGGCCTCGAGCAGCGCCTGTGCCAGCATCACGGGGGGCCCCCGAGCCCCCTGGCAGGGCTGTGGAAGGCTCGGAGGGAAGGGGGGCTTACCTGCCATCACGCAGCCAGGGGTGGTGCAGGTTTCGCTTGTGTCCCTGGGCTTTTGGACGTCTGCGGGCAAGGAGTACTGTGAGCACTTGGCGAGGACTGTCGGTGCCGGTGGGGCTGGCAGGGTGGGCGGGGCACAGGTGGGGTGGGAAGGGATGGGGTCGGCAGGGTTAAACCTTGGCCACCCCCACCCCCATGGGTGGTCCAGCCTGGGCCCTGAGGGCATCTGGAGGGCAGCCTGCATCCTCCCTGGGTGGCCCAGTCCTGGGGCCTTAAGTGAGGGTAAGCTCATTCTGGCTTGACCCCTGCAGTGACCCGGGAGCCCCTTTACACCCTCTGATCCCCACAGCTGAGGGCTGAAGCTGGCCATTCTGCCCTCCTGCCTGTCGGCCCAGCCAGCGCTCACCCATCAGGCGTCACCTCCTCCAGACAGCCTGCCTGTGCTGCCCCGTCCCTGCACGCCCTTACTCTCTCCCAACCCCCCACCCCCTCACCTGCTGGTTGTATCAATGTGCAGCTGCAGAACCTCAGGAGCCGCTCCCTGAAACTGCTGGTTCCCAGGCGCCCAGGAAGCATTCTGCATCCAGCAGGTGCTCACGGCTGCATCCCTGCCACTGCCCTTTCTTCCCACGGGACCCTGGTGCCCTGGGCAGGGCCCCCTGTCTTGCCGCACACCCCGGGCCTGCAGTGGAACCCAGCCTGCCCATGCGGGGTGCCATTTCCTAGCACCCCCCTGCTCGGGTCGTGCTGGGAAGGAAGATGGGACTACCTCGGGGTGTTCGCTTTACAATGGTCTTCTCTTCCTTTGAGAAGCAGAGCCGGCTAGTAAAGAGTGGCAGCTGCTTCCCTGGGGAGAAACACAGAACTCAGCTCTCCTGCTGCCACCGCTTCCCAGGTGCCTTGGGGCCGACCTGGGGCAGCACGGGCATTCTCCTGTGGAGGGGGTCCTGGGGGCTCTGGGGATTCCTTGTGTAGGGCTGTGGCCCCTTCCTGCTGTAGTGAGGGCTGGTCACCAGGCGCACCAAGACACAGGGGCTCCAGCAGAGCTCAAATCTGAGCAGAGGGGGAGGCCCACCGGCCCTGGGGCCGCAGCTGCCGGGCCCAGAGGGGTCCTGAGGCAGGACCTCTTCCCCTAAGAAGTGCCCTCTGACATCCTCCTCTACCGCGGGGTCATGGGCCTCACCCAAGCGAGGGTGGGCAGCTCCTGGGGTCTACCAAGACAGGGACGATAAGCCCTTTAAGGGGGAAAGGATGTCCTCAGGGGGGAATCTTCCTGACCCACAGGCCTCAGCTCCAGTCCCTCCACCTGTGCAGGCAGCTGAAAGTGCAAAGCTGCCCTCCCTCATTTGTCCACCACGTAGGGGGGCGGGCACTGCCTGGTCAGCATCGGCCTGGAGGGGGTGCAGGAAGGGGGCGTGAGTGCAGGGAAGGGGGTCAGGTCCAGGGAAAGAGCCCACAAGGCACGGCCACCTTCCCTACCAGGGAGACCCACGGAGAGGTGGGCAGGAGGGAACAGGGCCTCATTCAGGTCAGGGCTGTGGGCAAGTTCAGCCGGTTCAGCCCAGCCCCTGAGACCGCAGAGGGTGTAGGAGGCCCTGAATGTGCTGGGTGTCCCCTGGGGGCCTGGCCATTGGAGGGAGTGTTTATGAGATGTGTGATCTGGAGGGTAGGGGGGGTGGGGAGAGGTGTTTCTCCTCCACCTGTTAGTGGCTGCTCTTTCCACCCATCCATTTGTTCATCCATGAATCCAACATTTGCTAATATTATCAACAAGCCCTGGTGCTGGGCTCTGGAGATTCAGATCTGAGTCCCACATGGGCCCTGTCGTTAAGGGGCCCCCAGTCCAGTGGAAAAGGAGAAAAGTGATGCATAGATTGAGGCAAACCATGGACGGTCCCATGGATCAGAAACAGAAATGCAGTGCTCAGTGGGTGCTACGTCTGTTTGCCCCACGGGCATCTGCCAGTCTCAGCAACCCAGAGCCTCTGGACAAGGGCCACGCCCTCGGTGGAAGAGTGGACTCGGCATCTGAGCTGTGGCCAAAGAGATGGTGGGCAAAGGGGTCTTTGCTTCCGATTAGGCTGCAGAAAGTCTAAGCAGACTGTGGCTATTTCACCTGCAACCAGGGCAGGCCTCCTCCGGGAGGGGCATGGAGTGGGGGGATTTTTAACAAGCCCTTTGCTCCTGCCCGTGGGCTGGAGGGAGGGATCTGGGTTCCAAGGAGCCCCTGTCACACAAGGCTCTGGTTCCTGCTCTGGGGCCTCACATAATGCATGGCGGTGATGCAGGTGAAGGCAGGGCCAGGGCAGGAAAGCTGGGAGAAATCCTCCTTCATGAGGAAACAGGCAAATGTGACCCATGACCAAGAAGAAAACCCCAAAACAGTTCAAAGTGGATTCATTGGTGACCAGATGTCAGAGTTAGCAGACAAAGTCTTTAAAATCATCATGATAATTAAGATAAAGGGTCTTGTACAAAAGACGGAAAAATATGTAGATAGATGGTGAATTTTACCAGATAAATGGGAATTCTAAAAAAGAACTAAATGGAAATGTAATAGAAAGAGTGAGGAATTCATTTTTTAGGTTTAAAAACACACTGAATACTGCAAAAGAAAGTATTAGTGTCAGCATATATAGGTCAGTATCAATGATCCAACCTGAAGCACAAAGGAAAAAGATGAAAAAACCGAACGGAGAAAAACATCTAAAAAACACCCAGAGCTGACATGGTAGTTAACAGTGAGAGACTGGGTGATTTCCCCTAAGCCTGGGGACAGGCAGCACTGTCCTCTCTCATCTCTCCTATCCAACATCACATGAGAGGTCCTGCTGGTTCAATATGACAAGAAAAGGAAATATAGGTAACACAGACCGGAAAGGAAGTAATAAAACTCTATTTGCAGATGACATGGTCATCTATGTAGAAAATCCCAAAGAATCAAGCAAAACAAAACAAAACAACAACAACAAAAAACTCCTGGAACTAATAAGAGACGATAGTAGGTGGCAGGATACAAGATTAATATACAAATTGCTTTCTTATATATTAGCAATGAACAACTGGAATTTGAAAATTTCAAAGCAATACCACTTACAATAGCACCTAAAAAATGAAAAAGTTAAGTATAAATCTAACAAAATACGTACAGGACCTATATGTGGAAAACTATAAAACACTGATGAAAAAAATCAAATATGTAAAGAAATGGAAAAATATTCCGTGTTCACGGACTGGAAGACAGCATTATTAAGATGTTGATTCTTCTTAACTTGATCTACAGATTCAAAATAATTCCAATCAAAACCCCAGCAAGCTATTTTGTATTTATTGACCAACTGATTCTGAAGTTTGTATGGAAAAGCTCAAGTAGCTAGAACAGACAACAACAATGAAGAAGAATGAAGTTGGAGAGACACATGACTTGATTTCAAGACTTACGATAAGGCTACAAGTAATCAAGATGGCATAGTATTGGCAAAAGAAGAGATAAATAGATCAATGCAACAGAACAGAGAGCCCAGAAATGGACCCACACAAATACAGTCAACTAACCTTTGACAGAGAAGCAAAGGCAATTTGATGGAGAAAGTATAGCCATTCAATAAATGCTCCAAAAGGAAAATTGGACATTCAGATACAAAAACAAACCAAAAAAAAATTAGACACAGGCCTTATGCCTTACACAAAAACTAACTAAAAATAAGCCACAGACATAAATATAATATACACAACCGTAAAACTTCTTGAAGGAGAAAACCTACATGACTTTGGGTTTGGTGACGACTTTTAAAATACGACACAAATAGCATGATCCATGAAAGGAAAAATCGACAAGTGAGACTTCATTAAAGTACTGACAAATTGTTTTTTAAATTGTTGAATAAATAAAAAATGGGGGTGGTGGTGGAACAGAAAAGTCTTCCAAACAGAAGAATTCCAAATAGATTATATAGATACTCCATTTCTAAGGATGTGTAGTGTAACTCCCCACCCCTTAAGTTTGGGCTGCATGTGCTGCCTTCCTTCCAAAGAGGACAGTGTGGAAAGAGAGGTGACAAAGGTACCTATACAGTGGAAAAAGCTGACAAACACTACCTCAAGCCATGTGATCAAGGTTGACATCAACATGGTAAGTCACTGAAATTATGTCCCCTTGGTCTGTAGGCTTCCTCCCCAAAACATCACCCCAGTCTGAACATCAGACAAATGAGAGACATTCTACAAAATACCTGGCCAGTCCTCCTAAAAACTGTCAAGATCATAAAAATCAAGGGAAGGCTGAGAAACCATCACAGCCAAGAGTCCAAGGAGATTTGCCAACTAAATCATATGGGGTCCTGGGACAGAAAAGGACATGAGGGGAAAACTGAGGAAATATGAATAAAGCATGGACTGGGTTAATAGTAATATATAAACATTGGTTCATTACTTGTGACAGATGTATCACATTTATGTGATATAAGATGTGGTATGAAGTATATGGGAATTGTGTACTCTCTTTGCAATAATTCTGTAAATCTAAAGCTGTTTTAAAATTTAGAAAAGTTGGACTTCCCTGGTTGTCCAGTGGTTAAGACTCCATGCTTCTTCCAATGCAAGGGGCCTGGGTTTAATCCCTGGTCAGGGAACTGACACATGCCGTGTGGCATGGCCAAAAAAAGAAAAAGAAAAAGAAAAAGAAATTTAGAAAAATTACTTTGAAACAACATGAGCAGAGGATCTGAGATCTGTGGAACCATATTAAATAGCTTAACATCCATGTAGCTAGAGCCCCACAGGAGAATGGTATGAGTCAGCAATCTTTGAAGAGATAATGGCTAATAATTTTTCAAAAGTGATGAAAGACATAAGCCTATAGATCCAAGAAGGGCAGTATATCCCAAGCAGGATGAATACAAAGAAAACCACGCACGCAGCAGCATCAAGTCAAACTGCTGAGAACTACAGAGAATGAGATATTCATAAAAACAGTCAGAGGAGAAAAAAGACGTTAATTCATGGGAGGTACAAGAAGAGTGACAGCTGGCTTCTCATCACAAACAGTGGCGGTCAGAAGACGATGGAACAAACTCTTGAATGGATGCTTGAAGAAAACAAACTAACTACCAACTTAGAATTCTATATCCAGCAAAAATATAGTTAAAAAGTGAAAGTGAAATAAAGACATTTCAGGCAAAAGCTGATAGAATTTGTCTCCAGTACACAACACTCACTACAACAAATAACTAAAGAAAGTCTTCCCACAGAAAGAGCAGGTAACCAGTTGGGAGTCCAGGTTGGTGGGAAGGAATAATGACCAGGACCAGAAAGGGGAGCGCAGGGTAAACAGGGTGAATGAAGCATTGTGGGAACCCAAACAGTGCATCTGATTGATCTGCTTCCAGTCTAGTCAGACGAAACCAGAACAAACACCCAACACTGGGGAGGTAAGTTCATGCCTTCTCCATGCTTATGTCCCCCTCCCATTTCCTCCACTGTATTCCCAGCACGGGCTGCCGTAACCTTCTGGTTGGGGAAAATTCCTGGGGTAAGTTCATCTGATGCTACAGCTCAAGAGTTTCCTGAGGATGCAGTGGGCTCTTGAGAAAACATTTCCAAAACTGAGTGAGATGAGATCACCATGTTTGTGCACTTTGCCTTTAACTTACACCACCTCATTTGTGAGGGTCACCACCTCCATTTTTCTGATGAGAAAACTGACAGGCATGTGGGGTGATGCACCCACGGCCAGTCACTAGCGACTGGTGGAGGTTGGACTTCCAGCACCCATATTCTCATTCAAAATCTGTTCTTCTGAGCAAGAGAAGAGGCAAACAGCAAGGCCTTTGACACAAAAGCTGAATAGAAATGAAGTCTTCCTCTAATGCTAAAATAGGATCAACAGGACACACAGCAAACAGACCCCAAACAGGGATATTTCCCCGCTTCATGATTCCAGAAGGGAGTAGACTTCCTTGTGCCCAGTTGACATGTGTCTACTCTTGTTCTTTTTTATATTTGCTTGAATAACTTCTGTAATATGCCAATTATTTTCACATAGACTCTCTACATTAAAAAAAAAACAAACCTGACATTTCCTTTGAAAGATCTGTTCTCCTAAAGGTTGGCCTTGATGTGAATAATTTGTTTCCTCTTTCTGTCTCTCTCCTCTTCCTGTCTCTGTCTCTCCCTACCTAACAAAAGAGGGATACAAAGAACTTTATTGGGTGGAAAATAACCGTCCTCCCTGGAGAATGTATCATCACAGGCTGGTTGTCATGCAGGTGTGGGGTGTGAGCTTACATGACCCTGTGGTCAAGGAAACCACAAGCTGAGAAATTAAATTTAGGCTGGTAGCATTCCCAGGTGCCTGATGGAAACAAACACACATATTGTCTGGAGGGAAACTTAGCCCAAGTAACAAAGGCTTCTCGCAGATAAAGCCAATGTGAACATGGACTGAGGTTTATGAAAAGACCAGATTCCATGAGTGAGAAACAGCAAACAGCAGGACTAGAACCCCAAGGATTCATAGTTTGGGATTATCTGACCCATAACATGTGGAAGCTGGCATCACAGGCCCCAAACCTCAATGTCTCTCTGTATCTGTGCCTTTGCACATGCCATTGTAGTTGCTTCCCCTGAAGGGGCAGAGAATATTTCCTCCCTCTCTTCACTGTGGGTTTGCCCCTATGGCTTTGGTAATAGAATGAGGTGGAAATAATGTACTCCAGCTCTGAGCCTAGGCCCTAAGTGTGTTTCCACTTGTCCCGATGAGCTTCTGTATGGAGAGGGACATGCTTGCTGGTTCTTGTAGGAGGATGAAATTCATGGAACAGCTGCCCCAGCTGAGGCTGACCTACATCAGCTGAGCCCTGCAGCCTACTGTTGGATGTGTGTCATGATAAATAAGTGTTGTTTTAAGCCCCTGAGTACTGGGGTGATTTGTTAGGCAGCAGTGGCTAGCTGATGCAGAAATAACCCATGTATGTTTGAATCATTGAAAGAAATAAAAATTAAAAACAAGGGCAAAGAAAAAATTGAAAAAATCAATTTGTAAAAGAATCACTTGGAAACTCCAGAAATAAAAAACATGAAATTGTTGAAAATAATTTTTTTTAAGAAAAAAATCCAAAATGGATGGGTTAAGTGGCAGATACAACAGAGCTGAAGAGAGATTTAGTGAATTTGAATGTAGTTCTAAAGAATTTGCCCAGAATGTGGGGCAAAATCAAAGAGATGGAAACTTTTCTCTAAAAGATATGGAAGATAGAGTGAGAAAAATTGAGTGCATATGTAATCATAATTTTAGGAGAAAATAAAGATAATGTGGGAGACACAATATTAAAAAGACAGTGGCTACAAGTTTCCAAAATTAATAAATGTCATTAGTGCTCGGATTCAAGAATCACAACAGATGCAAAGCAGAATAAATAAAAAGAGCTTCATAGTTAGACACCTCATGGTAAAAATGCACAGTAGCAGGGAGAAAACAGCTCAGAGGGGAAAGAGTTCATCTGACAAGAAGGCCAATTAGGTTGAACCAAATTTCTGAACAGCAGCAACGGAAGTCAGAGACAGCGAAACTAAATCTTCAAGATATTGAGAGCGTAACTAAGCCCAGATTTGTGTAACCAGTTAAACTATCACTGAAGGATGACTACCAAATAAAGTCATTTTCAAGTAAACAAAAATGAAGGTTTACAGTTGAAAGAGTATTTTAAAGCTGTGCTCCCCAAATCTGCCTGATCACAAGAAAGGCCTCACATGCTGGTTACAGTACAGATTCGGGGGTCTTACCCTGTAAGATTTCCTGGTTCTGCCTAGGTTGAGTCCTGTTATGGACTAAACTTTTGTATCTTCTCCCTGCCACCCACCATTCCTCTGTTGGAGTCCTAACCCCTAATGTGATTGCATTTGGCGTTGGCACCTGTGAGGAGGCGAAGAAGGTTAAATAAGGTCATAAGCGTGGGGCCCTGATCCAGTAGGGCTGGTGTCTTATAAGAAGAGGAAGAGACACCAGAACTTGCTCTGTCCACCACATGAGGACACAGTGAGAAGGTGGCTGTCTGTAAGTCAAGAAGAGAGTCCTCACCAGGAACTGAATTGGCTGCTACCGTGATGTTGGACTTCTGGGCTCCAGAACTAGGGGAAAATAGATTTCTGTTGCTAAGTCACCCCGACTTATGGTATTTTGTTACCGGGGCCCAAGCAGATGGAGACAGGGTCCAAGGTGTGGATTTTTAACAATTGCCCCAGGTTACTCTGATTGTCAAGCAAGATCAACAAATGCTGTGTCCTAAGCAGTGTTTCCCAAACTTTAGTGCAGATGAGTTACCTGGGGATTAAACGCAGGTCCTAATCCAGTAGGCCTGAGATGGTCCCTGAGTTTCTGAATTTCTAACGAGCTCTCAGGTGAGGCCAACACCACTGGTCCACGGACACACTTTGTGTGGGAGTCTCCAAAAGCATGTACTTCAGAAAGAAGGTAAATGATTTCATAAGGGCTACCTGAGAAGTAGGAAGAATGATGAGCAAAGAAACTGATAAGGGACTTCCCTGGTGGCGCAGTGGTTAAGAATCCTCCTGCCAATGCAGGGGACATGGGTTTGACCCCTTGTCCGGAAAGATCCCACATGCTGTGGAGCAACTAAGCACATGCGCCACAACTACTCAGCCTGCGCTCTAGAGTCCGTGAGCCACAACTACTGAGCCCATGTGCCACAACTACTGAAGCCTGTGCGTGTAGAGCCCGAGCTCTGAAACAAGAGAAGCCACTGCAATGAGAAGTCCACGCACCACGACGAAGAAGTCTAGCCGCAGCTAGAGAAAGCCCACACACAGCAACGAAGACCCAACGCAGCCAAAAGTAAATTAAAAAAAAAAAAGAAACTGATAAGAACTTGGGAAAATCGAAATTAAATTGAGTATATTAGAGAATGTTGCCTGTGTGCAGTAAATAAAAAATAAGATAGAAACCACAGACTTACCCACAATAACATGTGATCAGGGTGGAGGACGACTTAAACTGTTCTAAACGCTTGTATTGTTTGGAAGAAATATGAAGATATTGACTAGCTGAATACTTTAAGTTAAATACGCATATAAAATTTAAGGTATATTACTTCTGCTTTCCGCTTACAGCATCAAAAGCCAACGAGAGTATCATTCCCTTTCTAACAACAGGAAAAATCCAGATAGTCTACAGAAATCACAGCTTTTCTGGAGCTCATCTAGGACCTGAGGTAAGAGGGTGACCAGGAAAACAGAGTGACACGTCCCACCAAGCAGAACTGAGAACTCTGACAGGACCTAGGAGTAAGAGCAGTCACCACACAAGTGGGTAAGAAGAAATCAGCTAACATTTTAATGAATTCTTGAAGGCCAAGTGCGAGTTAGCTTGTCAGTGTGGAACAGCTGGATCCTCAACACAGGGTTGTTTTTTTTTTTTTTTTTGCGGTACGAGGGCCTCTCACTGTTGTGGCCTCTCCCATTGCGGAGCACAGGCTCCGGACGCGCAGGCTCAGCGGCCATGGCTCACGGGCCCAGCCGCTCCGCGGTATGTGGGATCCTCCCGGACCGGGGCACGAACCCGTGTCCCCTGCATTGGCAGGCGGACTCCCAACCACTGCGCTACCAGGAAAGCCCCAACACAGGGGGATTTTGCATTCATTCACCAGTTATTTCCATGGATCCTTACCAGGTGCCAATGAGAAAAATTGGGGCAGGTCTCAGAAGACCAGAGAGTCCCCCTCAGTGGCACAGGCATGCAGGAGGTTATCTGCTTCTGCTGAGGTGCCAGCATGAGGCGTCTCCTGCTTGTAGGACCCTCCTCTTGTAGGAAGCAAGAGCTTTAAACCACTGAGGGGAGCGTAGTAAACCCTCTCACTCCCATGGACCAGATGAAAACCTACTGGCCCAGAGGAGAGTCAGATATAAAAATCCTCTGCTCATGGGAGAGGCACAGGAGACCCCTGTGGGCCCAGGATCCTAGACTGACATCAAGCTGAGGTCTGCTGCCACTAGGAGAGGGGCAGGGGACTCAGGCATGAGGCAAAGTTTGATGGACATGGGGATCGGGGCAGGGATACTGAGACACCCCCACTCCAAGACGGAGACGGGGCCAGGACACCAGAGATCCCCCACCCCAGCATGAGCCAAGCACTAAAAAGCAAGGGCAACCTACCATCTGTGGAGGGGCAGAGGCAGAACCCCTCTGTTGCACACATCCAGGGACTGCTGAGAGCTGAGGCTGGAGCAGGAACAATGGGGAACCTCTGGCCCCCCCAGGCCCATTTCTCTAAGCACAGGTAATCATTGCTCACAGCCAGAGAAAGGTGAAGTGTGTGGGGCACCGAGGGCGACAAAAGTGAAAACAAAACCCCGAATCACCTGACTCCTGACTGGATGGATTCAATCTCTCACACTAACAGACAGAACAACCGTGCTTGTCTCTGGTGCAAATGCTGTTTACCTCAGTCTCTACTCTTTTGCTGGATGTTTAGCCTTCAGTAAAAATGTATCTCACACACACACACACACACACACACACACACACACACAGGCAAGGAAAAACAATCCACTGCCATGGGGTAAACTAATCAATAGAACTAGACTCAGAGACAGCTCAGATATTGGCATTACCAGAGAAGGGCTGCAAAATAACTATGGTTAATATGTTAATATGTTTCCATCTAATGGAAAAGGTGGATAACATGCATGAACAGACAAGAAATTTCAACAAAGAGATGGAAACTATAAAAAAGAGGGAAATGGAAATATCAGAAAGAAAAAGCATGTTATTAGAGATGAAAAATTCCTTTGACTGGCTGACCAACACACTGGATACAGCTGAGGAAAGAACCAGTGGAACTGAAGACTAATTAGGGTCAAACTCTTCAAACTGTATCACAAAGAGTAAAAGAATGAACAAAACCTGAACAGGGCACCCCAATACTGTGGGATAATATCAAACCATCCCACAGATATGTATATAGAGTCAGAGAGAGAGAGGAGAGAGAGAGAGAGAGAGAGAGAGAGAGAGAGAGAGAGAGGTAGGAGAGAAATGAAACTCCTTAAACAAGATAACTATTAATGATAAGAAAACAAAATAATAACAAGGAAAGGAAATGTAATCCAACTATTCTTCATAGCTCAGCTGTGAAAAATACTCAGTAGAACTATTGTAATGATGCATATGGATTTATCCAAAAGCAATGATGTACCTATACTGGGACAGTGGAAGCCTAGGTGGCTTAAGGAACTAAATCTGTCGCCCATTCGGGATGTCAATAACAATATGGATAGGGAATCAATGACAAATCTAATATTTTATTATTAAATCTGATCATAAATAGCATGACATTTTTCTAAGTGTTATTGATGTATTAAATCATTGAACCCTCCAGTAAGCCTTTATGTTATGTTCCATTTTACAGATAAGGTAACTGAGGCACAGAGGTGTGAAGAAAACCTTCCAAGGTCACATAGCTGGGATCTGGGGGGCTGGCAAGCCCAACCAGGCTGTCAGATTCAGGAGCCTGGGTATTAACCACAACCTTACGATGCCTCCCTGTGATCTAACACTGACAATAAAGAGAGAAGGGTCCAAAGATGAGGCTTAGACACTCCAGTCCAGGGGTTGGCAATATTTTTCTGTAAAAGGCCAGACAATATATGTTTTAGCCTTTGTGAGCCATATACAGACTCTGTCTCACCTATTCAACTTAGCGCTTGTAGCCTGAAAACATCCACGGACAATACATAAGTGAGGAGACACAGCTGTGTTCCAATAAAGCTTTATTTACAAAAACAGGCAGTGGGCCAGATTTGGCCCACAGGCCATAGTTTGCAGACCTCTGCACTAGACAATGAATATGGCTCTTTCTGAGGAGCAGAATTCCAGGAGGCAGGATTGTGGGTGTAGGATTGTATTTCCCACTCAATGTTTTATTAAAAAAACACTCAATTTTCTGAAAAAGGTTTATCTATAACATTTGAAATAAATATTAAAACAAAAAACTAAGGTAACCATTAAAAGGATTAGAAATATAAAACTTTCAAGATAGTTGCAGGAAAACAGAGTGAAAAATAACAGATCAATCCAAAAGAAGGCAAGGAAAGAGAAAGCATCAGAAACACAGAAGAACACAACAGAAAAAAATCGTACATTTCTGTGTGAATACACATAGACTAAATCCTCCAGGTACAAGATGGAGACAAAATCCAGCTGTACACGGTTCCAAAAGACACACCTAAAGCTAAAGAGACAAAGTCTCAAAGAAAAAGGATGGAAAAAGTAGAGAACAAATGCTAATTATTATCAGACAAAACAGAATTTAAAACAAAACATATTAAGGCAAAAGGCACAGTTAAGATAGAAAGGGGCGCTACGTAATCATACAGAGTGAAGATACACTGATTCTGAATTTGAATCCACATAATAATGTGGCTTTTTTTTTTTTTTGGCGGCGTCCTCGGCAGTGAGAGCACAGAGTCCTAACCGCTGGACAGCCAGGGAATTCCCATAGTTTAACCTTGAAATACACAAATTAATACTTGGCGTAACTACAAAGAAGACTGATAGTTCTCTAGGGCAAGGTTTTAGCACACACACATCTTTCAATAATTGAAAGGTCAAGAAAATGGAAAAAAACAAACATATAGACGATTTGATTGACCTGATGGATGCATCTAAACCTCTGTCTGTATCTCCACTTCCACTTAAGGGAGATTGTGTGTACTGCACGTGCACACGTGGATTATTTATAAAACTGACCGTGTGTTGGCCCTAAAGCAAGCCTCAGCAAATACCAAAGAATCAGTATCACGTAAACCACGGTTGCTGACAAGAATGCAATTAAATTAGAAACCAATTTAAAAAGGTAACTAAGAAAAAGTCTCCAAGCATCTAGAAATTTTAAAAAGAGAGATTTCTAAATAACTCATAAATCAATGAAAAAACCCCACAAAACCATAGTGGATGAGAAAGTCTTTAGAAATAAATAATAATGCAGCATTTAAACTCTTCCACGGGCTCCATCAGGACCTGAGGCCGAGATCGGCTTGCGTCATTTCGGGGGGGTAGGGGCACAGAGTCCTGCCTGAGGGGCCCTGGCAGAGACCCCACTTGTATTTAGGGGACCACGAGGAGGAGGCAGGCTGGGCAGGGAGGGTCCCTGCTGTCAGGCTGGTACTACCTAGATGAGGACTGGGGGGGGTGGGGGGGTCAGCCCTTTCCCCTGGGAGCCTCTCAACCAGGTGTTTGCAGCCCAGTAGTCCCGAACAGAGGTTCCCTGGGGTCTGGGCTCTCCAGGGCTCTCCGAGCAGTGAGCGGTCCCTCCCCACGGCCCGTGCCCATGGCGATGAAGTGTCCATCGACCCTGCCAGGAGACCCGGAGGGGCCAGAGACGGCAGCGGCTGGCAGGGTCCGGCCAGGCACCTGGTCAGGTGGGAGCAGCCCTGGGCAGGGGCCGCCCACCACATCTGTAGGCAGCACCCACGTCTGGTTCTCAGAAACAGCCTTGCCCAGTGGTGGATGGATGGTCCCACCACAGCGCAGGTGGCTCTGGCCAGTGAGGGAATATTCTAGTAACAAAGCCTGGGCTGCTACTGTTGGGGCCGTGGGGAGGGCTTCTGCAGATCCTCCTGAGTCCTGAGCCCACCCGTCCACCCACCCACCTGCAGGAGGAACCAACTGCACCTCCCAGCTGTGCCCGAGGCTGTGCCTGCTGGGAGTAAGGTGCCTCTAGGATTTGACCCAGGCCACCTGGTGCCCAGGTGCAGGCAGGCGAGCACCTCCCCCCGCCCCCGCAGTGCTTCCCGACGCAAGGGGGGAACAGTCCAGGCTCCTCCACGTTGGCCTTGGTGAGCCGGGGGAGGGACTGTGAGTGGGGGTGTTCCTGCAGGGTGGCCCTGGCATCCCCATCTCCCTAGGACCCCGGCCTGGCCCCCACCCATCACTGTGCAAAAAGCAGAGCCTGGGAAGCCACGAGGCCCCGGGGACCCAGGCCTTCAGGAGGCCGCGAGGAGGATCCCAGCAGGTTCTCTGCAGGATGGCTGCCCGGGAGGCGGCAGGCGAGCCCCGCTGGCTGGAGGGATGCTGTGCCGCGGGTCCCCAGCGCTGGAGCGCGGGCTCCTGCTGCTGGGCAGGCCGGGAACTGCAGCGCTCTGTGCGGCAGGGGAGGGGAGGGGGCCGCGCAGATGTGGCGTGGGGAACCGCTCTGCCGCATCTCGGGAGTCCCGTAGGGACCCACCAGCCCAGAGCCGGCAGAACCAGCCTTGTGCTGGCCGGTGCCTGGGCAGAGCCTTCTGGAAGGGCCCCGGCCCCCGCAGGTCAGTGCCCCTTCTCTCCAGGCCGCAGCACAGCCAGGCAGCCCCTGGTGCCCGGAGCAGACCCCACCTGCCCGCTCGATGGCTGGCTTATCCAGGTGGGCGGGCACGCAGACGTTGCCGAGGCCGCGTGGGGAAGAGGCGGTGAGCAGTGTGTCGGTGACGGGCCCGAGGGGAGGGCGCCCTCACTCACCTCTTCTGTCGGCGTAGAGGAGGCCCAGGGCGACCAGGGCACCTGTCACCAGCAGCAGCAGTAGCAGCAGCCCTCCCTCCAGGAAGCCTCGGTGCTCCTGCCCTGCGCGGCCTGAGATCTCCACCATCCCCACCGGGCTCTCGGGCTTCCTCATTGCAAGTCTCTAGACGGGGAAAGTGCACAGCTGAGAAGCCCCAAGACCGAGGCCAGGGGCGGCGTCCACCCAGCCTGGGGCGCCAGGGCCCGGAGGACGGGCGTGGAGCTCCCGAGGCCCTGCCTGAGGCTGGCGGGTGCTCAGCACCTCTCTCCATCCCAAGGTCACAGCCGGCCTGTGCCTGAGGGCTTTCCTCTCCCCCCCCCCCCCCCCCGGCCAGTGTCCGAGTGCCGGGGGTGGGGCAGGACTGGCCTGCTGGCCCTGGTGGCCGTCCCTTCTGGAGGGAGTCCCCTCCAAGCTTGTTCTCTGGCCGGGGCTGGTCCGGGCGGCTCTGCTCACAGCTTGCGGTGGACACGCAGGACCCAGAGGCCCAGCTCCCAGGCTTGTCAAGAGGCTTCTGCAGTGGAGCCTGCCTGGGGTTCTTGTGCTGAGAAGCTGTGGGCCTGGGTGCATCAGGGACATGCTCTGGGAGGTGGCTTGGGCCACTGGGCTCCCTGCCCACTCTTCCTGCCTGGAGCCCAAGGGGCAAGGGGGAGGCGAGAATGACTGGAACCTATGCAGCGGTGACTACGCAGGCCACGACGGGCCCCGGCAGGGCAGCTCCAGGAGTCACCTGGCTGGCGCGCAGTTCCCGCCGTCTCCCCACCCTGTCACTACAGAAGGGACGCCTTCTCCAGCCAGCCGGGCGGTGACAGCCGGCCGGTGAGCAGCGGTGGAAGACACCCAGGGCTCCTGCTGTGTGCAGGACAGGGTGTGCTGTTCCTGTCAGGTGGGGACAGCGGACCAAGGGCTGCACGTGCTCCTGGGTGTACGTGTGCATGCCGCTGTTGCTGGCACACAGAGCCCTGACCCAGAAATGTGCCCGGGCCCCGGGGGAGAGCTGGCTGCTCTGCCGAGCTTCAGTCCTCACACAAGCTCACACTCCTGACGTCGGGGTCGGGGTTGTTGGGAGCCCAGCCCCGCCCCAGGACAGAGGACAGACCCTGCCCCACCCGCCCGCGCAGCCCGGAGATTGCCCAGGGCTGGGTTAGCTGTTCTCACCTGCTGGGGGGTGGGGGGGTTGGGTCTCTCAACCTCTGGCATCACCTGTCACGTGACCCAACCAGAGAGGAGAAGCCAGGCCCGCTCTGATCTCAGGAGCCCCCTCGGCCCCCATCACCTGTCTCTGCACTCCCCACCCCGGACCCCCACCTGAGCCCCTCGCCCCCGGAAGTCCATATGCTCAAGGTCACCTCAGCTAGACCTTCTCCGGGTCCACCTGCCCCCAGACCTGACCTGCTTCACCACCTTGCCTACGGTTCAGCCTCTACGGCCCTTATTTCTATTTCTGTTGCCCACCGCCCCCTTGGGAACGTCAGTGCCGGGGGCAGGGGGCTCCTTCTGCCTGGTCCCCAGGACCTAGATGGGTGCTCACGACCTTGGAGTCATCCATCGACGACTGTCGAATGAATGAATGGCCGGGTCCGAGCCTCGCCTGGCACTTGTGGCTCTGGGGTCACTAGCGTCTTCTTTCTCTGATCAGAACTAGAGTCCGCTCATCACTCAGTTAATTCACTTCACTCTGTCCTGCTGACTTCCGGGGTGCTGGGCTGCCTGCCCCATGGCCTGGGAAATGGGCCGGCACTTGGAGAGTGTTCCCCCCGCCGCACCGCCCAGGAAAGCTGGCCCGGCTCACCTGCGGGTCACTCAGAAAGGCCGCTACCCACAGGCAGGTCTCGGAAGGCTGGGTCGGGAGGGCTCCCAGGGGTGTGGCTCCTTCCGGGCCTCCTTTGTGATGCGGTCATGGGTTCTCTGGAGTCCTGGACGCCCCCTGCTCACAGCTGGCAGGTTCCATCCGGGCTTGGTGTGGGGGGAGGGGCACGAGGCTCCCTGCTGAGCGGCGCCCCCCGGAGGCTGAGGACCCCGCCTCCCGGCCCTCCTTCCTCCCTCCCTTCGGAGTCCGAAGGGGCCGCACGGCTCCTGGGAAGGAAGGCCAGACCCCTCTCCTCGCCCTGCCCGCCTTGCCCGAGAGAGGTCGGAACCAGAGAAGCACGCGGGCCGCAGGGTCCTTTCCCTTCCATCTCCAGTGAGGCTGGTGCGTTCTGGGGGTCTTGCCGGGGTGTCAGGGGAGGAGGCGTCCCTGCTTATCATGATGGGGGTGGTCCTCACCCAGAGACACCCACATTCAGCTGGTGTGGGGCTCGGCTGCCTCTCCGCCCCTGGGGGGGTCTCAAGGCTCAGACCCTAACCCCTAGGAAGCAGGTGGCCCGGCTGGGGGACAGGAGGGGCCCTCCGGGCTTCGCAGAGGCACCCCAGTGCTTCAGAGCGTTAGGCGGGCGCCCCTGGCCCAGGGCTGGGGGCCGGGTTGGGGGGCTGTGTGTGGAGTGGGCCCCAGTCAGGACCCAGATGTCCCTTCTTTGGGCCCAACTCGGTCATCAGCATGGTTCTGCCTCCGTTTCAGAATCCCACGGACGGAGGGATCCGCCCAGGCCCCTGGGACTCTGTAAGGGTGTCCAAGGCCAGGGACCAGGCCACAGAGCCAGGGTCTGAGGGTACACAGCCGCTCATGCCACCCCTCACCAGAAGGCCCGCACTGGGCCTCGTTGGAATATTCCAGTCCACATTCAGATGGCCTCTTAGGTTTGCCCCTCCCTGGGAGGAGGGCAGCGCTTCCGGGGCTCAGATCCAGAACCCATCCCGACCCCCAGGCAAGGCTCTCCTCAGCCCCCGGCTGCCCTGGCAGCCCTCCACTCCCCCGAGCCCAGCAGAGCGAGGGGCTGGCAGCCTGGCCTGGAAGCTGTCTGGGCTGCTGGCCTGAATGGGGATGAGGTCAAGGTCAGGGGACTGAGAAGCTGCAGCTGCCCTTCCTGGGAGCCAGAGGTGGGTCAGGGTCCAGCCTGCCAGCTAGAGACTCCTTCCCAGAGTGTGACGGCCCTGGGGACCTACGCTCGATGCAGTGCAGCCAGAGCGGCCCCCATCCCTGCCAGAGGCTGCTTGGATGCAGAGGCTGGCTGGTCTCAGGAGCTCAGCTGCGCTTTCCCACCCACACTGCCCCGTTCTGGGTCCTCCCCGTCTGTAGCTCCATCAGTGAAAGATAGAAGCTTTGAGGGAGCAAGGAGCCTGGGGTCCTGGCCTGGCCTCCTAGCAGGCACTGCGCTGAGGCCGGCAGGTTCCGGGGGGTGCCAAGCCTAGCAGTGCTGGCTCCCTTCCAAGAGAAGCTGGGAAGCGGGGCGGGGGAGTCCACAGGCCAAGGAGCTACAGACTCCCAGCCCCAGCCAGGTCCCTAGACAGACAGCGACCCGGCTGCTCAGGATACCTCCATCAGGTGGGTTTTAGTCTTTTCTCCTAGGTGAGCTCAGGGGTCAGTGCGGGCTCCCTGCCCACCCCTCCCTGTATCTCAGGCAGTAGATGCGGGATGTGGAGGTCTGAGGCCCAGCGTCAGCTCTGGGGTCCAAGAAGGCAGCCCCCCATGATGGCAGGTGGTGGGCATCCCTTCCCTCATCAGCCCTGGGACCACGGCAGGCGGGGAGTAGCCTCTGCTCCTGGGGCCACCCTCAGACCCTGAAGACGCCTGCCCTCTACTGCTCGGTCCAGTCCTTCCCTGCCCCACGCTCTCGGGCTGGGTGGTCTGGGGTAGGTCCTGTCCTCTGCAGGAAGCCCAGCATCCCCTGGCAGGCGTGTTTCTGGGCCTCAGCACGACGGGAACCGGACCTCTCCTGGCCCTGCCCATCCACGCGGCAGGCAGGCACGAGGTGCCCCGCTTGGAGAAGACCTCCAGGCCGGAAGAGGTTAAATAGTTTTGAGGCAGTTGGAGAGCTGGGATGAGAGCCGGGCCTCTGGGAGGCCCCGCACCCCCTCCCTGCTCGCTGCGTCCTGAGGCCAGGCCTTGGGCCTCCTGGGCAGAAGGGAAGGGGCCAGGGCGGTCTGACTGTGCCCCAGGGCTCCGTCACTGAGTGCCCAACGCAGTCCCAATAGCTGGAACTCTGGTCCCCTCCCCTACAAGGTTTGCCACGGAGTCAGAGAAGACAGATGTGCATGCAGTGCCTGGCCCAACAGCGTGGTTGGGAAACACCTGGGGGCGGGAGGGGCCCGTGCCGAGGGCCGGGTTTCCTGTCTTGGAGCTCGGCTGCTACTTCCGTGACCCTAGAGTTATTTTACCCCTGTAACTAACTGTTCTTTATATTAAATTCTCGCTATTTGAATCCTGGGTGTGGTTTTTGTCTCCTGAGTGGACCCTGATGACACATAAATTGGCACTAGGAGTGGCCCCAGGAGGTGCCTCCAGAGATGGGGTTTGGGGACTGGCCTAGTTGTGTCCTTGGGCCTGAGGCCGTGGGAGATGTGACTCGTGGCACATGGTGGCTTTGGGAGTGACCGAGCTGCCACCGAGCTCGGCTGTGATGTGACAGCTGAATCTGGGCCTCGGGAGCTGAGGGCTGCCCCCACTGTTGACGGAATGACAGCAGCCGAGGTCCCTGGTGTCCTGGACACTCGCGAGCTCAGGTCTGCCCTCAGCTCCAGCCACAGCCCTAAGAGTCTCTCATTTCTCAGCAGCACAGCGCTGATGTGGCTGAAAGGCAAACACAGCATTTGATCCTGTGAGTAGTACAATCCCAGCAGTGTTGGTGCCTTCACAGCCTCACCAAGTTTCTTACGAGGAAGTTCGGGCATTGACTGGGAAGGAACGGGACCCTGAAATGAGGAATGGGATGTCTGGTTGGGCTCAGATGAAGCTGAGAACCTTGAACCCCCAGGGTCCTCTGAGCCCCTCCAGGGTCTGAGGAGATGAGCCCTTCTTCACTATATTTATTTATCTTTGGCTGTGTTGGGTCTTCGTTTCTGTGCGAGGGCTTTCTCTAGTTGCGGCGAGCGGGGGCCACTCTTCATCAAGGTGCGCGGGCCTCTCACTGTTGCGGCCTCTCCTGTTGCTGAGCACAGGCTCCAGACGCGCAGGTTCAGTAGTTGTGGCTCACTGGCCCAATTGCTCCGCGGCACGTGGGATCTTCCCGGACCGGGGCACGAACCCGTGTCCCCCGCATCGGCAGGCGGACTCTCAACCACTGCGCCACCAGGGAAGCCCGAGCCCTTCTTCACTATAAACCCTGCGAGAACCTCACGTGGATCAGGTGCCTAGAAAGAGGATCCTCATTCTACTCAACCCCCCAGCCCCTGTTGACCCCAGACCCATAAGTAGGGTCCAGTCTCAGCACGCTCAGGGTGGGGGAAAGTACATCTTTCCCAGAAGGAAATAGCGTATCCACCCAAAGAATTTCAAGATATAATTAACTGACACTGAGAAACCTGGAGATTATGTGTGGGGATTGGGTCTAGGGGTGTCAGACCACAGTGGAGGGAGCCCAGCACTGGGCTGGGTTGGCTCCATTCATATGGGTGCACCTGCCAAAGATTCTGAATTTGTGTGTTGCCTCACGGCAGCTGCGGGTAGTGACTCTATCTGGACTTAATGGTGGTCTGTAGCTAATGAAGCTGAGATGCCAGAACCTCCCTTGTGTGCCACAGAGGAAGGAACCCAATGGCACAGGGAGATGACATGTTGGAGTGGACTTACCACACGTGACCCGTGCCCCCGCTACAGACCCAGGAAGGGTCATGGGACTTACTTTCTCCTTAGGTCTATTTCTGTGCTAAACTATATGAACACCTTTCCCAATTGTGAACCATCCTTGCATTCCCGTGTACGTTGCTTGTGGTGTGTTATTCTTTTAACGTGCTGTTGGATTCAGGTTTGTTGGTATTTCATTTACGGTTTCTGAACTGGAAGTCTCTAAACGAAATTGGTTTGTGGCTTTCGTTTGGTTGAGATCACGCTTTCTTCAAAAAAGAACCTGGAAGGGAACTGTAGTCACTAGTCACTATCTTGTAATAAGCTATAATGGAAAAGAACCGGAAGGAAAGAATGCAGACGCACACACATAACTGAATCGCTTTGCTGCACACCAGACACTAACACAGTATTGCAAATCAACTATACTTCGACGGAAAAAAAAACAACTTGGAAGCTTTTCTTCTTTTTCTTGGCTATGAAGGAGTTTAAAGCAATTACGAGTTGACTGTTCTTTAAAGGCTGGCAGATCTTCCCTGACACCATCTGGAACTGGAGCTGCCTTGAGGAAAGCTCCCTAACCACCTTCTGTTTCCCTCCACGGTAATTGTCCTGTGTAATATTTACGTCTACTCTGGACTTAGTTTAGTTAAATAATGTTTTCCTAGGAACCTATACATTTCATCCAGCCCTTCAAATTTATTTGCGCAGAAATTGAGAAAAGTAATGCCTTATGATTCTCTAAATTTCCTGTTATTTTGTCCTTATTACTTAAAAAAAATTTGTCTTTGTGCTTTTTCCATCTTTCTAGATTAAGTTAGCTACTGGTTCATCTATTTGATATTTGAAGAATTGTATTTTGGATTTCTGAGTTCTTCCATTTTTCTATTCCTAATTCATTAATTTCTGCTCCTATTGTTACTAATTCCTACCTGCTGATTTTCTCTATTTTATTGTCTTTTTTTAACTTCTCAGGATGAAGATGTGCTTCATATTCGTTGGTCAGTTATATACTCAGGGTGTGAACCTCCCTCTGGACACTGTATCCCTTAGGGGTTTCCCTGGACTGTTTTTGTCACAATTATTTTTTCCAATATTCTGCAATTCCAGATTTGATTTCCTGTTGGATCCAAGAGGTGTTTCACCTGCAGGGAGTTTTTTTTTTTGCGTTACGCGGGCCTCTCACTGCTGTGGCCTCTCCTGTTGCAGAGCACAGGCTCTGGACGCGCAGGCTCAGCGGCCACGGCTCACGGGCCCAGCTGCTCCGTGGCATGTGGGATCCTCCTGGACCGGGGCACGAACCCGTGTCCCCTGCATCGGCAGGTGGACTCTCAAACACTGCACCACCGGGGAAGCCCCTCCTGCAGGGAATTTTAAAAAATTAATTTATAGCTTTATCGCCTTGAGAGTAGGTAATGCTCTCTGTACCACATCATAAACATTTTCTCGGTGACCTGAAATGTGATTTTGAGAAAACAAGGTGCAGCATCCGCTCTGGGGGAGGAGTCTGATTTGCGTCAGACCCACCTGATCGTCTGCTCTGGAGGCCGTCCGGCGCCCGCTAGCCCTTGTCCACTTGGGCACCACAACAGGAGGCTGGGACAGTGGCCTCACGTGTACCTACAGATGTGAGAACCACCCCCTGCCCGGTTGGAGGTGGGCGGGGACGACTCGGGGCAGGGCAGACTTGGCCCGTGGAGCTGGGAGGATGAGCCCTCTCTGCAGGTCCCGTAGGCCTGTCTTCTGTTGAAGCTGCCCGGAGAGCTGGGAGCTTGGGAGTGGTCCCCAGACATCCCGGCTAACTTGACTGTGACCATCTGTGAACCTTTGGACATTTCCAGCCTCAGCTTTCAGAACAGGACGAGCTTACTTCAGCCTCCAGTGAGAAAAAGGAAGCAGTAACACGTGAAAAGCTTCTGGGAGATGCGCTTGGTGGTGAGGGACTTGACAGCAGTTAGCTCCACCTTCCCAGCTTCTGCCCTGGAGGAGGGGGGAGAGGAAGCCGCGGGCTGAGAGGCCCACTTGTGAGCAGTCCTGGCGCCCAGCAGGGGCAGGCGATGAGGCCAGGCGGCCAGGCTGCAGGGAGAGGGCTGCCCTCTGTGCCTTCTGTCGGGACACATCCAGGCCCGGCTTCTCAGCCTCCAGCTCAGCTGTGAGCAGCCGGGGGTGGGAGGCACGTCGGGGGCTCCACAAAGAGCATCAGGTCCTGGAGAGCTGTGGTGAGTCGGGCACCTGCAGGCTCAGCACGGGGATCTCTGGCCTTGAGGGGACGGATGAGGGCAGGACGTCTTGCGGGGAGGACAGCAGGGGCGAACGCACCCCATGGCACCCGGCTTTACCCGATGGCCCGTCCAGCAGTTGCGTTCGGGAACAGGAGAGAAAAACTGCGTAACTCGGACCTGGCTTCTTTGAAACCCCAGTGATGGGAGAAGGGTGGGCTTCTCCGCTCCCGCCAGGAGAGAAGGTTTTCCAAGCAAACTGGTGAGCAGGGGTGGCTCAGTTTAATCCACGTAGGAAGCGCCCTGACATCAGGCAGCTTTGCCGGAGACCTGCCGAGTAGACGTCTGGCTGCTCTGCTCATCGGGGGGCCCCTCGGGGGGCGGAGGGCTCTGCACGGCAGGTGGGGGAGGAGGCACTGGGTTCCCTGGAGAACAACCTTGATGAAAGCGTGGGTTTGGGGCCCAGCTTGGGAGTTTTGTCCTTGCGGGGGCCCAGGCCCTGCAGGAGGCTGGCCCGAACGTCAGGCCAGGGTCAAGGGCTGCTTCACACCTGGAGAAGGGCTTCCTGGGCTGGCACCGTCTCCCCAGGGCCACGAGGGGCCGGCCTGAACCCCGTCCACCCTGCAGGTCCCAAGCCAGAGACAGGACTGGGGCTGCTCTCTGAGGCCCGAGCCCCACGTGTAGGCCAAGAGGGTCGCAGCTTTGGGGACCAGGCTGCTGTTGAAGGGAGGGTGTCTGAGCCTCCTGGGATGGTGACTCAGGCAAGTGGGGAGCTCTCCGCTCTGCTTCCCGAGGCTGGTTGTCACCAGCCCACCCCAGGACTGGGAGGAGGGGGAGGGTGGGTGAGCACCTCCCTGATCTGGGGGCGGGGTGCACCCCAGGGTCTGGAGAGAAATGCTAACGACAGGGGGGCCCACGGCTGGGCCTGGGGAGCGCTGGCTCAGTGGAGCCGGCAGCCCGAGGTTGCCTCCCTCCGGATTCTCGCCTTCAGTCTCTTCAGGCCGCTGTGCTCCGGGTCCACCAGGAGGCCGCCCTCGGCTGCCGTCCAGGCCTCCGTGTAGCGCTGCTCGTCCAGGCAGTGCTGCGCCCTGCACAGGAGCGCGTGGGCAGTGGGGGCCCGGCCTGGCCGCTGCCACAGGTTGCTCTGGGCTAGGGCGGGCGCCAGCCTGAGGGCCTGGGTAAAGGCCCCGGCGGCCCCGGCCTCGTCCCCCAGGCTCAGAAGCAGGCGGCCCTGGGAGCAGAAGTCCTCCGCCCGTGCCTGGAGGTCACCGTCCCCTGAACCCTCTCGGAGCACGTGGTCCAGGTCCCCGAGTGCCCGGCCAAACTCCCGTAGCTCGGCTAGGCAGGCAGCCCGCCGGCGCAGGTGACAGGCGCTACCGCCACCTGCCAGGACGGCCAGTGAGCAGTAGCCCAGCGCCTGGCCGGGCTGCCCTGAGTTCATGAGGGTGTCAGCTTCCTGGGCTGCGGCCTGCACAGAAAGGACGGAGGGAGGAAGGTCAGGTCAACCCAGAACACTGAAGGCCCCTCACGGGCTGGCCGCTGCTTGTTCCCCAGGCAGAAGATGCCCGCTCCCTCTGGAAGGGGTGGAGGCACAGCGTGGAGGCACCCGCTGCAATCCCTCCACCCTGCAAGCTCTCCCTAGGCAGGCCCTGCTCAGAAGGCATCCTCCCCCTCCTCACTGCCCTACTGCCCCACCTGCGGGCCCAGCTTCTCTTACCGGGGTGACCTCCTCCTTCCCCTCCCCTTCCCAGCCTCCCGCCCTGCCCACCCACCGAGGCCGCCCTGGCCCCGAGGACAGAAGCAAACACCGCCTCCGCTGAGCCTGCTCCTTGGGCCTCCCCCTGCGCCCCGGGTCAGAAAAGCAGGGTCAGCTTTGCGCTACCGTGCTTCTCACTTTGCTAACCAACGAGCTGCTCCCGCAGGCCCTGTGGAGCCAGAGTCAAGGCCAGGGAGACACTCTCCGGGCGCCCCCTGCACTGCCAGCGCCTGCCAGCATGACCCAGGGGCTGGGGTTGCGTTTGCTCCCCAGGGACGGGCAGAGCGGTGCGTCCAGGAGGGCTGTGGCGGACTCAGCCTCGCTGGATGCTGCAGGGCCAGAGGCCAGAGGTCAGAGGGCGCTGTCCGCCCTAGCACTTCTCTCCCTGGGGACTGCTGGATTGAGTCCCCTGCTGCCCCCGTCTGGATGGCGCTGCCTCCCGTCTGGATGGCGCAGCCCTGAGGGCCGATGCCTTCCTCTGGCCCCCAGGCTCACTCTCCTTTTCTGAGTGTGACTGAAGCCCACTCTCCAAACCTGCCAAAATGCCTTACCTCTTCCGCCGAATTGGCCTGGATAAATCCGCTGGCCTCATTCGTCTCCTCCTGCTGCCAAGAGCCCACAGGGGCCCCCCACGGACTGAACGGGCACATTCCAGACCCTCCCTCTTCCATGCAGCCAGGTGCTAGCAACGCCCCCGATCCCCGCCTGTCCCCAGGAGAGCACAGGGCACCCAGCACCCGGCGGGCTGAACGCATGGCCCTGTCTTCCCACCAGCCCGACCGCGCACACAGGCTGGCGGGAGGCCGGAGGCCGGGCTGGAGCCGGTTCGGCCCTGCTGTGCGACGCGGAGCGGCGACCCATCCTTTCCGTGCAGCGCCCTCCCCACGGGCTCTGCGTGGTCCTCCCGGAGCTGGGGAGAAGTGCGGCGCCACCGGCCGTGCAGCCGTACTATCGCCGGAAACGGGGCGCCACTACTTCCGTCTCACTTCTGGGTCGGCCCTCGTCGCCCGGCCACGGCCAACGTGGAGTGAATTCTCGCGGCACCGAATCTGGGCTCCAGGCGGCCCTGCCTAGTGCTCTCCTCCGGGCCCAGGCCGTCGTTTCAACTCAGAGACAGAGCCCTGCTCAGCCCCGCCTTGTGAACCTAGAGACGCTCACCTAGCTCCCCGCTCCCAGCTTAGAGCCCCCCTCCCCCCGCCTCAAGGCTCTGAGACCCCAGCCAGGCCCCCTCCTCCGACATCCCCGGGCTCCGCGGCCGCTCCTCTGAGTTCTAGGCCTTGTTAACACGCTCCTTGGCCCCCTCAGCCCTACGAGGGCTGTCCCCCCCTGCATGACCCATTGCTCGCTTCACTCCTCCGTCCCTAACGCTCGTTTAGCCAACAACCCTATTGACCCCCTCGTTGACACACCTAGTGCGGTTTTAGTTTTCCTGAAGGACCCTGAGTGACAGAGCCCACGGAAGCACAAGGAGGTGAAATACTTGCCCCAGGCCGCGCAGGGGTTTGATTCACTGGCTGATGCTTCTGGCCCCGCCCCACTCCAACCTGCTGGTTCCTTCACTGCCCACCCCCTCCAAAGCCCTGCCTCCAGCAAGTGAAGGGAATAAGGTGGCCAGACCAGGATGGAGGACACCCTTCCCTCTGCCCCCCACCCCAAGCCCCTCCTCCTGCACTCCCACACCAGCTGCATTTTGCCCACCTGTTTCCTGAACACTCTGAGATCTTTCCTGCCTCCAGGCTTTTGCCTTGGCCTACCTGTCGCCACCGTGGGCTCACCTCCAGGGCCGCCTCGCACCCCCACTGCCCCGTCTCAGGGTCTTCCATACACTTTCACTCTCTGAAGTGAACTCCCCCTCCCCCGAAACAGCCCCCCCCCCCCCACTAAGTTGCCAGGGCCACAGTGCGGGCAGTGGCTCCACCCAAGGCCTGGTGGAAGGTGCTCTTTGTTCTTGTCAAATGAGCAGTGGAACAATCACCCACCCAAAGAGGCAGCAGCCGCAGCCCAACATCCCTTCAGGGTCCCTCTCAGTTCACGAGGGCAGGAGCTGGCCCGCCACCCGCGCGCTCACTGGGAGGGACACACCTATCCTGGCCTGACCTTGGGGTTGGGGTGGGCTTCCAACGAGGGCCAGGTGTTCCTGCCTGGCTCAGTCTGGCTCTGAGGATGGGGTCCCCTCCCTCTCCCAGACCCCGAGTCAGCTGTGGCTTGTATGCCTCATGTAAAGAAGCCCTGAGGTCTCTGGGGGTGTCAGGGCTCGAGCTGGCCAGATCTGGGTGCCTCCCGCTTGAACCTCCATCCCACCCCATGTCCAAGAGAGATCAGGCGCACGGGGAGTTAGCATACCCGGAGCCCCGGGCCTGGGGGTCTCCCACCCGAGGTGCTGGAGAGGGGCTGGGCTGGGGCCTCCGTGGGGTGCTGTGCCCACCTGGGCGAGGCTCTGCCTCTCTGAGGCCTCCAGGAGACGCAGCAGGAAGCCGAGGTCCTGGGTGTCTGTCTCTGCCAGACACTGCAGGTCCTGTGTGGCGGCCGGCACATCACCCTTCTTGAGCCGGAGCAGGCCACGCCGGGCCCGGGCCGCCTCTGATGAAGGGGCCAGGTGCAGGACTTTTTGCAGGCGGGCGCCAGCCTTCTCAAAGCTGCCTGTCAGGGATTGGGGAAGGACAGTCAGGGTGGAGCTGGGGCAGGGGGGCCACTGGGAAGCCCAGTTCAGCCTTTCTTGTTGCTGGCTCTGGGAGTGGCTGGCTGATGGAGGGGCTCAGCACCGGAAGGAAGGAGCAGGGAGCAGAGGGGCACGGTGACACCATGTCGCTCACACGGACTCACCTGATGACCCAGCACCTCGACTTGGGGGCAGTCACTACACTCTTCGACCCCCAGGTGGAGTAACAGGACTCTAAGCCCCCTCACCATGGTCACTGCAAGGACCTGCTTTCTCTTCTGAGCAGGGCTGCATGGGATTAGAGCAGCCCCGGAGGCCCTGAAGGCCTTGGTGGGGGCGTCTCACAGGCTTGCAAGTGATGACGACAGGCCTGTGAGACGCAGGCTGCAGAGAGGTCTCCCTTTCAAATTAGTGTTGAAATATTTTCAAGGTTTTGCAGGGAAGACCGACACATGTGGGCCTAAGACAGTCTCACCTAGAACAGGGCACTCAGTGAACATCTGCTGAATACATGCATGAGTTAATGAGGAGGCCTGAGCATCTGAGCCTTTTACGAAACCCCACATCACTCCTTTGTCTCACCTTCTGGTGGGCAAAGCCACACGGAGGACCCATACGGGGACCAGGTCCTGGGATTCAGGCTGGAAGGGACCTTACAAGCCAGAGTCCTGAGTCTCTTTCTCCCATTTTAAAGAAAAGGATCCAGGGGTGGGAGGAACAGGGACAGACGCCCATGTTCTGCATGTCTGGGCTGACACATACCCGCTGCAGCCAGCACGTCTGCCAGGAGGATGTGCCAGCTGGGCTGCGCGGCATCCATTTCGATCAGTGCTTCCCCCGCGGCCAGGAGGCTCTGGGTGTCCTCGCTGCTCAGGCGGGCCCCTGTGCCCGGCAGCTGGATCAACAGGGCCCGGCAGCGGGATGAGAGGCCCTGCGTGATGAGGGCCTGGACCTCTGGCTTCAGAGAGCGGATCTCAGGGACCGCCGTTCTTGGGCTGAGCTTCAGAGCCGAGAGGATGTCGTCCACAGCCTCCTGCAAGGGGAGGAGGCTAGGGTGGGTGGCAGAAGTGGTCCCAGCTGGGTATCTGTCGTGTTCCTCCTGATGCCGGGTGTTGGCGACACCAGAACGGGCAGATGGCCCAGCTCCTGCCCTCCCAGCATGGGGTAGGAATGGGGGTCAGCCAACGTGAGGGCCCATATGGTGAGCATTCATGGAGGGTGTGGTGAAACTGAGGCAAGCGTATCAGAGTTCTGGACGGGGGAAACGGTCTGGAACCCCGGAAGAGCCACACTGATAAAGAACCCGCTATGGCACAGAGGTGGGCTTGGGCTTGTACCAGAAGGGCCATGGGCCAGGGGCTGTGTGTGCAGCTTGGAGTGGTGGGGGAGGAGTCTAGAGGTCCTGACTGTGCTGTGGAAGCACACAAGGCCAGGGGGGAGGCTGGGCCCCTTTAGGAGAGCCCTGACCCTGGTGAGTCATTTGCATCTGACCTCTGACCTGGCCAACAGTCGGAAGCCATGGAGTCATCTTCAGGTCCACCCTCCTATTGGTTATCTAGGTGTCTTTTGCTTTGTTTTGTTTTTTTTCCTCCCTTTCTGCCTTCTTTTGGGTTAATTGAATAGTTTTAGTATTTTATTTTAGTTCTTCCATTGGCCTTTTAACTCTGCCTCTCTAACATTTGTTGGCAGTTGTCCTATAAGGTGACAACATGTACCTTTATTTTTTGGCCCTGCTGTATGGCATGTGGGATCTTAATTCCCTGACCAGGGATCAAACCCGTGCCTCCTGCAGTGGAAGCGTGGAGTCTTAACCCCTGGACTGCTGGGGAAGTCCCCAAAATACGTATCTTTAAAGACACCGTTCCATTGTCTTCTGGCTTCCATCGTTTCTATGACAAGTCAGTCATTTTTTCATACTGCTGTATGTAATGTTTCTTTTTCCCACTGGCTGCCTTGAATATGTTCTCTTTATCTTTTGTTTTCAGAAATTTGATCAAGGTGTGCCTAGGTGTGGTTCTTTTTGTGTTTATCATCTTGGGATTTGTTGAACTTCTTGGAAAATTTTCTGCCATTATTTCTTCAAATACATATACATATACATATACATCATATACGTATATACATACATGCATATATTTTTGCCCCATTATTTCTCATCTGGGACTATAGTTATACGTATACTGGACTGCTTGGAATCATCCCAGAGGTCACTGAAGCTCTCTTCATTGGAAAAAGTCCTTTTCCCCTCTGCTCTTCAGATAGGATAATTTGTGTTAGCCCATCCTCAATTTTACTAACCATTTCTTTGGCAATTTCCAACCAGCTGTTAAGCGCATCTGGTAAATTTTTAAAATTTTAGATATACTTTTCAGCTCCAGAATTTCCCCTTGATTCTTCTCATAGTTTCCATTTCTCTGCTAGGATTCCCCATCTGTTCACTCATTAGGAGAACATTTTCCTTGAAGTTCTTCACATGTTTACAATCACTGTTTTAGCATCCTTGTATGCTAATTCCAGCATCTGAGCCATCTTGAGGTGGCTGTTCAAGATGAACATCTGTTTCTATTGAGTACTTAGTTTCCTTACTGTTGGCCACATTTCCCGGTTCTCTGTGTGTCTAGCAGTTTTTGATTTGGGGCTGGACATTGTGGATGGTACATTGTAGAGAGTCTGGACTATGTCACCCTCTCATAAAGGAGGTTGTGTTTTATTCTGGTGGGTCATTTTGGTTCTGCTGGACTTGGTTTTGTTCCTTGTGAGGGCAGGTCCATTTCAGTTTTGAACTTAGTCCTAAGATATGACCTTTATTTAGGGTGTGGTCTCAGCTAAGCGCCCAAGGTATTCAGAAAGGTCTCTGCTCTGGCAGGGTCAGAATTCCAACATCTCCTGCCACGGGTGAGCTCTGCTGGGCCCCTGCATGTGCAGCCCAGACTCAGACAAGAACCACCTGGAATCCCATGAAGACTTCTCTGCACAGCCCCATGTTCTCCATTGCCCTTCCTTGCAAATTCCAGCGACTGCAGCAGCCTGGAACCCCAGTCTCTGCCTCCTCAGCTCAGCAAGCTGACTGCCCCACCTCCTCGTGCAGTAACGGGAAAGCCTCCCCAGGAAGAAAGGTTATCGTGGGGCTCCCCTTGGACTCCCCTGGTGCGGTTTCCCTTTCCTCCGGGATGGCAGTTCTCCATTGCCTGTTGTTCAGGGCCTGAAGACAGTTGTCATGTATTTTATCCAGATATTTTGTTTTCAGCAGCCCAACGCCAGTTACCCTCTCCTAGCCAGCACTGGAAGTGTGCCTAGATACTTTTAAAGTCCAGCGATGGGGTTCTCCTGGAGCAGGTGTGTGGGGGATGAAGGTCTTGGAGAGACAGAGCCCTTAGATGGATGGATGGGAAGACGGTCCTCTCCGATCCTTCCTACACTATGACCGGGGCCCTACGTGACCCTGGTGCTGGCCAGTGGTACACCTGATCAGCTTGGAAAGTCCAATTCTGTGCTGACTCATGGGGATTCCAGCTGCCACATATGGAGCCCTCATTAGGGACCAGGCACCATGCTGAGTATCTGACAGCACTGAATAAGCAGCCCCCTCAAGGCTGAGCATTGATGGCCTTGAACAAACACTGCTCCCCCCCCACCCTTATTTTACTGATGTTGAAACAAGGCTCAGAGATGTTACAGGGCCTGCTCAGAAAGTTAGAGGTGGGGGAGCAGGGCTCTGGATTCTGGACCTGGCAGGCTGGCTCAGAGCTCCTGTCTTGGTGAAGGGCCAGAGGGTATGTGGGTGCTTGGCCTCAGCCCATCTCCAGGAGGAGGAAGTTCATGGGTGTGACGATGTGGGGGTGCCCCTGCTCCCTCATCCTGACTCACAGACATCCAGGCTGACTTTCCCTGCCACATGCCCTGCTGCCCTGGACAGAGCGGCAGGAGGGATGTTTCTGAGGCACCTCTCGGAGGAGTTGCTGGCATGTCGAGATCACCCAGGGGTGGGTTTCCAAGGGGTCCACCTCCTGCAGTAGGGCCCTCCTGGCTGAATCCCATCTCTGTTTAATGGGCTTGTCCCTGAGAACTACAGGTGCTTTCCCAGCACAGGAAGGGGCCTGCATAGGGTTGGGCTCCCAAGCACAAGTGTGTGCCCAGCTGGAACAGAAATCAGGCTGCCAGTGCCCTTGGGGGAAACACAGACACCCTGACAGGCAGAAACACCATCTTGAGATGCTGTCATCCCAGTGGCATCTTGGATCATTTTTCCTTGTCTCCTAAGATCCCAACCCTTAAGAAATTCAGAAACCTGGCAGGGAGGATACCTCTGGGCTGTACTTTGGCCCAGCGAAGCATCAGGGCAGACAATCGGTTTCAGTTATTCACCAATGACATTGCCCTTGGCTGCAGAGTGCCCTTGTCCAGGGCTGTTTGTTTGTGGCTGCACGTCTTCCCTTTGGAAGGTACCTGCCCTGGGCCTGCAGTGGATCGCTTCCCACTGCCCCTGCACGCTGACCACCCAAATCCACAGGCCCTGTGTAGACAGCTCAGAGTGGCACCCAAGGGGGCAGCGGAGGTCTCATTACTGTAAGGTGGGGGGCCCCCTAGTAATCCTGAGGCTTTGCACATCAATCCATGCTGACTGAAGCGGGGGGGGGCACGGGGACTCTGCAGATGGAAGGGAAAGACTCCCCCAAACCGGGGATGTGATGGTGAGGCTCCCGTGAGCCCCGGTACAGGCGGGGGTTTGATGGATGACTGATGCTCAGATGGCCTGGCCCTGCTTCCTCTCTCTGGGGAGGCTGAGAAGGAGGGCAGCGCCTACCCTGGGCACCCCCACTTGCCCAGCCCCAGGTGGGGAGGGTGGGCCCGTACCTTCTGCTGGTCCAGGGCCAGGTGCAAGAGTGCCCGTCCGCACAGCGCCTGCACGTTCCTCGGCTCAGCCCTTAGCACGGAGGTGACGTCGAACATGGCCGTCTTCTTCTGGCCCAGGAACCCGTAACAGCGGGCGCGGGCCAGCAGGGACTCACTTGCCTGACTCCCTGGAGGAAGGGGGTGTGGCGTCAAGATGTGACCTCGGCTGGGCACAGCCAGGTTCAGTGTGTCTGCCCTCATCCAGGAGTTACTGCACCTGTCCTGTGCTCCAAGGGGCAGGGGGAGGGGGTGCAGCGGCTTTGGGGTCACCTAGGGAGCTCACAGACTGCTGGGCACCACAACACACCAGGGAACAGCACTCTGGATTGATCCAGGGGCCCTGGCTGAGGGACACGGGGAGCTCAGCCAGGAGGGGTGGCATCTGGGAGGGTTGGTGGACAGTCCGAGGGGGCTTCTGAGAGGTGGGGGCACTGCAGCTGCATCTGAAGTGAGGCCAGGGGAGGGGCGGGGGTGGGGGGAAGGGTCCACGGGGCAGGTCACAGAATGGCTGCAGCTGTGAAGGTGCCAGGCTAAGGCCCAACTCTTTGACCCTCCTGTGCCTAAGGCAGGGCGTGGTGGGTGGGCTGGGCGAGCGGGGAGACCAGGCGCACACACACAGAGCTGCCCCCGCTATTCCTAAGAAGGGCTTCGGGGGCTGGGGCCCTCATCCCCCACGGATGGAGGGAGAGGGGTTGAGCTGGGAGAAGGGCCTCAGCTGAGTCTGGCCCTCCCACCCTCGGGGCCCTGGGTGTGCGCAATGGCGGCCCAGGATTCAGGAGAGGGTCCCAGCTCAGTTCCCAGCTGGTTGGGCCTCTCCTAGGCGTTAGCGTGCTTGCTGCAGTGAGTGGCCCGGGAGCACGCCACACCCCTGAGCCAAGCACGTGCTCAGACTCCCTGGTGCCTGACCACACCCCCTCCCCCGCATGGCAGAGGCGCCCCTTGCCCCCGGGCACCTGGCACAGGGTGGGGGCCCCGGAGGAATGAGGAACGAGGGTGGCTCCTACCTGCAGCAAAGATGGCCAGAGAGAGGTAGGCGATGGCCTCCCTGGTGTGGGCTCTGCTCTCGGCGCCGCCTGGTTGTGTCTGCAGGATGGCCAGGGCCCTTGCGTGGCAGTGGCCCTGTAGCAGCTGGCGGTCCTCATGGTGGAAGACGTCCAGGGTGGGCTGGAGGCAGGCTGTGTCTCCAGACTGGACCACCTTCTTCACCAGCTGCAGGGGCAGGGGCGTCACCACTGGTCCTCCCTGTGCCCCAGGCTGGACCAGTCCACCCCCATCCTCCGTGCAGGGGTGTGGCTCAGGGATGCAGCCCGCAAGGGCGTGGCTCGTGGGGGGTGTGGCTCGTGGGGCGTGGCCCATGGGGCAGGGACTGCAGGTTGCCAGAGCTGAGCATAGGGAAAACTGGGTCGGGAGGTGTGGGCCCTGCTCTGGGCTGCTCCTCTGCTGAGTGTCAGGAGCTGGGGCGGGTGGGGGGGGCGATCCCAGTGTCCCTGAGCCGTGCCTCCTTCTCGGTGACATGGAGACCTCGCCTCGCCACACGGGCCCATGCGTCACAGGTCTGAGAAGTGTGGGGAAAGGGGGCTTTCAAGTCGTAAAGTGACAGAGGGCCCAGGGAGTCCTTCAGAAGGTGCAGAGCAAAAGCCCTGGAATCAATCCCTGCTCTGGGAGGAGCGAGACCCTCGGGGAGATATAACTTCACAGAGGCCTGCCCGATGCTGCCCCTGCTGGCTGCACCTGTGTGGACACCGGTCCCAGACCATCCTTCCCTCCCACCCCTATGGCCCAGCTCAGGGAGACCAGAACCCAAACCAGGCCAGAGCAGAAGAGGGAAGCTGACAGGCCCCACAGCCCTGCCCCAAAGCCTGGGTCTCCCCCTGGAACATAATCTGCCACGTCCCAACAGGAAGCCCTCAGAACACCTGAGGGAGGGGAGGCAAGCAGGGCTTGAGGGCTTGGGGCTCCTCTGCTCTTCCCCCTCCCCGGGACAGGGCCACCTCCAAGCCTAGTTTACTTGGGACTAAGCTCTGCTTACACTCAACTCATGGCCCTTTTTCTTCACAACACACGAAAAGCAAATACAGAGCGCCACTGCATGCTGGAGACCTGCTGGGCCCTGGGGTACCTGCTGCAGCTAATTCTCATGAGAACCTGGAACAGCAGGGCACAGACGGGGAGACTGAGGGTCAGAGAGGTGAGGCACCTGCTGGAGGTGGCAGAACTGGGGCTGGGACAAGCTTTGCCTGTTCTCAATTCTGGGCTGCAGGGTGTTGAGCGAGGGCTGGTGGAGGCCTGGTGCCCTCCACAGAGCTGTGCCCTGTTTCCATCTGCCCTGCTGTGGCCCACCGGGGCCCCCTCACCTGGCTGGCATCATAGGAGAAGCCCCTCCGGAGCTGCAGCAGGGCCAGCCGCACCAGCACAGGGGCTGCCTGAGGCCTTCGGGAGAGGGCCACCAGCAGGGCCTTGTGGGCGTCGTCCAGGCGGCCCAGGCGGTACAGGGCATCGGCCGCCAGGAGGCGCGAAGCCTCATCCTCCGTGTCCAGCTCCATCAGGAGCATGGCCAGCTGGTACACGCCATGGGCGTCCCTGTGGAGAGAGCAGCTGGGAGAGGGCTGATCCCTGTGCTACACCCCTCTCACCTGCCCAGGGAGGCAGGCTGCAGGCAAATCCTATCCCTGCACCTGGTCCAGGCAGCGCCCCTCCCGCTGGGCCTCAGAGACCAGGTTCCTGCTGGAAGGGCCCTCGTGCCATCCCCAGAGCGCACGGCTGCCCTTTCCGACATACAGCCCTTGGCCCTCACCCCCCCCCATTCTCCCCCCCCCCCCCCGTAGGGCGGGCATTTTACAGATGAGAAATCGAGGCTGTATGCTGACTCCCAGCCAACCCTGCCTTAGCTTTCTTTTCTGTAAAAACAGGATAAAAATGGCCTTGCACGGCTCAGGGGTGCCGTAGGCAGAGCTGGATAACACCCAGGGTGCCCTCTTGGGAATGAGAAGGAGCTCCCACTGGGAAAAGGGGCCGGAGCCTCAAATTTGACAGTTCCCAGAGAGAAAAGATATAAAGGGCCCCAAATCTCTTACAAGAAAGTTCCTCCTCAGCATCAAATCAAAGCAATGCAAATTAAGGAACTAGGGGGCTGAGGAAGCCTGCGTGCGTGCGTGCGTGCCTGTGCGTGTGTGCGTGCCTGTGCGTGCGTGTAGGGGTGAGGGGGCTGACGTCAAACATGCCCCCCCCCCAGGGGCCCCTCAGCTCAGTGCTTTTAGCTTTGCTAAAACACCTTCCTGCCACCTCCCAGCTACCAGAGAAATGCAAGTCAAAACAGCTGCAGGTTCATCCACTGGGCTGGCAAAGAATTTTGCGAAAGGAGCGTGAGGGCTGGAGCGTGTGGACTGATGGGCAGGTGGGCAGCTCCAAAGTCAAGGGCCTCACGGGGGCTGTGTTCTCTCCAGGAGCTCCACCTCTGTCTCCACCCATAGCACAGGACACTGCATAGGCTGGAGGCTACCTGGGATGCGCTATAACTAAGAGCAGGCACCCTGGAATGCCCGAAGGACTGATGGCACATTCACAGGATGAGCTATGGGGCTGCCCAAGAAATGTATCTAGTGACCAAAGAAGTGTTCATGACCTAGGGAATAAAACAGGTGGGATGTATTTGCACACAGAGCACAAATTCAGTTTAGTGGACTCCATACGCACAAGGAGGAACAACAAGGAAATGTAACAGTGGGACGACAGGTAAGTTCTATTTTTTCATTCCCATTTTTGCGTTTCTAATTTTCTTTGACAACTAAGTCCATAATGCTTCCTGCCCTTTGGGACCGAGGGTCCTAAGATCCGGGCCCCGGCGCTAAATCTGCCACCAAAGCTTTAAGGAAATCACCTAGCAGCTCCCTGCCTCAGTTTACTGTAAAGTAGTAGGAAACACACCGCGACTAACTTGGAGGAGACCAGAATGAAGCAGCAGCCCCAGGCGTGCACGGGTCTAGTTTTTACCCTTCCTGCGCAGCGCGGCTGTCGGTCTCCGCAGCCTTGCTCCTGCGACCTGGCCCGCTCTCGGATCCCGGCTCCGGCCCCCGCTGCAGCATCCTGCGGCCCTCTTCCCGCAGCACGGTCATTAGCAGCCCCCGCTGGTTCCAGGGCACGTAGGCCTTTGTGACAAGCAGAGCTTCCTCGGGCCGCAGGCGGCAGGCGGTGACATAGTCCAGCGCGCCCAGGAACGCACTGCCCGCCAGCACCCGCAGCAGCCCGCGGCCGCACAGGGCTCGTACGCAGCTACCAGGGTGCGGCGGCCCCAGCTCCACCACCGCCTGGAAGTCCTCCTGGGCGCGCCCCGCGTCGCCGGTGTGCAACGCGCAGAAGCCGCGCAGCGCCAGCAGGGGCGCGCGGTCCCCAGCCCGGTCCCGCGCACGGTCCCCGGTGCTCCAGGGCCGCAGCAAGCGCTCGCACAGAGCCCGAGCGCCCACCGCGTCCCCCCGCAGCAGCAGGCACTCGGCCAGCCGGGTGCCCAGTGCCTGGCGCGCCCCGGGCGGTGCCACGCGCCACAGGACCCGGAGCGCGCGGGTCACCGGGGCCAGCAGCTCGCGGCCCGAGTCCTCGCGGAGCTCGGGGCGGCTCCGCACGGTCTCCTGGAAGCGCGCGAAGCCTATGTCCGCGGCCTCCTGCACCTGCGCCCGCAGACGCTCCCGGTCCCCGGCCGAGAGCACGGCCTCTAACTGCCTCCGCGCTCCTGAGGGCCTCTCGGAGAAGGCCTCGTGCAGGTCCCGAAGGAGGTCCTGGGCCCCGCTGTCCAGGAGGAAGGTCGCGGCAGCGCGGGTGACCAGCAGGGTGGCCCGACGCTCACCTGGAGAGAGGACAGAGGTGTTGGTCCTGCCTGTTGGGCCACGTCCTCCAGGGGAGCCACCTGCAGACCCCAGCCCTCCAGTGCTGGGACCTTCTGAAGCCTCTCACGGCGATTCCCTTGAGTCTCCCAGAAGCCCAGGACATGGCACCGGGAGGATGAGTGCTGGCAGGAGGCCCTCAGCCCATCAGGGACAGAGCAGGCTCAGAAGGGGGCAACCAGGGTGGGCCTCCCTAGCAGCTCACCTAGCACTTGGGTTCGCCACTTGCTCGCCACTTGGGCTCACAGCCAGCCCAGCAGCCCCGGACATTTCGTCACAACACCCCTGGCACTTGCAGTGATGGAGTTTAGGGCTGAGTTCCCTCTTCTGAGAGCAACCCCACTCCACCCCTGCCCCCCAGGTCAGGGCTGAGGTTCTGAGCCTGTGACGTTTTAGGGGCCAGGTGTCACGGCAGCATCTTTGTTTCCTGGCTTCTCTGGCCACGTCTTTGAAATGAGATCACCCCATCAGGTTCCGGAAAGAGGGATGATGCACCCAATGCCGCTTAACGAGCGGGGGACGTGGGGATTTACTGCATCTTGCCGTGTCTCAGTTTCCTTTTCTGCTTTATAGTGGGAACGAGGACGGTCTCCATTCACAGGGCTGCGAGGACTGAACGGATTAATGTGTGTCCAGGCCTGGAACCAGGACTGGCGGGTGGCATCACTCAGTGAGCTTTCCCATCAGCAGCGGCCTCACCTCCACCGTCCCCATACTTTGTATCCGAGCAGCGTAAACATGTGAATTGGGGCTTGTGTGAATGGGGGCTTTCCGACTGGTAAAGAAAGCCAAGCCACCCCATCCCTGCCAGGCAGGTGCATGCCGTCGAAAGAATCGCAGAAAACCCAGTGCTGGTAGGAGCTCAAGGTCATGGGTGCCCACCCTTATAGTATTATAGGTCAGGAAAGTGCTGCTGGGGAGGGGAGTTCTCAGGGCCCGGCGAGTCACAGTGCTGGGGCACTGAACCTCCACTTCAGTGCCTTTTGCACAGACTCCTTCAGATCTTCTCCTTATAACCTAACTCAATAGCCACAACAGTAATAATCCTTTACACTGAAACAGGAGAGGGCAAAACCTTCACGTCTGCATGGAAGCAAACTTGCTACTACCCTGCCCTGTTGCCATTGTGGGTAAGTGTCACAACACAGCACATAGCCAAGTAAAAGAAGCATCTTGCACCCTGAGATCAACCAACCAACCAACAACAAGGTCACCCAGTCTACTCCTGGTGGCCAAATTTAAAGAAACTTTGAGACTTCCCTGTCATTTACTAAGTCCGGAAGAAAACACCTGTATCCCTGATTTTTGCAAGAGTTCACGGATCCTAGGGAGTTGCAGCAGATGGAGAGCCCATGGGGCCTGGGGGGCTGGTTATTATTTACCCACATGGAAGTGTGTTCTCTGCTCTGTTTCTGAGACTCCAGTTGCACACGTTAAACTTCCAGCTATTGTCTCATAGGTCACCAGGGTTCTGCTCACCTTCCAGCTGATCTCCCTATTGAGTACTTTCTACTGTACCTCAAGTTCACTGGCTCTTCTGCTGTCTCCAGTCTGCTCTGAATTGTTCATTTCAGTTGTGTTTTTCAATTCTGGAATCTCCATTTGGTTCTTTTTTTGTTTTTTTTTTATAGTTCCCACCTATCTACTGAGATTCCACAACTGTTCATTCACTATGGCCATATTTTCCTTTAGTCCTTGAATATATTTATAACAGTTCCTTTAAAGTCCTTAGTCTGCTAACTGCAGCCCTGGGATCATCTGGAGGTCAATTTCTGTTGACTTCTTTTTCTCCTGGCTGTGGCTCACCTTTTATTTTCCTGTCTCTTTGCATGCCTAGTAATTTTTTAAATTGTATACTAGACATCTGGTTGATTCTTTGTAGAGACTCTGGGTTCAGTTGTCTTCCTCTGAAGAGAATTGAATTTTGTTTTCGCAGGCAGTTAAATTGGCTAGGATCAAACTCCAAATTCTCTGTCTTCTTTGTTGGACAGCAGCTGAAATCTCCATTTAGTTCTTGCAGCTTCCAGTTGTTGCTTTTTTAGGCCACCCAGTCTCTCCCATGTGTGTATAGTTCAGTGGTCAGCTGAGGATTTAAGTGCCTTTAATACACAGATTTGGGGTCTTACGTCCCTTCCCCCTTGAATGTGGCTCTCTCTTTTTCAGGGTTTGCCTTCTAACTTTACAGTCAATTTTCTCATCCCCAACTTCTGTCATATGATATCTCAAGCCAGTAAAATGGCAACTTTCTGTCCTACATGGAAAAAACATGGATTGAGGAGGCCCAAAGCTGCAAGCCTGCAAATCTTACCTGTACAGTCTTCATCTTTTGGGGGTCAGTCTCCAGTTTCTCTCTGCATTTGGTCACTGTTCGGTTGCCAGCTATTTGCATTTTATATTTTGCCCCAATTTTATAATTATATGTGGGACACACAGTTTAGTCCAGCTACTTCACTGTTATTGAAAGCCAGAATCTTTTATTGTTAGATTTAAACATTTTGAAAATCTGGCAGTGGGGGAATATAAAATGCTATAATGCTACCCCACTGTTGTGCTAATTTTCATTTTCCTGAGCGCTGGTAAGGCTCATTTATTTAAAAAACCTTTCCAGCCAATCTGCTGGGTAGAAAGTGGTGTCTCATTGTTTTAATTTGCATTTGTATCATTACTATGATGTTGAATATTTTCCGCACGTTGTTTATTAGCCATCTGTGTTTTCTCCTTTGGGAAATGCATTTGCCAATTCTTGCACTGGATTTTTTTTTTCCTTATTGATATGTAGGAATTCTTCAAATACTCTGGGTACTCATCTTTTGCCCACTGAATATTTTGCAAATATTTTCTTCTGTTGTGGATTCTCCTCTCATTTTCCATAGTTATGGGCAAAACAGAAGTTTAAAATAATTTAATCAAATGTATCAAATTTTGCTTTACCGTTTCCACTTTTTTTGTTCTCTCTTTTTTTTTTTTTTGGCGGTACGCGGGCCTCTCACTGTTGTGGCCTCTCCCGTTGTGGGGCACAGGCTCCGGACGTGCAGACCCAGCGGCCATGGCTCATGGGCCCAGCCGCTCCACGGCATGTGGGATCTTCCCGGACCAGGGCATGAACCCGTGTCCCCTGCATCGGCAGGCAGACTCTCAACCACTGCGCCACCAGGGAAGCCCCTCCACTTTTTTTATATCTTAAGAAGCCCAGCTGTACACAGAAGTCTTAAGATGTTCTCTCATATTTTCTCTTAGAAACTGTAAAATTTAGCTATTAACATGATTCACCTGGAATTTACTTGTTTTTGCGTGTGGTTAGAGGTAGAGAATCAGCCCCATGCATTGGATAATACGGTCCTCTTTTCCCCATAGATTTGCAGTGCACGCTCTCACATATTAAGTTCCAGACAAATATAGGTCTATTTCTAACCTCTCTTATTGGTTTTATTAGTCTATCTATCTATCCCTTAAGTCAACATCCTCTGTATTGATTATCATAGCTTTGTATTAACTGGTAGAGAAAATCCTTATGCCACCACCTTCTTCTGCATCTTCTCCCCCTCCCCCTCCCCTCCCCTCCCCTCCCCCTCCTCCCCTCCTCCCCTCCCCTCCCCCTCCCCTCCTCCCCTCCTCCCCCTCCTCCCCTCCTACCCTCCTCCCCCTCCCCTCCCCCTCCTCCCCTCCTCCCCTCCCCCTCCCCCTCCTCCCCCTCCCCTCCCCTCCCCCCCTCCCCTCTCTACCCTCCTCCCCCTCCTCCCCTCCCCCTTCCCCTCCTCCCCTCCCCTTCCCCTCCTCCCCTCCCCCTCCCCCTCTCTCCCCTCCTCCTCCTGCTCTGCTTCTGCTCATTCTTCTTTGTCTTGTCTATTATGGGTCCTTTGCTCTTCTATTATAATATCAAGTGTTCCTATCAATGGACAGTGACTATCTCTCTGCTTATATATGTATAATTTATTCTCTTTTAATAAATTTTATAGTGTTCTCCATTAAGTCATATGACTCACTGAAATAAATTATTTTCTCTTGCTACAGTAAATGGTGTATTTTAAAACCATAAAGTTTGCTAACACATACATATGGAAACTTAAAAAAAAAAGATTCTGAAGAACCTAGGGGCAGGACAGGAATAAAGACACAGACGTAGAGAATGGACTTGAGGACACGGGGAGGGGGAAGGGTAAGCTGGGATGAAGTGAGAGAGAGGCATGGAAATATATACACTACCAAACGTAAAATAGATAGCTAGTGGGAAGCAGCCGCATAGCACAGGGAGATCAGCTCGGTGCTTTGTGACCACCTAGAGAGGTCGGATAGGGAGGGTGGGAGGGAGGGAGACGCAAGAGGGAGGAGATATGGGGATATATGTATATGTATAACTGATTCACTTTGTTATAAAGCAGAAACTAACACACCATTGTAAAGCAATTATACTCCAATAAAGATGTAAAAAAAAAAACCTAAAGAAACAAACAAAAAAACAAACCAAAAAACCCCACAAAATTTCTATTTGTTGCTGGTGTCTATAAACATAAATACTTTTTGTATCTCCTGTTAAATTCTATTCCTATATCTAATACATTTTTGTTGTTTCTGTTGGGGTTTCTACATAGCTAATTATATAGTCTGAAATAATGGTTGCTTTATCTCTTCCTTTCTAGTCTTACATTTTTTTTCCCTCATTGCCTTGGCTAGCATCTCTACAGTAATTATGGATAAATGGGGGAGTGGGCAGCCACCGTGTTCTTGATTCTAAAGTATCACGTTAAGTATGATATTTTGGTTGGTTTTGATAGATTTTATCTTTTGCAGTTAAGTAAGCTTTCTTCTATTCCTGGTTGTTTACATTTTGGAGATGTTAAGTATTATAAAATACTTTTCCCTAATTTATTGCAATGATAATATATTCTTCTTTCTTCCATTAATGAATGTAGTAAATTGTGTTATTACAGAAACATAAAACTATAAGTCTTATATTATTTAACTCAGTTTTGGCTAAAGGATGCATCAAAAACCAATGCTTTGGGCTTCCCTGGTGGCGCAGTGGTTAAGAATCCACCTGCCAATGCAGGGGACACGGGTTCGAGCCCTGGTCCGGGAAGATCCCACGTGCCGTGGAGCAACTAAGCCCGTGTGCCACAACTACTGAAGCCCACGCGCCTAGAGCCCGTGATCCGCAAGGAGAGAAGCCACCGCAATGAGAAGCCTGTGCACCGTAACCAAGAGTAGCCCCTGCTCACCACAGCTAGAGAAAGCCCACGCGCAGCAAAGACCCAACACAGACAAAAATAAATAAATAAAATAAATTAAAAAAAAAAAAAACAACCAATGCTTTGACTCAGTATGTGGTTGTATCAGCCACTATTGCTGTGTAACAAGCTACCACGAAACTTAGTGACTTAAAACAACCACCATTTCTATTTGTCTGCTGGTCTCTTTCAATTTGGGCTGAGCTGGCAGTCCTTCTGTTGGTCTCACTGGGGATCCCTCCTGTGGCTAAGGCCACCTGGTGTCTCGACTGGGCAGGAGGGGGTAAGGTGGCCTCACTCGCATGTCTGGGGCCCTGGTGTTGGCCGTGGGCTGAGCCTCCCTCTCTGTGTGTGCCCTCGTGGTTCACTAGTTGGCTTCCTTGCAGGGCACTGGGAATGTTGCAAGAGGATGGAGGTGGAGCCTGGCCTCCAGAACCACACAGCATCACTTCCGCTATTTCCTGCTAGTCCCAGCAAATCTCAAGGCCAAGTGAACTCTGCTTCCATGCTGGGTGGAGCTACAACCATGGCTCTGTCTCTCACCTACCCCAGTAGCTCTTAATGAGGAACCCTGAACGAACTGGAGATGGCTGCCCTGGGGACTTTCAGAGGATAAGCAGTCAGGGAACTGAGGCCCCTGGCGGACGTGAGTTAAAGCTACCCTTGTTCTGTATTTTGTCCTCATACACTGAGTGTCCTTGTATGTCCGTGTACTGAGAAGGGCTGAGCATATTCCCAAATATGGAAGGTTTTCTTCGATGTTTCCAAGGACTTTGGATAAGTAACCTGGAGATTAGAATGCATTTGTTATTGGAATCTACATTTGTAAAAAGTTTGTTACAGGAGAATTTATTTGTTCACGTGGTAAGCCATGCTAATGTGGGTGGGGATGATAAGGTGACTCCCAGTGACATAAGTGACTCTGTCCTAATTAATGCAGCGATCCATAGTGAAGGCTCGCCTGTCCGCTTCAGAGCCCAGGCGGGACAGACAAGCTTCCTGCAGTCTCTGGGGGTGGGGGTGGGGTGGAGCAGAGTTTTTCTAGAACACTGTTCCTCAAGTCTGCCCCTTTGGGGATTCTGGATCTCTGCAGGGGCTTATCTGGCCATTAAAGTGGAAGACGCCCTCCACCCAGGGGTTGCTGAACGCCCCCAGTGCACAGGGTGCTGCATGTCTGTGCTTTGGGCACCAAGGGTCTCCTACTCAGGATTCTTTGTGACTCGAGCGTTTCTAGGTAATTTATAGCAGGAGGGTTTCAGCGTATCTGGTCTGGCATATTTCCAGAAAGAAATTGGCCCGCTCAGTTTTCAGTTCTGTCTGGCCCCCCTCTCACCCTGGGGTCACCTACAGCCTCGCGGGACACACAGACGCGGCCCGCCCTCCACGTGGACTCGGCTGAGGCAGCTCTGAGCGCGGTGCAGCTCTTTATCTCGCAAGCACCCTCGTCACTGCCCTGCAGGCCCCTGAGCTTCCGCCTTCTTCCTGTCCTCCTGTCCCCTTTGCTGGGTCCTCTTTTGGTGGAGAGCAGTGCGGTGGGCAGTTAGGAGCACCCGGGGGTCAAACTGCAGCTTCTGTGAACACCCTGTGTGCCCCTGGCGGCCCCACGGGCACGTGGGGATGTGCCTGCACCCGCCTCCGAGGGGTGCTGTGTGGATGCAATGAAAACGCGTATCAAACCCGCACAATGGGTCTGCCCACTGAGTGAATGGCAGGCCCCTGCCCCCCACCTCTAGGTGTCCGGCTGCCCCACTCTCTCCCGAGCTCCCTCCTGATCTAGACCTTGACTTTAAATCCCTTCCTTGTGTGAATGATCCCCAAACCCCTTTTTCAGACCAAGTCCCCACTCATCTCATGAGCTGGCTCCTGTGTCCAGCTGCCTAATGACACGTCCACCTGAGGGGCTCAAGGGACACTTTTGGGGAGCGCTTAGCGGGTGACAACATTTTCAGGGCTTGATAAACAATTTCGCTGAATCTGCACAGCAACCCTCAGCACAGCAACCCTCACCACCTTCACCTGCGCACGGGGAGGTGGAGAGGCGGCAGGGAGCCGGGAGTGTGGCTGCCGGCTGGCGTGTGGTTCCCGCGCGCTCCCAACCAGACGCCCCACTGCCCCCGCCCCCGCCGTGAAGGCGGACCCAGCGAAGGGGCCTGGCAGGAGCGGCATCTCAGACTGGGGGTGTCTCCAGCCCCTGGTGCCCCCTTTCCTGTCCGCTCCTCCCCAGCCTCTGCAATCCAGCTGCTGAGGGCGAGCTCTTAAAATCATTGCTGAACCTCCTTTACGCCCCCGTCCTCTCCCCATCATTACATCTGGCCACAGTCTTGTCGTTTCTGTCTCAGTGATAACTCAGACCTGGACCGTGCTCCAGCCTCCAGCAGGTTCTGTTCTCAGTCTGGCCCCTGTGGCACATTCTGCGCACAGCAGCCAGAGGAAACTTTAAAAATGCAAATCAGAGCACCTCACTCCACAGTTTAAAACCCTCCCATGGCTTCTTGCTGCCCTGAGGATAAAATCCAAAGTCTTTCAAGGCCAGGAGGGCTTAGCCACTGCTACTGTCTTTAGCATCTCCCAGCTCCCTCTGCCCCCATCGCCGCCCCCCGCCAGCTATTCTGGCTCCATTCAGTGGCAAGGAACCCCAAGTACTTTCTCACATTCTGTTTCTGCTGTCTGGAATCCTTCAGTCTCAGCTCAAACGACACCTCCTCCAAGAAGCCCTCCCTGACCATAAGGCTAGAGCAGCACCTCTCACAGTGCATTCTTCAAAGCACAGATTTTGTTTTGCTTCTTTTCTTGGTGCTACATAAGGTCAGGGGTCTTTCTGTTTTGTCACTGTGGTGTCCCCAGCCCCAGCACAACTCCCACCCCCACCATAAGCAGGACTTAACCATGCAGTGAAGCGATGGTGAGAGCAACCTTTGCCCCGGCCCTTAGGGGGTGTGGAGGGCATGCCTACCTTGGGGTCTGCTGCCCGCTGAGGCGGCCTCCAGGGCCCGGCTGCAGGCCGCCTGGCAGTCCTCATACCTGCCACCTTGGAGCAGGGCTTCGGGCGACGGGGTGTTGCTCCAGGTGCCCACAGGGTCCAGGGCTGCCAGGAGTCTCCGGCAGTCGGTCTCCTGCTGGCTGGCACCGTCCCCAGCCTCCTGGCATCCCGAGATGTAGTCCTGGAGGGTGCTGACCAGAGCGGGGAGGTAGGGCTGCTGGTGGGTGTGAACGAAGGCCACCATCCGGTCGGCACTGGCTGCAAAGGCCTGGAGGTAGTCGGCCACCCCGGCATCCACCTGTGTCCTGGACAGGAGCCAGGCCAGGGCACGGGTCAGCCGCAGCTCCAGACTTTGCTGGGAGTGAGCGTCCAGCAGGGCCCCGCAGCGCTGCACCACCTCCCCGTGGTACCCGTGGGCCAGCAGGCCTGCCAGGGAGTGCAGGGCTGCAGCTGGGTGGTCGGGGCAGACCGTGGCCAGGAAGGCGCGGGCCAGGGTCCCCGTCAGAGAGACCACCGCCATGCCATCCCAGTGGATGGCCGGGATCTGGCTGTCACCTCGGCACCAGGCCTCCAGCGTGGCCACCACAGGGGGCCCCCGAGCCCCGGCCAGGGCAGCTCGGACGCTCCGCAAGGCTGAGGGGGCGTGGCAGCTGAAGGCAGCCAGGTAGAAGGCGGTGGCCAGTGGTGTCTCCCCCTGGGCCAGGTGCCGGTCCCCCTGCCAGCAGAGGCAGGCTGCGAGCTCCTGGGCCGACATCACGCCCACGCCTCAGATGGGCCCATGTCCGGTCCTCACAGCACCTGGAGGGGGGCGTGTGGTTAGTGCGTGGGTGGCCGGCAGCCCACCTGCCCTACGGCCCCCCAGCCCTGCTCCAGAGAGGCTTCCTGCCCCTCCCCGTGGAGACCCCAGGGTCAGCGCAGAGCCCCCGAGTGAAGGCAGGGTGAATTCAACCGTTAAGGGGCATGGGGGTGCCTGCCTTGCAGGCGTCTCCATGGGGCTGGGGCGCCTCCCAAGCTGGGCCCCCAGCCGGCTCTTTGCCTCTAGGTCTCAGCTTCCTCTTCTGCAGAATGGGCCCACTCAGCAATGGGCCCTCTGTGGACATCTGACCCCGGAGGATCCACCCAGGGAGGAGCTGGGTGGCCCTCATTCCACCTGTTGCCCCTCCCTGCACAGAGCCCCTCAGGAAGGCGGACCCCCTTCCATCAATCCAGCTCACACAGGCCTTCTTGACGTCTTCTCAGGGATCTAAGTTTCTATTGTTCACCCAACCTCAGGACCACAGCCGTGCCCACCTCCCGCACCGGGGCAATGGGGGGGGGGGCGGCGGGTGCTGGGGTGGTGAGGGGCACCTGGCCGGCTCTTGGGTGGCAGTGGGAAGCCACGATGGCCCAGGCCGGAGGGTCAGGTCTTGAGGTCAGTTCCAGGACCAGCCCTGTCTCGTGCCTCTCCCCGTCCCCAAACCTTCTGACCTGAAGAACGAATTGCTCATGGTCCTTTCTCTCCTGGATCCCAAAGTGCCTGCAAACAAGCCCCCCGCCCAGTGTATGCTCTCCGACACACACTGAGACACACACACGCACGCGCTCACACGCATGTGCACACACAGGCGCCCCCCAATGTGCAAACGCGCTCACACTCGCCTGTGCTCCGAGGCCGTGCGGGGCGCGCGGGGAAGGGAAAGGCTCGAGCCACCCCACCTGCTGTGGGCCGGGTGGAGGGGCGGTGGACGCGGCCCTGCCCAAGGGTCCGTGCGGCTGGGCTCCCAGAGGCGCCCACCGCCGCAGCGCCCGGGTCCGGAGGGCGGGTCCGTTTCCCGGGACACCGTCAACACCCCGGCGGCTCGGTGGCTCCGCGGCGCCCCCAGCGGCCAGGCGCGCCCCTGCCTCGGACTCCGCCCCGTCCCCCAGGCCCCCTGCGCCCCGCTGACCTTGCACCCTGCCCCCCTGTCCCACCAGAGCACAGGGAGGGGCGGGGAGAGACGCCACCCCAGGACCAGGCTCTGGGCAGCCTGAGCCCAGAGTCTGGGGAGCAGGGTAGGGGCTTTGGCGCTCCTGGGCGCCGGGCTGGAGCTGCCTGCAGCCTGGGGCTAGCCGCACACGCGTCCTCATCACACTCACAGGTGAGGAAGGAGCTCCGGGGCGGTGCAGGAGCCCTGGGCCCCTGCCATCCCCAGAACTGTCTGGCTGGTTCAGGGCCCCTTTCTACGGTCTGGTGCCCCTCCTGCAGGCTGCTTCCTAGGAAGCCGGCCCCCAAGTTGCCCCGTCCACCTGGGCTCCTGTAGGTCTTCCTACTGGCCCTGGGTCTCCCTCCCCACAGGCTACTCCCAGCTGGGCAGACAGACCAGACCCTTGTGTGCACGCCCAGCCACCTCCACTCCCAATGGCCTGGGTGCCACTCCTGAGCAGAGGGCCTGTCCCTTCTTGAGATGAGACCCAGGAGGTGGCCCTAAGGGGCTGTGGCATGCACCTGCTGGCCCAGGGTCACCTGGACTGTAGTGGAGGAGGGCCGGCAGCATGGGGTGGGGGCGATATTTTAGGACTCACCCACTCCCAGCAGCAAGGAGGGTAAGTGTGAAGAGGTGCAGAGGTGGGCACGGCTGCTGGGGCACTGGGGTCCGAGACGCTGAGCCCAGCCCTGGCAGGGGCCCCTGGGCAGGTCGCCGAGTTGCACGTCCCTGGAGACGTGGTCCTGTTTGGGGCTAGGGCCCCTCCCAATTCAAGATGCCAAGGTTCCCAGATGCCGGGAAACCCCGGTCCTCTGTGGGGCTCAGGGAACCAGGTGGAGTGCCCACTAGTGCACTGGATGCTGTGGGGCAGGGGCAGGGGAGGTGGCTGCTGCCTCTGATGTCCTCCCCAGGGTCTTGGCCGCTGGGATGTGGCCCACCAGCCCTTTAGGGAGGGCTCCACGGGCACAGTCAGTCTGGGCTCAAGGTCTGCAAGGGTCAGGCAGGGGTGGTCAGCAGGGCCTGGCCCCCAGGTCCAGCTCCTGGCCCGTTCTTTAGTTCCTTGACATTCACAAAGGCACAATACCCGAGCTGAGCGGTGAGAGATCTCCCATGGCTTTGATTACTTTCATTTTATTACCCTAATTAGGCAAGAGCGGTAATGGAGCTGGGCTGTCACAGGGCTGTGGGGAGGGCCCGGGGCGTGGAGGCAGCAGCCCCGCCTGACATTCGCTATCACATTAGCCTGACTAGTCCCCCGAGCCTCTGCCCTGGCACATGGTGCCCGCGGACCCTCGGGCGCTGGCCGGATGAGCCCAGTGGTCTCGGTGGGCCAGAAGCTGTGATCGCAGCCCCTACCTGGGAGCGGCACACCTGGATACAGGTAACCCCAGGGCAACTTTAGGATGCTGGACCAGGCGCAGGTATCCTGTGTGCAGATGTGTGTTGCTTCAGGCCGTGGTGTGACAACTGAGTTCAAAAGGAAGCTGCTTTCTGTCCGTTACCGTGGGATTCTCGCCATTTCTACCGGTATCCAGGTGGAGGTGACTCAGTGCACTTGCCCTTCACATTGCTGTACCCCTCAAAACCTTGACAGGCCGGGCCGGGCCAGGCCACGTCTTTGTGGGGAGTTTGTGACTCATCCACTGTTCTAGGGGCACACGGGGTGTCACTGTGATGGAAGTGTTAAGGCTCCAGCTGAACACGCTTGGATGGATGCCCCACGGAGCCAGGAATGGAGCAAGAAGCACCCTGAGCTGACAGCCTCCGAGCGCCGTTACTGCCCCCAAAGAGGACGTTCTCCCTGCCCAGCCGCCCCAGTGTATGCGGTCAGACCCGGGTGGGTTTAGGGGTGCCGCCCAGTCCCCTGCAGGGACTCCCTACACTCCCGGAGACGGCCATGAAATGGCTGCCCCAAGGGACGTGAGCGCCCATGTCAGTCCCAGTAGGAGCACATGGTCCCTTTTCCAGATACCGTCCTAGTCCCAGCCCTGACTGGGATACAGGCCCGCCAGCTGGAGAGAGCGCTGAGCCCCCGTTTCCAGAACCGTCTTCAGTGGTAGCAGGAGCGGCAAAGGAGTTGGAAATAAAAGCGGTGCATGAAAGTGGACGGTAGGTGATGGCCTTGAGGCTGACCTTGCACTTGTGTGGCTTTTACCTCCTTCGAGGTGGGGTGTGCCAGGCACTCCTGGGCCCTTTTTATGGAAAGACACGGAGCAGTGGGGTCGCTTGCCCGGGGACCAGCTCCCGGGCCCTGTCGGGAGCTCATTCTGAATCTTCATGAGCCCCTCCCCCGGGGCTCCTCTGAGAGGGACTGGAGGGCATCGGTTTACCCATCACCTCCACAAAAGCAGGTGCATGTGCTCACCCTGGCCCATTCCCTGCCTTTGCACCTGCCTCCACAAGGTCAGGCCTGATCCCAGCGCTGGGCCCCGAAATCAGGAGGTGGGTGCTAGGTCTGGTCCCGCTCCGCTGTGGCCCTGCCTGCAGGCTCCGCTGTGGCCCCGGGAGGACCAGGGGCTCGGAGGCTGCTACTGGGCCTCCTGAAGCCCGTGAGCCGCCTCCATGGCCAAGGCTGCAAGCAGGGGCCTTGGCCCGACCCTGGAGGCAAGCTGGTCTTGTTCACCCCGCACACGAGGGAGGGGAGGGCCCATGTAGCCCCTCCTGTCTCCCTGGGAGCTCTCCTGGGACCCCCAGCCTACTGGCCTCCAACATGCCTGCCCCCTCCTCCCCAGGCACCGGCCAGCAAGTCAGGCTCCCTGCTTCTCCACCAACCTCGGTTAGAAAGGGGAGCTCTTAGCAACAGCCTGAGACTGCACCCAACTCCCCCAAAGCTGACCTTGGGCTCTCAGGGGTGCTCTCCTCTCTCCCCAGGAGCCAGGAGCAGCTCTGGTCATTTCTCTGGGCTCAGCGAGCCCCACCATCCTGTCCTCCCCAGGGTGCTCTCCCAGAGTGTGTGAGCCACTCAGAGCCCCCTGACTGCCAGGGCTCAGGAAAACCTGCCCCCCCCCGCCACACCCCCCACATCCCCCCGGCTCTGAGAAGCCCCTCCCTCAGCCCTGGAGGCTCACCTGTGGCGCAGTGGCCGAACACATCAGAACAGCAATGGGGGACCTACAGGAACACTGGCGGGATCCAGGGGACCGGGGTGGGCTGGGGCTTGTTTGTCACCAGATGAAATTTCAGCTTCTCATTCCTCCTGCCAGATCGGCAGGATTTGCAGGCCTCACGGTCCTCTGGAGTCTGGAACCGGGAGCCTGGGACGGGGAGACCCCTCCTCTCGGGCCCCTCCCCCTCTCTGCTGACCAGCCATGCGCATGGACCCCTCCCTCTTCTGGCCTCTCCCCGAGCTTCCTGCAGGCAGCTTCCTTCCAGCAGCCCTCAGGCTGGCACGGGGACCACACCTGTACCGATCATCATCCCTCCATCAATAATGCAGCCGGGGAGGTGCGTCCCCAGCGCTCTCCTCACCCATCGCCCACCTGTCTCTTAATCTCAATTACAGTGGCCCTGGCTTGCCAAGGGAGCCTCCGCCTTAGGGGCACATTGTGGGTGAAGCTCCCGTTTTAGAAGGAACAGGTGTGCGATGTTGAGGTCCTAGGCTGATGGAGAAGGCCCCTCTTTTTATCAGGGAGGCTTCTGGGGCTCCCCTAAACCAACAGCTCCTGCCCCTGGGACCTGCCCCGCCCAGCACCCTGGTCATTCGGCTAAGCCACACTGGCTCTGTTGTTGTGCCCGCCCCACCCTGTACCCTGACAAGCTTGTTTCTGCCCCAGGGCCTTTGCACTGCCTGCCTCTCTGCCGCCACACGTCCTCCCTCACTTCCTTCTCTGACCCCGTTTCATCTAAAACAGCTCCCTGTTCCCCTCTGCTCCCTCGCCTGCTTCACTGCCCAGCATTGCCCACTTGTCTGTTATTGGATTTTGTTGTTAGAATGTTGGCTCCAGCAGGACAAGGTTGCTGCTGCCCAGCAGGCACCTACCTGACAGGTGGGAGGGAAGGAGGGAAGGAGGGAGGGTAGGAAGAAAGGAAGGAGTGAGGCCCGGCCCGGCTCCCTGAGAGGAGGCTGGCCTCGAGTCACAGGTCTCCCCAAATTCAGCACCTTAAACAGTTACCAGCTGCCGTGGCCGTGAGAGCAGTTTCCAAGGAACCAGCTGCTTAAAAGCAAGAAGTTCGGGAAGTTCTCCTTCCCCCAAAGCTGCCCAACTTTCTCCTTTGCCTTTTTCCTTCCTCCCAAACTTTGTAGCCATCAGGGGATGGGGGGAGATTAATGGGCCGCGCCTGCTGGCCGGTTTGTGTACGGAGCCTATATTGGTTTGAACTAACGAAGTTTATCAACCAGGCACGGAAGCATTAATCACACAGAAAAATAACACACCAAAATGACTTTTCAAAATGTCGTTGGTATAATTATCATCTTGCCCATTACACTAAATGCCGCCATTTGTATCTGTGGTGCTTAAGCAAACAGAAATTAACGTGGTAATGGACTGGGGGCCCCAGAGCCTTCCCTCCCCGAGCTAATTTGCATGTTAATTATCATTAGCGACCAGGGAAACAAGTTATAAACAGCCTAATTAGCAGCCAGATCATTTTTACAGAAATTGCTGTGCACCTTGACATGTGAGCGAGCGTTAGATTAATGAAGTCGGGCCTAGCTGCCCTCCTGGTGGGGGTGGTGGGTGCCCTCACGGAGCTGGCGCCATGATCGGACGCATTGCGGCTCGACAAACAGGGGTGCCCCGAGTCTCAGGCTGGCCCCTGGCACTGTCTAGGGTCGGGCCCCTCTCCGACTTGGGCTGTGGTCTCAGGATGGTCAGGGAGAGCTGGGGATCTGGCCGGGGCCGGGTGAGACCGGGGTGGGTGGTCACTGTCAGAGAAGATATCGCTCTGACACTTGTTCAGATGGTAAGGTCTCCACTCAGGACTGCTGCAGCAGGGGAGAGGGGTCAGGCTCCCGTCCACATACCACAGGACGAGGCGAGTTATAGCCAAAGAGCAGGACGGGGGAGGGGGTGGAAAATTAGAAGAGCAGACGTTAAGGTGAGGGCGATTCTTGCTGAAGCGAGGCCAGGGTGGGGGACATCAGGGTCGGGGAGAAGGAATTTGATTGGCTATGGATGCTGATCAGGTCTCGGCGGGGTGGGCACTCTCCCCTAACTGATTCAGGGGGGATTCTGGCTACCACTGGGCTGGGCAGGCTGAAGGCGGGGCCCAAGGACAAGGCCTAGTGGAGGACGGGGCTCCAGGAGGCCGTCTGAAGCTCGGTCAAGAGGACAGTCTTTGTCAACACAAAGTCCAAATTCTCCAGGTTTGCACCTCCTCGCGGTCCTGGACCCGCAGCTCCTCGGCCAAGTGCAGGTCCCTCCTCCTCTCACCAGCTCCAGTTATGGGTCCGGCTCTGAGGTGCCTCTTGTGCCTTACAACCCCTCCTGCCACAGAACAGCCCTGTGAGGGGGTGACCGTGGTGTCTGATGAGCCCTGGGTCCCCTCTCTGACTGCACCGCTCTCCAGGGCCGTTCCTGCCCCGGGGCCTTTGCACCTGCCTCTCCCGTCTCCCAAAGCACCCGCCCTCCAGACGCTGGTGTGGCTCGCTTGTGCCACTCTGAGTCTGTTAGGGTTCTCCTCCCAGAGAGCCTGTCTGGCTGCCCCATCCAGAACCCACCACGTCACATGTTTTACTGTCTATCTCGCTGGCTGGAAGGTCAGCTCACCAGGGCAGGGACCCCCCAACCCCAGACCCCCGTCTTCCCGGAGCCTGGCACAGCCTGGCACGCGGCAGGACTCAGGGAGCCCTGGGGAGCTGGGGCCAAGTCTGGCTGCGTGGTGCCCAGTGCAGGGGTGGCCCCGAGAGTGAGCAGTTTACGATTCACGGCTCAGGTCTCTGTTGCCACAAGCCAGCTCTGCCGTCGGGGCACAGAGGTGGTCACAGAGGTCAGCAGGTGGACCGGCTGTGTGCCATTAAAGCTGCAGTTATGGACACTGACACCTACATCTCATTACTTCCCTGTGTCACAAACTACTCTTTTTATATTTTCTAACCATTAAAATGTGCATAAACCATTGAGAGCTCACAAGACCAGCCGGTGGGCCAGATTTGGGCATTCTTTCATGCTTTCCTTTCTGTGTGGGCTTTATTTTATTTATTTATTTATTTTTAAAAAATTATTTATTTTTGGCTGCATTTGGTCTTCATTGCTGTGCGCGGGTTTTCCCTAGTTGCTGCGAGTGGGAGCTACTCTTCCTTGCGGTGCGCGGGCTTCTCATCGCAGTGGCTTCTCTTGTTGCGGAGCTCGGGCTCTAGGCACGTGGGCTTCAGTGGTTGTGGCTCACGGGCTCTAGGGCGCAGGCTCAGTCACTGTGGCACGCGGGCTTAGTTGCTGCACGGCATGTGGGATCTTCCCGGACCAGGGCTCGAACCCGTGTCCCCTGCATTGGCAGGCGGATTTTTTATCACTGCGCCACCAAGGAAGTCCCCTGTGTGGACTTTAAAATCTGATTGGTTCCGATAAAAAGCTGCGTGGCATATTTTAGGTGGATTAAAATTTTTTTTAACAGAAGTGTAGTTGATTTACGATGTTGTGTCAGTTTCGGGTGAACAGCAAAGTGATTCGGTTAGACACATATATGTATCTGTTCTTTTCCAGATTCTTTTCCATTATAGGTTATCACAAGATATTAAATATAGTTCCCTGTGCTATACAGTGGGTCCTTGTTGTTTATCTATTTTGGGGGGATTTTTATTAAGTGTACTGGTTAGTTCAGGAAGGCTGGCCAGTCTCATCTAGATCTTGCACATTTCTGAGTCACCTCGAGCTACTTAATCTTTTTTACCAGTTGCTGTTTTACACAGACATTTTCTTCCATTGTAGCTTCGGGTGGGTTGTTTGCCTGTAAGAGAGCCATGGGCTTCTCTACATTCGTTCTGACCAGGTCACATGGCTGACTTTTCCCATGGCTTAGAACAGCCTTTAACTGATTCTGGTGGATTTTCCGGCAGTGGATCATGCCCCTGGAAGCACTTGGCTTTCTTTCCTGCTCTTAAGGCCTCTTACTTCACTCTCCTGCCCACACATCACCAGAGCTGCTGTCCAGTGCTGACTAACGGGGATGGGGCCTCCCCGTCCAGCCTTGGCTGTATGGTCAGCGATGACCCTGTCAGCGTGTCCCCCTGGGCAAGCCTGGGCCCCGGCCTCTGGGTTCTGCGCCTGCTTCTTCAGATAGCCCCACACTCCACGCAGAAGCTCCAGCCCCACACCTGCTCTCTTCCCAGCCCACGGAGGTGTGAGCTGTGATACCTCCCGGCCCCGGAGGGCATCCTACTGATGCTGCCACAGGGCGGTGCCCAGAGTCTGCAGAACGGAACACCCGGAGGGCCGGGGAGCTGAGACAGTGGATGGCCACCTCTCCTTCCCTGCAGGAGGGAAGGCCCCAGGCATAGGCCGCTGTGCCATGGGGGCCTGACCTGGTGGCCACCCGCCTCCACTTCCCTCCCCACTGCTCCCTGGTTAGATAGCAGCCCCAAAGCCTCCCTGTTAGGCTGTGTTTTCTGCAGGGCCCAGACCCAGGTAGCCCTGGAATGCAGACCGTCAGGAAGACGTTTTGGAGCTGATCTCTCAGTGGCCTGGGGCCCTGGTGGGGCTAAGGCTCTCAGCGGGGGCAGAGGTACAGGTGGAAGGTGAGAGGCTGGGCGTGCAGTGACCGTGGCAGTGACTTGAGCGAGGGTAACAGCGTCGATGGGGACTGTGGCAGGACAGCCTCTGTGTCCTGTGCGGAAAGCCTCAGCGAGAGAAGGCTGTGGGTTTGGGTGGCTGACGGATGACGGGGCAGTGGGACGGGGAGGGACGCTGTCTTACCAAGTTCCCTTGAAACTGCGGGCAGACCCCGCTGAAAGCAGGCCTAGGACGTAACGGTGGGTGGCAGGGCTGCAAGGGCGGCTGGGTGCTTGGCCTCTGAGGGTCCCTAGTCCTCTGGCGGCAGAGGCAGACCCTTGACCCTAGAGGAGCACAGGCCCCTCCCCTTGCCACCCAGAGACCTCAGCTGAGGCGGGTGGCTTGCAGGACACCCCTCTCTCCTGGAGCCCCGCCCCCATGATCTCGGTGTAGGCTCAGCACTGCCCTCGAGGGACGCAGAGGAATCGCGGGGCCAGCAGATGCGCAGGACGGGGGGGCACGTGGGCGTGGACCCTGCGGGTGCTGGGCTAGGGCTGTGGAGCGTGAGGCTGCCCGTGTGGGTGCTCTCCTGCACCTCCAGAGGCCACGGTGTCAGAGGCTGCCGGGCGGCCCCTTGGAGCGTGTGAGGAGGAGATGCCAGCACTCGCTTGTGTGGTCCTGATGGGGTGGCTCTGGGGGGCGGGAGTGTTAGAGTCCAGGACGGCCCCCAGGAAGCTCCATTCTCTACAGCAACCAGGAAACGGGGGTGGGGGAGGGGGTGAGAGGGTCTTTACAGAGAACTGTTCACTAAGTGTAGTGGTGGAATCGTGTCCCCCCAAAAGATGTACTGGAGTCATACCCTCCCCTACCTCAGAATTCAGCCACATTTGGAGATGAGATCTTTATGGAGGTAACCGAGTGAAGTGGAGGTCATTAGGGTGGGCCCCACTCCAACAGGACCGTTCTTGTAAAAAGGGGTAAATCTGTACACAGACTCACACACAGGGAGACGCCACGTGAGCATGGAGGAGAGGGATCGGGCGATGCATCTACAAGCCACGGAACAGAATGCCAAGGGTCGCCGGCAAACCAGAAGCTGGGGAGAAGCCTGGACCAGGTTCTCCCTCACAGAGTCCAGGGGCACCAACCTGCCGACACCTGGGTCTCGGACTTCCAGCCTCCAGACCGTGAGAGAGCAAAGTCCTGTTTAAGCCTCCAGGGAACAGGTGCACTAAGGTTCTGAGTCGGGGGTAACGCGTGACGGGTAGGGGCGGGGGTTGACAAGACCTTTCTTCACTCGGGTAACCAGTGATCGGGGAGGTTCCGGACTGTCGCCGGTAGGTGTGCTGGGGTGGTGCTGCTGCCGCGAGCCTGGCTCTGGGAACTTGATGCCCGCAGAAAACTCCAGAGCTGGGCAACAGGGTCATGTTGGCTCCCACAGTGGGAAGCTTCAGCTCCCCTCTTGGTCCCCTGTGCCCCCCCACTGAAGGGGGGCTGGTCCTCTGGAGAGAGGACCCCCAGCACCACTCCTAGTACATACAAAGTGCTCGGCACGGGCAGAATTTGCCGTGGACGCCCTGCAGGGGGCTGGTCCTCCCTGGACAAGAGGCAGCGGTGAAAGCCCTCCCAGGCATCTCCTCTGCTGGGTCACCTGGGCCTCGGCTGACCCCGACCCGTTGGCCTGGCTGTGGGGGGGCTGCGGTCTGCTACATGTGCCCTCCCACCTTGGAGGGACCCAGGGGGATGGCACAGCCCCATGTGGGACGTGCCAACATCTGTGTGTGCCAGCCTCTCTCAAGGGAAGCAGGGACGTGGTGACCAAGGAGCACAGGGGGACAGTGGCCACCCCGACATGCAGTGGGACCTCTTCAAGAGCACGGATGCCAACCCCTCCACCCCTGTGCCCCTGAGGGCTAAGAAATGGCACTGGCAAGGGGCACACAGACCTGAGGATGGTCACCTGTGGTCTGGCCCCATGCCTCTACCCGAATCCAAACTCTGCCATGGCGGCTCCCACGTCCTTGGGCCTCTGGCCTCACCCTAAAGGCCGTTGAACCACGGGCAGGTGAGGCCGATTCACTGGATCTGGAATGGGGCCCCGAGGCCCATGCATGAGGATCACCCTGGGGTCCTGATGCTGTGGGTGCAGGAGGGCTCTTTGGGGACCCCGTGGAACCTGGGGGCCAGCAGCCCCGCGCTGAGTGCACAGCCTTCTCTGTGCCCCCTTGTCTGACAGGCTGGACCCCTCCCCACAGGCCTGAGAACTGCCGGTGGTTGGCACGGTTTCCTTGACTGAGGGCCCTGATCCCGCTCTGTGAGCACAACCTCACCGGTGGGGTGAGGGCAGGACCCGAGCGCCTGCTTCCCAGTTGGGGAGCGGGCTTTTGTGGCCCAGGGGCGTCAGGTGTGGCCACGTGACAAGCTCTGGCAAATGGGATGTGAGCGCACGTGCCCCGTGGCTCCGTCAGGAGGAGCTGAAATGCAGGATTGGCTTCGCCCCCATCCCTTCCCCCTTCTATCAGCTTCCTACAAAAACACCGTCACAGATGAGGGGGTGGAAAACAACCAGAATTTATTCTCTCACAGTTCTGGTGTTCAGACGTCCCAGATAGGCTCACGGGGCTAAAATCGAGGTGTGGGCAGGGCGGGCTCCTCCTGGAGCCTCCAGGGAGAATCTGTTTCTAGGGGCGCCCGCGTTCCTCAGCTCATGTGCTGGCTCTCCATCCTCACCGCCAGCAGCCCAGTGTCCTCTCCTCCCTGGACTCTGCTCCCACTGTCACTTCTTGTCTGTGACTCGGAAACTCCTGGTCCCTGGGGACCCTCGTGATGACACTGGACTCACCTGTATAATCCAGGATAACCCCCATCCCAGGACCCTTCACCTGATCCCATCCTCAAACTTCCTTTTGCCGTGTCAGGTCACGTATACATGGATTCCAGACATCAGGGTGTGTATGTGTTTGGGGGGTCATTATCCTGCCCGCCACACCTCACACGAGATCATCATGGCCCCGATGAAGGCTACCGCTCGGCCTGGGGTCTGGAAAGAGAAGGTGGGTGTGGTATGGAATCAGGTTGAGCAGAGCTGAGACCAGCACAGGCTTTTCCAGACGTGTCCTCTTCACCACAGTTTCCTGCTAAGTGCACCTGCACCCCAGCAGACGGCGGGAACCCCCTTCTCCGATCTGGTCCTTGTACCCAGGCTGAGTCTTAATCTGAAATCTTTTGCTTTTATTCAAGAGAAGGAGTTGCATCTTGGACCCCAGAATTTCTGGATGCCCCTTTCCCCCTTCTGTGAACAGACCCTCCTCTTGTGGTACCTTCGATCAGATGCAGCCGATTGACAACTCAGTGCCGAGGACCTGCGTCTGAGCCTCTTTCCCAGGGCCACATGCTCACTGGGCGCTGGGTCTGCCCCGCACCCCCCGTCATCACAGGCATCTGTTTCAGGGATTGTTTGGCTATGTCGTGACATGGTCTCCACTCTTGTAGCCTCCTATGAGTTTTCTCTACACCAAAGCCAATGTCACGATGCTGTCATGGTCATCCTTCGGGTACCACTTTCCGCATCTGTCAGCTTTGGCTGCAGCACAGACACGCCCAGCATCTCAGAGGCTCACAACAGCTGCTTATTTCTTGGTCACATTCTGTGAGAACTGGAGGGCAGGAGCCAGAGGCCGGAGCCCAGCAAACAGCACGCGCACTCCACCTCCCTCAGCTGAAGCAAAGCGGCCAGGCCCCAAGTCAGGAGGGTGGAGAAGCTCTGACCATGGGGAGCTTGGGAAATGGGGGGAAACAGATAATTGTGAACAAATAATACAGTCTTCAACAGGGGTGACATGAAAGCAATGTAACATGGTGGGGAAAATACAGGGTTAAATACAAGTAAACAGGTTTTCTCATTGCAGGACTTCTCAGAGCCTTTAATAGTCTAACGTGTTAGGACGTTCCTGAAGGGGGAACAAAGCCTCTGCCGGGTACCTTTAATCAGAAACCACCCCCCGACCCATAGGGCTTCCTGACATGCTGCCGAGCCCATCTGGGAGATGCTGCAAAGTGCGATTTTGGAACTCACCACGGGCACCTTGGGGATCTCACGGGTTCGGTTCCAGACCACAGCAATAAAGCGACTATTGCAATAAAGCAAGTCATGCGAAGTCTTTGGTTTCCTAGTGCGTATAAAAGTTATGTTTATATTACACTGTAGTCTACTAAACGTGCAATAGCATTCTGTCTAAAAACACAATGTACATACCTTCGCCAAAAAAGTACTTTATTGCTAAAATGTGCCAAAGCAATTACAACAGCAACAACAGAGATCACAGGTCACCATAACAAATATAATAATAATGAAAAAGTTTGAGATATTGCGAGAATTACCAAAATGTGACACAGAGACATGAAATGAGCAAATGCTGTTGGAAAAATGGCATCGATAGACTTGCTCGGTGCAGGGTGGCCACCAACCTTCAGTTTGTAAAAAACGCAGTGCCTGCGAGGCGCAGTAAATCCAGGAGTCCCTGGCCCAGTGACTGACGTGATTCTACGTAGCCATCAGGGTCGCTACCGTCAGCAGGATCTGAAGCCAAGGGAGATGGCAGAATCCAGCGCCATTTTATTTCCTGTAGGAGCTGTGGTCCTGCCCCCGGGGGCAAGATGAGGCGAATCCAAGCTGAGTGAGAGGGTGCGACGGGGCTGAAGGACTTGATGATGGTGTCCAGTGCCCTCCGCTGAGGCTCAGAAGATGCTTCAGTGTTTCCAGAGGAGCAGAGACAGGTGCGGTGGTTGCTTTGGCTGCAGGAACAGCCCCGCCCAGCATCTCAGTGACTCGCGACAGCTGTTTCTTTCTCGGCTGTATCACGTGAAGGCTTGGTTGGCCGCAGCTCTGCTGGGCTTTGCTGGTCTTCACCAGCTGGATTCCAGGAATGAGGCCAGCCCCATTCTGAGCAGGAGTGGCCAGCTTCCCTAGGGGCACTGAGTGATGACCGGATTTAAACCCACGGGCTTGGACTGTGAGACCAACCCTTTTTAGGGCTGGAGCCCACTGCACGGTGGCTATAAAAAGCTCGGCCGCTCGGATCATGAGAAAGGTCACTTGGGAGTGGGCACGTCATTGTTCCCTGGTGAGTAACCATCTCTGTCCCCTCGGAGAACAGGAATCCAGCAAGGAGATGACAGTAAAGCAAAACTATCCACAGCTTATTGTTAAATTTAGAAATCATTTCTTTTTGGTATTTTATGTACTTGCAATATTTAAGAGAATTTGGTGTATTAGATTGTCCAACAGACTAGCCCTGGGCTTCTACTTTAAAATTATAAAGAATTGATTCAGGTTTATAATTTTAAGCTGAACGACATAAGATCACTTTACTAAGTGTGAACAGTATCAGAATTTGAAGAGAATTTAAAGATTTTTCTATATTTATCAGTTTAATTCATTGGAATTATAAGGGTTATTTAACAAGTACTTGGGGAGGTTTGTTTCATCAGAATATGGAAATATTTAAAGAGGAAATACAATTTATTCCCTTATTAATGTCTAAAATGTTTACAAGCATTTAATTACTCTCCCTCCTTTAAAAATTACGGTTGCAATTTTATTTTCTTAATTTTTATTTTATTTATTTATTGAAAAAGTATTTATTTATTGGCCGCATCGGATCTTTCACTGCAGCACGTACGTGGGCCCTTTGCTGAGGGGCGTGGGCTTCTCTCTAGTTGTGGTGCGGGGGCTCTAGAGTGCATGGGCTTAGTTGCCCTGAGGCATGTGGGATCTTAGTTTCCTGACTAGGAATCAAACCTGCGTCCCCTGCATTAGAAGGCAGATTCTTAACCACTGCGCTACCAGGTAAGTTCCATGGTTGCAATTTTAAAGTCAGGGAAACGATGATAAGGTCTCTGCGTGTTACTCAAGAGCTTAAGGAAGAGCTGGATTTTAACTTTTTAAGGACATGTTTAACTTTTTAAGGTCTTTTTAAGGTCTTTTTAAGGACAAGACCCCTGGGCTGGAGCAGCTGTGCGGTGGGAGTGGGTGGGGATTAAAACAAAGTATCTTATACAAAAAGTTAATGCATGTAAGAACAGCTGGACAAAAGCTCTTTCTGTGTCTCAATACTTTAGAAAATGGTGAGGAGATTGCTGTTTCTCCAAATGTCTGTCTCTGACCCTTCTGTCTCCAAGTGAACCTGTCTGTATCAGTTAGCTACAGCTGCGTAACAAACCACCCCAACACTCGAAGCTTAAATAATCAGTGCTGACTATTGTTCACACCTCTTTGGTCAGCAGTGGATCAGGTAGGGGACCGTGCAGGCCAGGCTGTGTCCCCCCCCCAACCTTGGGGGTTGGCTGGTTGTAAGCTGGGCACCTAAGCCTCCTCCACAGGCCAGTCTGAGCTGTTCTCAGGGCAGAAGCAGGGTGAGGAGAGACAGAGAAAAAGAGAGACGGAGAGAAAGCACAGATCACCCAGGCTGCTCTGGACTTGCGTCCTTCACCCCAGATCCAAAGGGTCAGGGGCAGGATCCCACCTTTGTGGGACGCTTGCAACACCAGTTTGCAAACGAGGCAGCGAGGGGAGAGGCGAAAGGCCATGTTCTGCGGCCTTTGAGCAGCCCTCAGTTTTTAAGGGACTCCCCTTTTTGTGCTGGCAGCAAGTCACCATTGTCGTTTAGAGAGAGTTTCCTCTTTGTTCCCTGGGTTTCGTGTGGTCTGCGTGGAGTTTCTGACGCAATTATACATGTATTGCTCCCTCTGCCATCCAGCACAAACTTCACCTTGCGGGGACTCCTTTGGACTGGAGCTGGGGCTCCTCCTACACAGACGCTTTCTGCTGCAGCTGCATGCCTGCAGACTGTGGCCCCTGAGGGCGGCCGGTCTAGACTCCTGGGAAGCTCTGTGTGGGTTTCTTTTTGCATAAACCGAGCATTTGAGTCATTGATCCTGACCTCATGATATGAAAGGTGAGGTTTGGAATTTTTAGAAACACTGAAATCATGGAAGTACACCCACACATCTTCCAGGGTCTTGGGTCTTAAAAAGAGTGTGGTATTATGGGATGCCAAGATACAGGGGTCCCGTAGAGCGGGTTGCCTTGCCTGGGCCGAGCCTGCTGGTCAACGGAGCCCCATCCTGTCGCTGTTTCTCTCCTGAGAAGCCCCGCCCAGTGCCTTCCCGTGGCCCCAGGGACGAGGCCCCCACTCCCCGCAAAGGCCGCACGCTCTCGCCTGCTGTGGCGGCTCTGACCTTGATCCCACATTGTGGTGTGCCAGAACGTCTGAGAGCGCTTTCTACTCTCAGACTCAAACAAAACCATGTCTTGAGCTTGTCTGGGCAGGAGGGGGGCACAGCGTCCATCTGTTCCAGGGCTCCCCACTCCGCGGTGTTGCAGAAGCCTCCAGGCCCTTCCTGACTCAGAGCTGGGGCCACACATGCCTCTCCCCTCTGTCCCAACGGGCCCTTGGGTGCTGACTGGGGGCCTTGCTGCTTCGGGGGCATCTCAGGACCCCTGTAACCAGCACTGCAGAGGCCAGGCCCATCCACCCACTCCTCTGCCCTTCCTCCTCCCTGGGATGCCCTGAGCTTCTCAGAGCACCGGAAACATGGATGCTCTCTGTGCACGTGCATGTGTGTGCTGTGTCTGCATGCGAGTATGTGGGGCTGCATTTGTGTGTGTATGTGTGCATGTGCTGTGCATGTGAGTGTGTGTGTGCATACAGTACACCCACGTATATACATTCATGTGGGTGCATGCACACACACGTGTGTAGGTGTGCGTTTGAGTGTGGACACAGATGTATCCACGTGTGTGTGAATGTGTGCACGCTGTGCGTAAATATGCATGTTCTCATGTGTGTGCCCGTTGTACCTGTGAGTGTGCATACGTGTGTGTGTGTGCGTGCGGACACCCCAGGCTATGAGTGAGAGCTGACACCTGCCTTAACCTCAGGGGCCTCTGTTTTCTTCTCGTAGCTGTGACCCTGAGCTCATGGCAGTCGACAGGCTCACGTGAATCACCGTGTGGAGGATTTCCTGGGGGCGAAGGTGGGCTGGCCATCCTGGTCCCCTCCCACGTGCATAGGCGGGGCTGGAGTGCCAGGCCAGGGACCTGGGGCCTAGGGACCAGAGAGCTGGGGCCACGGGGTGGTCCTGGGAACAAGGGGCTATGGGGCTGGGGGTTGGAGGTCGGGGGGACCTGGGGGACAAGGGGTGGGGTGGAGGTCAGGAAGCTGGGGGTCCGGGGTGTCAGGAGGCCTGCAGGGGTGCTGACCCCATGCCCCCAGTGAACCGGGCGTCTGGGAGGGGCGGGGGTGAGCTCAGCCTCAGATGCGTAGTCCTGGCTGGAGCCCCGGCCGGTGTCCTGCTGCAACCCTGCTCAGGAGCGATGGCACGGTGGTCAGAAATGGCCCAGCTTTGCCGTCAGGACAGGTAAACAGTCGGCCTGCTGTTTATTTTTTCCGAGACCACCAGCCCTTCTCCTCAGAGTAGGGGGAGCCGTCTGTGATGTGATGAAAGAAGCTCTTCATCTGCCTGGGACAGCGAGTCCTGCAGGTCGCCTACTGGACCTGGGTTCCGGGGGGGGGGGCATCGGGGCGGAGCCTGAGACCTGAAACCTCTGAGCTGGGCTCGGGGTCGGCCAGGCCCGGGTGCCAGGGAAGGGGTGTTGGGCCGCCGGGGGCCTCTGGTGGTGTGGCGGCCCTGGACACTGGGTGGTGGGGTCAGGCCTTGAACGCAGAGCCCCCATCGGCGAGGGCTTGGGGAAGCACCCAGGAGGGGGATGGCTGGAAGGACGGCTGACTGTGGGGGCACGGTCCAGGGGGTGCGTTCCAGGAGAGACCCGGCAACAGGCAGAAAGAAGGCCACGGGGCGACCCCACGAGCCTGCAGCGGGAGCCTCTCGCTCACCCGTCCGGCCCCACCTGGGCTCCCGGCCCCGCCCACAGCTGCTTTGGGGATGGAGTCTTAGGGGTGGGAGGGTGGTGCTGGGCCCCCTCCTGCCGGAGTCCACCCCAGTGTGCTTCTCCCTTTCCCCGGTCGCCTCCCTCCCAGGAGCCCTAGGCCAGCAGCCCCCAGACCAAGACGCTGCAGAGGGAAGAGCTCCCGACAGGGCCAGCAGGTGACTCGGGGCCTGCGCCTCAGTCTGTCTGCCTGGGCTGTGGGTGGAGGGTGACTGATGACCCTGATGCCTGTGAGGCTCTCCCTGTCCAGAGGGGAGTGGCCTCTGGAGAGAGGGACCCCCACCCGAGCAAACTTCACCTCGGATCACTGCGTCTCCCCTCTGTGCCTCAGTTTCCTTCCCGACAAAACAGTCTAACGATGCCCCCTCGCGGCTGCCGGGGGTCAGGGACACTGTCCCCCGGGACCGCTCAGGGACGCCCTGCTCACGGTGAGCGCTCGGCAGATGCAGACCGTGGTCAGCACTGGCCTTGGGGGGCCGTGTCTGCAGCTCTGTTCAGATGAAGGGGGTCTGCCTTTGGGCTCCATGGTCCAAGGCCTGAGCCCCATTAAGGTGGCCACCCGATTCCTGCCCTGGTCATTGCACACAGGCTCCAGCAGAGGGGGCCCGCGCTCCATGCACAGCTCCGTCCTCCCAGCGGAGGCGGCCTGCGGTGTATGCAGGAGGCTGGTTGGAGAGTGGACCTCTGATGCACAAAGGCCCTCTGCAGAGACTGGGAGCTGGGGCCTTGGACCTGGTCTCCGAGATGTCACCGTGAACAGGGTGGGAGGGGTGGGGGTGAGGGGCTGCCGGCCGCACGCCCTCCTGGCTGGCCTGCCCTCCGAGCGTCCACCCTTGGCCTTGGGGAGCTTGGTCAGGTAGACGGTGCACAGAGAGGTGTTTGGGCCACCCCAGGCTGCTCCACGGCACGGCAGGGGAGACCCAGGCGGGCGGGCCAGGGGCTTGATCAAGGCCACACAGCCTGCGGCTCTTATGGGTCTTGGACTGGAGACTGAGTCCAAGACTGGAGGACTGGGGACTGAGACTGAGACTGAGCCACTTCCAGGTTCTAACCATGGGGGTGGTCCAGGGATGCAGAGGGGTCCTGACCTTTAACACCCACAGAGATGGGTTTTCTGCACCATCCTGTTCTGATCACAGGGTTCTCGGTTCTGCTGGAGCCAGCGTTGGTGCAACGTGCCTGGGGTGGGGTGGGGTGGGGGGGCCCGTCCTCCCCCGCTGTGGCCTGCTGCACGTGGTCAGGTCACCTCTCTGGCCGGGGACTGAGTGGACAGAGGCCTAGAGGGAGCCCCTCAGACCAGGAAGGAGGGCAGCCAGGCCGTCTGCCGAGAAGCCGGCACCATTAGGGCAGAAGAGCCCATGTGGCTGGCGGGGTTCTGAGGCCATGGGGACACTGGCTTGGGACCTGCCTCTGGCCTCGGAGGAGTGACAGCCTCCACCCCCTGCGATAAGCCTAGATTGAAGCAAGCTGTCTTTCAAAGCTGGCCAGGATGCCCTGAAATGAGCAAAAAGGAGAACCCCTCCCCCATCCAGGGTTGACAGGGTGGGGCTGGGACTTTTGGAAATCATCACAACTGCCTTCAAAGCAGCAGAGACCCCGCTGCTGGGAATCCACGGAAAGGCGATGATGCGGGACAGGAAGGGGGGCACTGAGAGCCTGGATGTCCCCCACAGGGCTGCTTATGATGCCCCCCAAATGCCCACCACTGGAGGAACGGCTAAAGAATCGCTACGTAATCATGCGATTCTATTCAGCTAACAAAATGAGTTATATTAAGAGGAAAAAAGCCAGACTGCGTGTATTATTTTCCTGTGGCCACTGTAACAAATTACCACAAACCTAGTGCTTTAAAACAACACACATTTATTATCTTAGAATTGCGGGGGGCAGGGGTCAGAGTCCTAAAGGTATGGACGAAACTGGGTCCCTCCTGGAGGCTCCGGGGAGCATCTGTTCCCTGCACTTCCAGCTTCTAGAGGCGCCTGCATCTCTGGCTGAGGCCCCGCTCTCCACCTTCAAAGCCAGCAGCGCAGCATCTCCCGATCTCTCTCGATCTCTCTCTGCCTCTGCTTCCATGCTCACATCTCCCTCTCTGACTCTCACCCTCCTGCCTCCCTCTCATAAGGACCCTGGTGATGACATTAGGCCCATCCAGTTAATCCGGGACGACACCCCCCATCTCAAGGTCCTTAAGTTCATCCCATCTGTCAAATCCTGTCGCCAGGGTGATGGTTAATTTTATGTGCCAGCTTGGCTGGGCTTTGGGGTGCCCAGACATTGGGCCAAACATGAATCCAGGGGTATCTATGAGCGTGAGTCTGGATGAGATTAGTATTTCAGGAAGCAGACTGGGCGCAGCAGGCTGCCCTCCTTAACGTGGGTGGCCCCTGCCAATCCGCCGAGGCCTGAATAGAGCAGAAAGGCTCACCCTCCCCTGGGGAGAGGGAACTCCTGTTCCTGCCGGCCTTCGACCTGAGGCTCTGAACTGACACATCGCTCTTCCTGGGTCTCAACCCTGCTGGCCTCTGGACCAGAGCTCACACCATCGCTCTGCTGGGCCTCCAGCCTTCTGACCTTGGGGCTTCTCGTCATCGAGTGAGCAAATTCCTTGTGATAAACTCTTTCCGTGTACACATCCTATTGGCTCGGTTTTCCTAGAGAAGCCCGACTCATGCACCACGTGAGTTGATGTAGTCTCAGGTTCCGGGGCTGAGGACACGGCATCTTTGGGGGCCACTGTTGAGCTGACCACACGGGACATGACCATCATGGTTATGTCAGAAAATGCCAGAACCAGCCTGGGGGTGCTCATTTCTGGGTGCTGGGACTGCCCTTGACTGCCTCCCTTCTTTTGATGTTTCTGGGGTTTTCGGTCTTTCTGTCTTAATGGGAAGACTGACTGCAGGTGAGGCAACCCAGCCAAGGGAGAGGCAAATGCTGGGACCCCGTGGGACGGCCTTGGGTGTGGGGCTGCCGCTGGGAGCACCCACCTCCCTGTGAGCCGTGGCTGAGTCTCCCCCTGGCTCTGTGTCAGGACCCTCTGAAATCACCGTGGTTCATCCTTCCTGCAGAGTGTCCCTGTGAGCACAGGGTACAGGAGAGTGGCGGGGATGCTGCCCCAAAGGGTCCCTGGAAGAGGAAGCTCGGGCCACTCCCTGGGGTGAGACATACTGTGTCTGAGCCCCGGGTCGGGGGCCAGTGGCGTGTGTGGTGGAGCCTCCCCCGGGGAGGGGGACGTCTTTGGTCACAGGGTGACTCCAGCTGTGGAGGACACGCGTGTGGTAACCTGCCACCGTGCGGGGGGCAGCTCGGCCTCTCTGGCCTGCCCTCTGCGGCCCAGTGCAGACCAGGTGGCTTAAAAGGACCTGGATTCTTCCTCAGTCCTGGAGGCTGGATGGCTGAGGTCGGTGTCTCAGGGCTGGTTCCTTCTTTGGCCTCTCTCCTTGGTGTCCCTGTGTCCTTATAGCCTGTAATTGGAATGTCCTCTTCTTTGGGGTCACGTGCCAACAGGTGGAGGCCGGGTGGGCAGTGGTGGGCATTTGCCAGTGGTCAGGTGGAAACACTTCTGCGGAATTCCCAGCACTTCCGGGGCAAAAGTGATTCCGTTGACGGCTTCGTGCCAGCCCTCAGGCTCTCCGAGATTCCCTGACTCCAGGGCCAGCTTTTCCTCTGTAAGCCCCTCTTCCTGTGGCCTTGGGTAGAGAAGTTCTCTGCCCTGTGATGCCACAGGCTGCGTCTGGGGGGAGTGAGGTGGGCAGGCTTGCTGCACTGAGCTGAGTCTGTGCCTGTGTGTCCAGGAAACTTACAAAGTCCAGACCCCATGGAGCAGAATAGGAACTCAGCCAGATGCCACTTCCAATCCCTTCAGGGCTGGGTAAGGGACATATCAGGGTGTCCCGAGGCTTGGGACACAAGTCCCTGGGAGCAGGGTGCGTGGGGACCACACGGTCACAGGTGACAGGATGGCACTGGCTTCCAGGCAGCGGGTGGGTGGGCTTCTCTCCTGGGTGCGCCCTGTTCTCCCCCCAGGGGAGCCCTGCTCCCTGAGCTGAAGCTGCCACCCTGCGCCCGCTAACAAGCCTGGATTTTAGAGCATATGCCCCTGCTTCCCCAAACCCTGTCCTGCCGGAATTGGTGAGGATTTTGAGGAAAGCTTCTTCTGATGCTCAATTACCCAGGCTGTCCACACTGCCTGGAGTCCATCGCATGGTTGGCTGTGGTTTAGGCGGTGTAGACTGGACTTGTGGGTGTCTCCCTCTTAGGTCAGCTGGGGAGACTTTGGTCCCATCCTCGAGGAACTGTGTGGGGAGGGCCGGGGCTGTGGACACAGGCCTGAGCTGAGGGTGAGATGGTGGAGTCCTAATGGGCTAGGCCCCAACTGGCTAGAAGGGTGTTCTGAGCTTTGGGGCAGTGGAGGCAGGGTCCCCAGCTGGAGCTCCATTAAGGCAAGTAAACTGCTCCCGAGTCTGTCTGCTGGTGACCCTCACCCTGTCCCCTGCTGGGCCACCTGTGGTGTGAGTGGGGTCCAGCTTGGGGACAGTCACACCTCTCCCTGCCCTGGGGGACTGGGGTCGCAGCCGTGTGCCTGACCTCTGCCCGGCGTGGCTGACGTACCTCCACGCTGGGGAAGCCGTACTCCTGACCGTCCCCTGTGTGCAGGCTGGCTGGGAGGTGCCAGGTCCCAGGCTTGGCCTCCAGATGAGTCAGTGGGTTGCAGGCGGGCCCCAGAGCCCCCAAGAAGGAGACACGTTCCCTCTGGGAGTGCCCACCTTCACTCTGGTTGGGCGGGATGAGGGCAAAAAGGAAGCCCTCATGAAGGTTCCCACCTCCCCAAGTGGACGAAGGGGCACTGTGACTTGGCCAGCTCTGGAGGAGGGGGTGTGGGAGAGGAGGGGGTGTGGGAGAGGGAAGGGAAGCGGGGGCGGGGAGGGAGGAACCTGTAGGGCTGCGAGTCCCGTGACCTGGCCGCTCCCCTCACCTGCTCTCAGTGTCTGTCGAGCCTCCCGTGAGCCGGACCCTGGAGCAGAAGCCCTTTCTCCAGTCTGGCCGTGTTCGTCCAGACTTCCCTGGCCTGAAGGCAAGCACAGCCCTGCTCGGTCCACCCCCCTCCGCCCCCCGACGGACCCCGAGAACGTCACTACTTGGGGTCTGTGAGAAGGGGTCCAGGTGGCCCAAAGTGCCAGAACAGGGGCTCTGGGGACCCGGTAAGGGACGTGCCTCAGGGCGGTGAAGGCACTGAGGCCCCGGGCGGGGGGGGGGGTCACTTGAGGTCACCCCATGGGGTCACAGGGGCCTGAGCCTGGATCCCGCTTCTCCCCGCGTGGAGGGTGGGAGTGAGATCTTCTGTACCATTGGCTGGTGTCTCTCCCGCCACCGGGCCAGCTCCGGTCCCTGGGGGCCAGAGGAGGCCTCTGGGCGGGGGTCCGCTTCCCGGACGGGCACGGTCACAGGGGGTGCTCCTCGTAACCAGCAGCACGTGTGCGTCCCGGCCAGCTTCCTGCGCGTTATGTATGTGCCCAGAGGACTGATACTTTCTGGCGACAGAAGAATTTGGCCCCTTTCCTCATGTGTCTGCCATGGGGGTCCCCAGCCCGGCAGCGAGGATCTTGGCATCTGAGTTTAGCAGACACAGCCAGGGAGGCACGGGGGCGGCCTGTGGGCGGGGTGCATCCCGATTTGGGTGGAAATGCCGGGGTGGGAAAGGTGGCGTGGACGGAGAGGTGCCTGGTGGAGGGGCCATTAACCACCAGGTAACAGATTTGATTAATTTTGTGCCTGGAGGGATTTTTTTTTTTTCTTTTCCCAAAGAATCAGAGAAAACAAAATATTTTTCTAATTAAATAAATCTACGGTGCACGGTAATGGAGGCCGTCTGTTGGTCTGTGACAGGGCGGGGGAGACGTGGAATAATGATTTTATTTTTTCATTAAATAGAATTATAGGCAGTTACTCAAAGCAATGCTGAGCCTAATTGAGAGAAACCCATTTCTTCTTAATTTACTTTCACGGTTTTGGATGATAAAAGAGTGTGTTCGTTGGAAAATTAAATAAAAAACACACCACGAGGACAGGGGTCTCTTTAGGTGCACTATTTGGTCCTTCCAGCTTTAAGTAATGGTCAACAGGCCCAGGTGAGAAAGGGGGGGACTCGGGCCTCGGGGGTTCTGCTTGGGGGTATCGGGGTTGGAGGAGGTTTGGCGGCATAGAGACCCCGAGACCACCAGGCTCTGCGGGGTCCCGGCTCCCCTCCGTGGGACGCCCAGCACACGCTGCCCTGCAAGGCACAGACCTCCCAGTGTCCGTCCCAGGTCCCCTGGCCTCTGACTTCCATGGGGTCTGGACCTCCCTCCTAAATCCTTTCTGCCCATCAGAATCCTCGAGGAGTTGGCCGGCCCGGAAGTAGGAGGCCTTCGAGATCACTCGGTCTTGTACCTGGGGTCTGTGCACAGCTTGGTCGGCATCATCCCTGCCCCACCCGCTAGGAGGGCTCCCACCTCCAGGGTCTGTGCTGACCAGGTACCCCGACCATCTTCTGCGCTCGCTCACCAATATTCCACTTCCTTCAGCAACGCTCCCCTCCGCCCCGACCAGCCCCTTCCCATTGCTCATCCTGCTGTGTCCAGCTCCTGGTGCACCGCCGCATCAACATGGGCATCGAACGAGGATGTGGCTCTTTGGACTCGTACTGAGCTCCTACTGCCTACAGGAGAGCCCTGCGAAGTCTGGAGGGTGGCGCTAGACAGCTGCCTTGGTGGCCAAGGGAACCCAGCGCCGTGCTTCTGAACTTTCTGCGATGCCAGGAACATCCTGTATCTGCGCTGCCCGCAAGGGCGGCCACGACCCCGTGTGGCAGATGACCATTTGAGATGCAGCGAGTGTGACTCTGGAGCTGGATTTTAAATTGTATTTATTTTAATTAATTTAAATTGAAATCACCACGGACAGCTAGTGGCTACCGTATCACACGGGAGTCTTTGAAATTCTGGGCGACGTCCTCCTGCTTTAGATACAATCTTTTGACACAGAGAGGCGGTCCCAGGTCTCTGTGACACACGTTCCCCCTTCCCTGTTTTGGGGGCAAGTAGCATTTCTTGGGTGAGAGGTATATACAGTCAGACAAGCGTGAGGTTATTTATTTTTAATTGAATTTTATTTTAAAAAACATATTGCAAAGTTCAGAATGTACAACAGTCTCCAGTGAGAAGCAAGTTTCCTCCAGCTCCCACCTGGCTGCCAGCCACCTCTGCCCCTACCTGAGCCACCCCATCTGCTTCTCTCTAAGCCCTCGAGTCGCAAGGAAGGGGTGCGAGTGCCCGTGGAGGACCGCTACATCCTGGATGCCAGCTACTGAGCCGCCAGCGACATCACACCAACTAAAATTTCCAGCCCGGTGCTGCCTCACGACTGCCCCGCTGGGCTCTTCCACGTTAAGGGCTGAGCCGAGGCTCCAGCCGGTGGTTCTGTGAAATCAGGGCTGCTCGGGGACACCCAGGATGGATGGGTGCCACAGACCGACGGCCTCACCAGAGTTTCTCTGGGCATTTCTGGCTGTGAGCTCCCGTTCTGTTTGGGCTCTGAGCTGCTGGGACACGGAGCCCCCAGCCAGCGCTGAGCCGAGGTCAAGGGCATTCAGGAGGGAAGAGCTGCTGCAGCAGCCCCTGGGCATCCTGCCTCCCAGACTTCCCCCTGCCCCCTCAGCCCTGAACTCCCCCTGCCCCATCCTGGCTCCCGCCTTGAAGACCGGATCCCGGGGCTAGGAGCAGGTTCGGTCCCCTGCTGGGGTCTCCACCTGTGCATGTTGCTGTGGCCAAGCGGTCACCTCTGGGGGAGGTCACTCCCCGTGGGGCCACTTTGCTGGGAGGCTCTGTTTCCACTGGCTGCTTCTGCTACTTTTTACGCTAACTACTTCCCAGGACAGGCCCAGTGGCCGTGGGTAATGGTTCCCGCCTGCGGAGCCTTCCAGAGCTGCTTTTCCCGCTGGCCCTCCCCTCAGCCTGCGCCCCCGGACACCCAGAGCCCCAGAACCAAGCTGCTCCCATCCCCTGAGGCGGCCTGAGCTCCCCGGGGGAGGCAGCACGGGGTCCTCATAGCAGGCCCTTGCCCTCATGGGACCTGGGCCGAAGGGGACCCAGGCTGGGCCTGCCTGGGTTGGGGTGGGGGGTCCTCTGAGGTCTCCCCAGGTCCCTGGCAGGAGGCAGACACTTCACAGAGGCTCCTTACACAGGGCTGCTCACGGCCACCCACAGACACTTATTAGGCACCTGTTGCATCCAGCTCTGTGCTGGACCCTGGGGCCCGGGGGTGGGCGTGTGAGCGCGGCCAGGAGCAGAGCTGCGTGGGAAGTCTGCGTTCTTGCTTCCTTCCCGAGGGGACACTGAGGGTGTCCAGGCTGCCCCACCCACAGTTCTGTTTCCCACATGAAGGTCGGACATCTGGCCAGGTTTCTCCTCGCACGCCTGCTGTGATCACATGGGCCGACGGGCTCTGGCTGGGTCTGAGCTCAACAGAGAGGCACCTGGCGATCGATTGGTGATGCCTGCCACGGTCATGGGCCCGAGCGGCAGGAATTGTTGGTGAGTATGGATGCTGATGGGACGCCCATGCTGGGGCTGGGTCACCAGGTCTTTTCATCACCAGCAACATCTTCCCCAAAGTGTTGGTTGATGTCACTGTGCCCACAATACGTATTGACGGGCACTTGTGCAGAACGAAGGCGTGTGTGTCGGGCTGTTGTCAGGGCGCAGGGGCGGCATGGCCCATTGGTGGAGAGAAATGTGAGCTGCAGTCAGTGTTGGGGGCAGGGAGGCAGGAGGGAGACGTCTGGTTTGCTGGTTGGCCAGCAAGTGTGAGATGTCTGGCTGCCTGAGCTGAAGTGTGAGCTGTGGCCTAGCCTTGAAGCCACGTCTGGGGACTCTGTACCCCATTTCCTCTGCCCAGAGGGGCTAGTCAGGTGTCATGGTGGTCAGCACTCTCCCCTTTCTGGAACCCTCCTCCAGCAGCCCCAGCGCCCACCCCACCCTGCCGGACCCGAGCTTCCGAGGCGCCAGACCCACGAAGCGGGTGAGGAGGACCTGAGGGGCCCAGATGGCGAACCAGGGATGCCATGCTGCCCACGGGCTCAGTCCACAAGGCGAGAGGGGAGGAGTGCTTTGGGGACCTTGGTGCCCTGGCCTCGTCCATGTACCCTCCCCATGGCCTCAGAGCCCTGGGGTGAGGCTGACCCCGCAGGAACCCTGCAGGGGCAGTTACAGCTGGAGTCTGGCAGGGGGCGTGATGGATGGGGCGGCCGTCCTGCTGGGCCGTGACGAACGTCCCTCTCCCTCGCAGGCTCACTTTGGAGCTCTAATACTCCTCGAAAGCCCCATTTGTCCCCTGTAATCACAGCATTAAACTTTAATATCCAGTATTAATAAAACATACTCTCCCTAATATAGCCAGAAGAGGCTGGGAGCCAGCGGGTGTGAGGATGGTCCCCGGGTGACCGTCTCTGACGCTTTCCCGGCGGCCGGGGGTGGGGGGGCAGCGCCGAGGGGGCACCAGGGCTCCTGGACAAGAGGGGGACTTCTCTGAGGGGGTTGGGCTGAAGGCCAGTGGGTCCTGGGGCTGGTCTGTGTGTTGCCAGCAGGAGTATGCTTGCCATTTGAGATTTTTCGTTTCTTCCCGACGGGCTTTGTTTTATGTTATTTCATGCTTTTTTGAGATGTCATCACGCATCACACCACTCACCCTTTCAAAGTGTACAGTCGGGAAATATAGCACCGTCGACCCTCCTTATTCACAGACTCGGCGTTTCTGGATTCGCCTCCCTGCTGATGGTTATTTGTGGCCTCCACATCTGTCCCGTGGCACTTCTGTGGTGCCCAGACCAGAAGTTTTCTGCCCAGACCAGAAGGTTTCCCAGACACGTGGGAAAACTTTCACGCCGTGAAAACTTTGAGCCACGAGTCACGTGTCCCTGGGTGAGCTTCGGCTCACAGTGGGGACAAGGTTCCTTCCCGTGGCCTACCTGGTGCCGAGTTTTCCACGTTTCTGGGCTTTTCTTTGGTGATTTTGCTGTTTAAAGTGGCCTCAACCTGGTGCTGTGGCGCTGTGTGGCCTGCACGTGGCCTCGTGTGGGCTGACTGTGCACACACATGTGAGGCACACGGACCACCCCACGTGCCAGCCAGGCAGTGTCAGCACCCAGCACCCGACGGGTAACCCTCCAACTGCCCTCGGCAGGCAGGTCCAGTCCCGCATAGAGACCGGGGACCTGGGTGGATGGGGGTCAAGGGCCTCTCCTCTGCCACCCCCGGAGCCAGGAGGGGTCACTGCGCTCGCCCGGCCTGTCCTGGGCACAGATGGCAAAGGTAGAAGCAGGGCCCTGGGGTCTGCAGGCTGGCCGTGGGCTGGGTGGTCGAGCACTGCTGACCCCACAGCCCCCAGGCCGTGACGTTTAAGGTGTTTATGGAGGCGGAGGTGGTCAGGAAGCAGGGGACAAAGAGGCTTTGGCAGGAGCAGCATCCGGCACAGGACAGGAAACCTCAGAAAATCTGGACATGGCTCTCCATTCCCTGGAGAGAGGGCAGTGGCGAGGAGAATGGGGGCTTTGTGTGCACTGCCCCCTCCCCGAGCCGTGGGCTGCCCCGCCCTGGGAGCATGTGGCTCCTGGCCTGCATTCCACCACCTGGAGCCTTCCTGAAACTCGGCCTCCTTCTGGCCGGATCTGGGATGTGTGGTTGAGGCACAAGGCCCTGGGGACCCCAGAGGCTCCGGGTTCCAAGATTGTGGGTTTGGAGATGGGGTTTCAAGGTTGTGCCCTGGGGTGCCTAAGGGGCTGGTGGGTGGGGAGGGGGCACGGGGCTGGAGCTGGACTGTGGGGGGGCCGGTGGGCTGGGGGAGTCCAGACCCTGGGGAGCCATTTGGAATCAAGCTGGAGCCCCAAGGACCTGTGAGGCCATTTGGAAAAAATTGAGGGGGCCCCACTGAGGATGGTTTCGGCTCCCCGGTCCCATAAATCTTACCGTAGGGCATGAAGCACCAAGTGAGCGGTCATTTTGGACTATTGTTCAAACCTGAGTCCTGCAGTTGTGGTCCCACACCTGGCCAGGCTGCCTCTCCCAGCCTGGACCCCCAGGTCTGCCACCCTGGGCCCAGCATAGCAAAACCACAGAGTCCTGTTAAACCCATTCTCTCCGCTCTGCCCCCCACCCCGCCCCCGCCCCCACTCCCGCACTGCCAGCCTGTCCGTGTCTCTCTTGGCCTTGGATCAGATTCCTGCAGAGTGCTCCACGGGCCACGGGTGGTCCCCAGCCACCTGCAGTGGTCTTCAGGCAGCATGGTGGTTTCTGATGAAAAACTGGTGAAGCGAAAGGGTTCCTACACACTCACTAATGTGAAACTTAAGATTAATTATGATTTCCACAGAAATCCCATTACGCAAATCATAATCATTTTGTTCTGAAGGGCTGCACCAGGGCGCGAGGCCTGCAGCGGCCCGAGATCCATCTCCCTGACCCTCAGGGCGTTATCTGTTATGGAACTTTGTCAACTATGGGCACGGAGCCCTTGAAGCTTTTGCCTCTTTTCCAAAAAAGCTCAGGGATCTCCAGGTAAATCCAATTGCGTGGGTTTTTTTTTTTTTTCTTTCCTCAAGACAACTGCAAAATGCTTTTCAGTTTTAAGTGGAAGAATTGTGTTGCCAAAGGCTGAGAAGAGATGAAAACGTCATTCAAAAGTGCATGAAAGAGTTTTATAGTGTCTGGTCTTACATTTAGGTCTTTAATCCATTTCGAGTTTATTTGTGTGTATGGTGTTAGGGAGTGTTCTAATTTCATTCTTTTACATGTAGCTGTCCAGTTTTCCCAGCACCACTTATTGAAGAGGATGTCTTTTCTCCATTGTATAGTCTTGCCTACTTTATCAAAAATAAGGTGACCATATGTGCGTGGGTTTAATCTCTGGGCTTTCTATCCTGTTCCATTGATCTGTATTTCTGTTTTTGTGCCAGTACCATACTGTCTTGATTACTGTAGCTTTGTAGTATAGTCTGAAGTCAGGGAGCCTGATTCTTCCAGTTCTGTTTAAAAAAAAGAAAAGTGCATGAAAGAAGCTCACTGACCCCCTGCTGAGAAGGTCTTAGGACAAACCACAAAGCTGGCATAAGCTCTGGCCCAGGAAAGCACACAGCGGCTCTGGCCCCACTGCCTCCCGGGTGTATGGGGGTCTTGCTCAGGGGTCTTTGAGGCTGTGGTGGGGCAGGGGACAGCTGGTGCCTGGCCCAGGCGACCAGGAGTGCTTCTACCCTTCGTTCTATTGTCACTGAGAGCTTGTCATGGCAGGATGGACATCTCATTTCACCATCACTGTTTGGGAATGCTGCTGGGGGACCAGCCAGAGTCCTGTGCCCCACAAAGAAGCAGTGGACGCTTTGATTTCTGTGCAGAGGAGAGAGGCAGGCAGCCACCCCCTTCTGTCTCTTTTTTCTTTAAATTAATTTTTATTGGAGTATAGTTCCTTTACAATGTTGTGTTAGTTCCCGCTGTACAGCAAGGTGAATCAGTTATACCTATACATGTATCTGCTCTTTTTTAGTTTTCCTTCCCATGTAGGTCACGGCAGAGCCCTGAGTAGAGGTCCCTGTGCTCTACTGTAGGTTCTCATTACTTATCTATTTTATACACAGTAGTGTATATATGTCAGTCCCAACCTCTGGTCTTAGTGCAGAGCTGGAAGCATGTCCGAAGGGGCCAAGCACAGCTCCCGTGGCCACGAGCGTTCATCTCTTTCATGTGCTGCTCAGAGGCAGGGAATGCGGCACTGGCTCCTCTACACAGGAGCACCACGCTGCTCTGGGAAGGGACGCCATCACACTGATCAATCTGATTCCCACGATCCGAGCGTGTGGCGTGGGGAGTACACTGAGCACCACGCAGCTGTCATTTTCCACATTCCTCCGCAAAGCACAGACCTCCCACGGCACACACTGGTCTTGCCTCTTTCTGAACTTTACGTACATGGAGTCACATGTGTGGCCTCTTTGGTGTCTGGTTCCTTCCGCTCAGCATTAATCCACGAGGTTAATCCGTGCATGTGGGGCTGAGATTTGCTACCTTTGTTGCCACTTTGGAGTTGCCACAGTCTCCGTCCATCCTACTGTCAGTGGGCACTTGGATTGTGCCTGCCTTGGGCTGCTGCTGGTTCTGTGGCTTTGAACACTGTTGTACGTGTCGGTTGGTGGATGTGTTCACATCTCCATGGAGCACATACTCCATGGAGTGGAATTGCTGGGTCATGAGGTACGTGTAGGTTCAGCTTCAGTAAACACTGCTTCTCGGTTTTCCAAAGTTGCACTGATTTCCATTCTCATTAGCAGCGAACCAGAGTTCCAGGGCTCCATGCCCTCACCAACACAGGTGTCGCCAGTCTTTAATTTTAGCCATTCTGGTAGGCATGTAAGGGGTCCCATTGTGCTTTTAATTAGCATTTTCCTGATGAGCAGTGACATTTCAAGTTTTTTTTTTTAGTTGCTTATAGGATAACTTTTGTGAAATGCCCATACAAGTCTTTTACCCATTTTTTGATTATTGGTTGTCTTTTGTTCTTACTGATTTGCAGAAGGTCACTATATGTTCTGGATATGAGTCCTTTACCAGATATATTTGCTCTCAGTCTGTGGTTTGCCTTTTTACTTTCTCGCCTTATGATCTGTGTTTACGTGTTCTACTCGAGAAATCTTTGCCTACACCAGAGTCATGCAAATTTTCTCCCAAGTTATCTTCTGGGAATTTTGTTGTTTTATCTTTCATATGTAGAATTCACATTGTTCTAGGAATTGATATTTATGAGGGGTGTGAAGTAGGGATCTAGATTTATTTTTTCCCATATTGGTATCCAAATGACTCAGTACTTTTTCTTGAAAAGCCATCTTCCCCTGTCTACACTGCAATGTCACCTTTATCCTTTATCCTGACTGGGTCTGTCTCATGGGTCTGCTTGTCCATCCTTGTACCAACACCACAATTCCTTAGTTATTGTAGCTTCATGGTAAATGTTGACATTGGGTACTGCAGGTCCTCTGCATTGTCCTCCTATAAGATTTTCTCCCTATTCCTGACCCTTTTCATTTCCATATACACTTAAAATTGCCTTGTCAACTTCCACCAATAACAACTTGTTGGAATTTCAAAATTAATATTGAATCCATGTATTCATTTTGAGATAATTGACATCTTTACAATACTGTATTTCAAGACACAAAAATGATAGGAACCTACATTTATTTAGGTTCATCATTGCTTTTCAAGGAATTTATTTTTTTCTTCTAGTTTCATTGAGGTATAATTGACATACAACACTGTATAAATTTAAGGTGTGCAGCATGTTGATGATTTGATTTACGTACATCGTGAAGTGATTATCGCAGTAAGTTTAGCAAACACCCATCATCATATAGGTACAGAATTAAAGAAATAGAGATAATTTTTTTTCTTGTGATGAGGACTCTTAGCATTTCCTCTGAAAAACTTTCATATATAACATACAGCAGTGTTAATTGCCATGCTGGACATTACATCCCTATTACTTATTTATCTTATAAGTAAGCTAAATTTGTGCCTTTTGACTGCCTTCATCCAATTCCCCCTCTCTTCACCACAAATCTGATCTCTTTTTCTATGTTTGTTTGTTTTTGAAATATAATTGACCTACAACACAACATAGTGATTCGATATTTCTAGACATTTCAAAATGATCACATGGTATGTCTAGTTATGATCTGTCACCATACGGAGATATTACATAGTTAATTGACTATATTCCTCACACTGTACATTTCATACCGGTGGTTCATTTATTTTGTAACTGAAAGTTTGTAAATTTCAATCTCTTCCACCTATTTCTCTCATCCCCCCATCCTGCCCCCTCTGGCAACCACCTGTTAGTTCTCTGTATCTATGAGTCTGTTTCTGTTTAGTTACGTTTGTTCATTTGTTTTGTTTTTTAGATTCCACATATAAGTAAAATCATACAGTATTTGTCCTTTATTTTTAACGTCTTTATTGGAGTATAATTGCTTTACAATGGTGTGTTAGTTTCTGCTGTATAACAAAGTGAATCAGTTATACATATACATATATCCCCATGTCTCCTCCCTCTTGCGTCTCCCTCCCACCCTCCCTATCCCACCCCTCTAGGTGGTCACAAAGCACCGAGCTGATCTCCCTGTGCTATGTGGCTTCTTCCCACTAGCTATCTATTTTACATTTGGTAGTCTAAATATGTCCATGCCACTCTCTCACTTCGTCCCAGCTTACCCTTCCCCCTCCCTGTGTCCTCAAGTCCATTCTCTATGTCTGTGTCTTTATTCCTGTGCTTCCCCTAGGTTCTTCAGAACCATTTTTTTTTTTTTTAGATTCCATATATATGTGTTAGCATATGGTATTTGTTTTTCTTTTTCTGACTTACTTCACTCGGTATGACAGACTCTATGTCCATCCACCTCACTACAAATACCTAAATTTCGTTTCTTTTTATGGCTGAGTAATATTCCATTGTATATATGACCACATCTTCTTTATCCATTCATCTGTCGATGGACATTTAGGTTGCTTCCATGTCCTGGCTATTGTAAATAGAGCTGCAATGAACATTGTGGTACATGACTCTTTTTGAATTATGTTTTTCTCAGGGTATATGCCCAGTAGTGGGATTGCTGGGTCGTATGGTAGTTCTATTTTTAGTTCTTTAAGGAACCTCCATACTGCTCTCCACAGTGGCTGTATCAATTTACATTCCCACCAACAGTGCGAGAGGGTTCCCTTTTCTCCACACCCTCTCCAGCACTTATTGTTTGTAGATTTTTTGATGATGGCCATTCTGACCAGTGTGAGGTGATACCTCGTTGTAGTTTTGATTTGCATTTCTCTAATGATTAGTGATGTTAAGCAGCTTTTCATGTGTTTGTTGACCATCTGTATATCTTCTTTGGAGAAATGTCTATTTAGGTCTTCTGCCCATTTTTGGATTGGGTTGTTTGTTTTTTGATATTGAGCTGCATGTGTTGCTTGTATATTTTGGAGATTAATCCTTTGTCAGTTGCTTTGTTTGCAAATATCTTCTCCCATTCTGAGGGTTGTCTTTTCGTCTTGTTTATGGTTTCCTTTTCTGTGCAAAAGCTTTTAAGTTTCATTAGGTCCCATTTGTTTATTTTTGTTTTTATTGCCATTTCTCTAGGAGGTGGGTCAAAAAGGATCTTGCTGTGATTTATGTCATAGAGCATTCTGCCTATGTTTTCCTCTATGAGTTTTATAGTGTCTGGCCTTACATTTAGATCTTTAATTCATTTCGAGTTTATTTTTGTGTATGGTGTTTGAAAGTGTTCTAATTTCATTCTTTTACATGTAGGTGTCCAGTTTTCCCAACACCACTTATTGAAGAGGATGTCTTTTCTCCATTGTATTCTCTTGTCTCCTTTATCAGAGCTAAGGTGACCATATGTGCATGGTTTTATCTCTGGGCTTTCTATCCTGTTCCATTGATCTATATTTCTGTTTTTGTGCCAGTACCATACTGTCTTGATTACTGTAGCTTTGTAGTATAGTCTGAAGTCAGGGAGCCTGATTCCTCCAGCTCTGTTTTTCTTTCTCAAGATTGCTTTGGTTATTCGGGGTCTTTTGTGTTTCCATACAAATTGTGCAATTTTTTGTTCTAGGTCTGTGAAAAATGCCATTGGTGGTTTGATAGGGATTGCATTGAATCTGTAGATTGCTTTGGGTAGTATAGTCATTTTCACAATGTTGATTCTTCCAATCCAAGAACATAGTATATCTCTCCTTCTGTTTGTATCATCTTTAATTTCTTTCATTAGTGTCTTATAGTTTTCTGCATACAAGTCTTTTGTCTCCTTAGGTAGGTTTATTCCTAAGTATTTTATTCTTTTTGTTGCAGTGGTAAATGGAAGTGATTCCTTAATTTCTCTTTCAGATTTGTCATCATTGGTGTATAGGAATGCAAGAGGTTTCTGTGCATTAATTTTATATCCTGCTACTTTACCAAATTCATTGATTAGCTCTAGTAGTTTTCTGGTAGCCTCTTTAGGATTCTCTATGTATAGTATCATGTCATCAGCAAACTGTGACAGTTTTACTCCTTCTTTTCCAATTTAGATTCCTTTCATTTCCTTTTCTTCTCTGATTATTGTGGCTAAAACTTCCAAAACTGTGTTGAATAAAATAGTGGGCAACCTTGTCTTGTTCCTGATCTTAGTGGAAATGGTTTCAGTTTTTCACCTTTGAGAATGATGTTGGCTGTGGGTTTGTCATATATGGTCTTTATTATGTTGAGGTAAGTTCCCTCTATGCCTGCTTCCTGGAGGGTTTTTATCATAAATGGGTGTTGAATTTTGTTGAAAGCTTTTTCTGCATCTATTGAGATGATCATATGGTTTTTATCCTTCAATTTTTTAATATGGTTTTCTCACATTGATTGATTTGTGTATATTGAAGAATTCTTGCATTCCTAGGGTAAACCCCACTTGATCATAGTGTATGATCCTTTTAATGTGCTGTTGGATTCTGTTTGCTACTATTTTGTTGAGGATTTTTGCATCTGTGTTCATCAGTGATATTGGCCTGTAGTTTTCTTTTTTTGTGACGTCTTTGTCTGGTTTTGGTATCAGGGTGATGGTGGCCTTGTAGGATGAGTTTGGGAGTGTTCCTCCCTCTGCTATATTTTGGAAGAGTTTGAGGATAGGTGTTAGCTCTTCTCTAAATGTTTGATAAAATTGGCCTGTGAAACCATCCGGTCCTCGGCTTTTCTTTGTTGGAAGATTTTTTTTTTTTTTTTTTTTGTGCTACACGGGCCTCTCACTGTTGTGGCCTCTCCTGTTGTGGAGCACAGGCTCCGGACGCGCAGGCTCAGCGGCCATGCTTCATGGGCCTAGCCGCTCCGTGGCATGTGGGATCTTCCCGGACCGGGGTATGAACCCGTGTCCCCTGCATCGGCAGGTGAACTCCCAACCACTGCGCCACCAGGGAAGCCCTGTTGGAAGATTTTTAATCACAGTTTCAATTTCAGTGCTTGTGATCAGTCTGTTCATATTTTCTATTTCTTCCTGATTCAGTCTTGGCAGCTTGTGCTTTTCTAAGTATTTGTCTGTTTCTTCCAGGCTGTCCATTTTATTGGCATAGAGTTGCTTGTAGTAATCTCTCATGATCTTTTGTATTTCTGCAGTGTCAGTTGTTACTTCTCCTTTTTCATTTCTAATGCTGTTGATTTGAGTCTTTTCCCTCTTTTTCTTGATGAGTCTGCCTAATGGTTTATCAATTTTGTTTATCTTCTCAAAGAACCAGCTTTTAGTTTTATTGATCTTTGCTATTGTTTCCTTCATGTCTTTTTCATTTATTTCTGATCTGATTTTTATGATTTCTTTCCTTCTGCTAACTTTGGGTTCTTTTTGTTCTTCTTTCTCTAATTGCTTTAGGTATAAGGTTAGGTTGTTTATTTGCCATTTCCCTTGTTTCTTGAGGTAGGATCGTATTGCTGTAAACTTCTCTCTTAGAACTATTTTGCTGCATCCCATAGGTTTTGGGTCGTGTTTTCATTGTCATTTGTCTCTAGGTATTTTTTGATTTCCTCTTTGATTTCTTCAGTGATTTCTTGGTTATTCAGTAGTGTGTTGTTTAGCATCTATGTGTTTGTATTTTTTACAGGTTTTTTTCCCCTGTAATTGATATCTAGTCTCACAGCGTTGTGGTCAGAAAAGATACTTGATACAATTTCAATTTTCTTAAATTTACCAAGCCTTGATTTGTGACCCAAGATATGATCTATCCTGGAGAATGTTCCATGAGCACTTGAGAAGAAAGTGTATTCTGCTGTTTTGGGATGGAATGTCCTATAAATATCAATTAAGTCCATCTTGTTTAATGTGTCATTTAAAGCTTGTGTTTCCTTTTTTTTTTCATTTTGGATGATCTGTCCATTGGTGAAAGTGAGGTGTTAAAGTCCCCTACTATGAATGTGTTACTGTCGATTTCCCCTTTTATGGTTGTTAGCATTTGCCTTATGTATTGAGGTGCTCCTATGTTGGGTGCATAAATATTTGCAATTGTTATATCTTCTTCTTGGATTGATCCCTTGATCATTATGTAGTGTCCTTCTTTGTCTCTTGTAATAGTCTTTATTTTAAAGTCTATTTTGTCTGATATGAGAATTGCTACTCCAGCTTTCTTTTGATTTCCATTTGCATGGAATATCTTTTTCCATCCCCTCACTTTCACTCTGTGTGTGTCCCTAGGTCTGAAGTGGGTCTCTTGTAGACAGCACATATACGGGTCTTGTTTTTGTGTCCATTCAGCAAGCCTGTGTCTTTTGGTTGGAGCATTTAATCCATTTACATTTAAGTAATTATCTATATGTATGTTCCTATTACCATTTTCTTAATTGTTCTGGGTTTGTTATTGTAGGTATTTTCCTTCTCTTGTGTTTCCTGCCTAGAGAAGTTCCTTTCACATTTGTTGTAAAGCTGGTTTGGTGGTGCTGAATTCTCTTAGCTTTTGCTTGTCTGTAAAGGTTTTAATTTCTCCATCGAATCTGAATGAGACCCTTGCTAGGTAGAGTGATCTTGGTTGTAGCTTTTTCCCTTTCATCACTTTAAATATGTCCTGCCACTCCCTTCTGGCTTGGAGAGTTTCTGCTGAAAGATCAGCTGTTAACCTTATGGGGATTCCCTTGTATGTTATTTGTTGTGTTTGCCTTGCTGCTTTTAATATTTTTTTTGTATTTAATTTGTGATAGTTTGATTAATATGTGTCTTGGCGTGTTTCTCCTTGGATTTATCCTGTATGGGACTCTCTGTGCTTCCTGAACTTGATTGACTATTTCCATTCCCATATTAGGGAAGTTTTCAACTATAATCCCTTCAAGTATTTTCTCAGTCCCTTTCTTTTTCTCTTCTTCTTCTGAAACCCCTATATTTCGATTGTTGGTGTGTTTAATGTTGTCCCAGAGGTCTCTGAGACTGTCCTCTATTCTTTTCATTCTTTTTTCTTTATTCTGCTCTATGGTAGTTATTTCCACTATTTTATCTTCCAGGTCACTTATCTATTCTTCTGCCTCAGTTATTCTGCTATTGATTCCTTCTAGAGAATGTTTAATTTCATTTATTGTGTTGTGCATAATTGTTTGTTTGCTCTTTAGTTCTTCTAGGTCCTCGTTAAACGTTTCTTGTATTTTCTCCATTCTCTTTCCAAGATTTTGGATCGTCTTTACTATCATTATTCTGAATTCTTTTTCAGGTAGACTGCCTATTTCCTCTTCATTTGTTTGGTCTCATGGGGTTTTACCTTGCTCCTTCATCTGCTGTGTGTTTCTCTGTCTTCTCATTTTGCTTAACTTACTGTGTTTGGGGTCTCCCTCACACAGGCTGCAGGCTCGTATTTCTTGTCGTATTTGGTGTCTGCCCCCAGTGGGTAAGGTTGGTTCAGTGGGTTGTGTAGGCTTCCTGGTGTAGGGGACTGGTGCCTATGTTCTGGTGGATGAGGCTGTGTCTTGTCTTTCTGGTGGGCACGGCCATGTCCAGTAATGTGTTTTGGGGTGTCTGTGAACTTATTATCATTTTAGGCATCCTCTCTGCTAATGGGTGGGGTTGTGTTCCTGTCTTGCTGATTGTTTGGCATGGGGAGTCCAGCACTGGAGCCTGCTGGTCGTTGAGTAGAGCTGGGTCTTAGCATTGAGACAGAGATCTCTGGGAGAACTCTCACCGATTGATATTACATGGGGCTGGGAGGTCTCTGGTGGTCCAATGTCCTGTACTTGGCCCTCCCACCTCAGAGGCTCAGGCCTGACACCCGACTGGAGCACCAAGACCCTGTAAGCCACGTGGCTTACATGTAAATGGGTTAAATTCTCCAATCCAAAGGCACAGGGTGGCTGGCCTTCTGTGCTCCACTTGGTCCTCCAGCCAGGCGCTGCCCTCTGGGCCTGGTTGATATGGAGAGCCTGCTTTGGATCCAGGTCCAGCTGCATTCCCTAGTATCTAGAAGAAATGGCCGTCACCCGCATCCTCCCCTATCCCCGCTGCAACTCCTATTTGTCCTTCTTTGTCTGAATTATTTCACTTAGCATAATACCCTCTAGGTCCATCTATGTTCTCCCAAATGGCCTTGTTTAATTCTTTTTTTATGGCTGAGTAATATTCCATTGTATATATGTACCACACCTTCTTTATACTTTCATCTGTTGATGGACACCTAGGTTGCTTCCATGTCTTGGCTATTGTAAATAGTACTGCAATGAACACTGGGGTGCATGTATCTTTTCTATTTAGTGTTTTTGTTTTCTTCAGACCAATACCCAGGAGTGGAATTGCTGGATCATATGGTGGTTCTATTTTTAATTTTTTGAGGCATCTCCATACTATTTTCCACAGTGGCTACAGCAATTTACATTTTTATCAAAAGGGCAAGAGGATTCCCTTTTGTCCCCATTCATCATTACCTTTTTAAGACAATGTTTTGTAGTTTTCTGTGAGAGGTATTGCACATATAACACTTGTTCTTAGGTATTTGATTTTTTATGTTATGGTAAATATCATTTCATTTTCTGTTGTTTTATTTTCTAATTTTTTTATTGTTCCTGTAAGCCCCAGCCTGTATGTGGGGCCCTCACCCTGCCCACTCCCTAACCACTGTATAAACCCAGGCCAAGCTCTTTCAAGCCATTTCCAGACTAGCCTGGGAGTCAGCGCTGCACCCCCCAGAAAGCCTCATTGTGTGAGTGGTAAACCTTCTTATATTCTCTTGGGACGTGTGTGTGCATGCGCGCACGTGTGTGTGTCTATATGTCTGATCAGCAGTATCTATATCTGAACCAAATTTTATGTGGGATGGGTTGGTCCATCTCATTTCTTGTTGTGGGTCAACAACACTAACACACAGAAATGTAATTTACTTTTGTATATTGACCTTGGACCCAGTGACCACAAGGAATTTACTTAATCATGGTTTATCTTTGAATTCTTTAAGATATTTTGCATATAAAATCATGTTGTCTGCAAATAATAAAAGTTTTATTTCTTCCTTTCCAACCAAATGCCTTTAATTTCTTTTTCTTGCTATATTGCACTGGCTGGGACCTCCAGCGTAGGCTTAATAGATGCAGGGGGAACAGACATCCTTGTTTCATTTCTGGTCTTGGGGAAAACCTTCACCACAAAGTGTAATACATGCTCTAGGCTTTTTGCAGATGCTCTTTATCAGGGTAAAATATTTCCTTTTATTGTTTTCTGAGAATTCTTATTATCATGAAAATTTCCCTGCATTAGAGTTACCTTTATATAATTGACTTCTAGCCTAATTCCACTGTGATCAGTGATAACTCCATACTTGCATGAATCTGGGAATGAATGTCTCTTCATATTTTGGAAGCCTCACCTTACTGTCTGTCATCCTGGCCCTGCCCTTGAAGTTTGTGAGGTCTGTGTTCTGCTCAGGATATGATAAACTTTGGTTAACATTCCTTACACACTTGAAAAGAATGTGTGTCCTGCAGTTTGGGGGTGCAGTGTTGTATATCTGTAAATCGGGTGCCATTTTAATTCACATTTTCAAACTGTCTACATTCTTACTGAACTTTTGCTTTTTCTATCAATTACAGGCTGAGGCAGATGAACAACTTCCCATTATAATTATAATCTTGCCAATTTCTCACTTTACATCTGTCACTTGTTGCCTTATATGTTTTGAAGTATTAGTTTCATAAAAATTAAAGTTATTGTGTTTTCCTGATGGAGTGACCATCTTTGCCTTCACTGACCATCCCCCTTTATCTCTCATCCGGATTCTTTCCTTGATGTCTGCCTGCCTCTGATATCTGTGCATGAAAAGCACCAGCTTTCTTTGGGTTAGTTTTATAGGGCACAGATTTTTCCATCTTTTTCATTTTGATTTTTGCATCTTCATAATCAAAGTGTGTCACAAGCAGTATATAGTTAGTTTTTTTTAAAAAATACAGTCTGACAATCTTTATCTTTTAATTGGAACATTTAGTACTTTTACATATAATAAATGATATTTTGGGCTTTAAATTTACCATCTGACTATTAGATTTTCTATTGGGCCCATCTGATCCCTTTCCCTCTTGTTTCTGGTTGTTTTATTCCTTTCTTTCTCTGTTAGCTTGTTAGACATCATATATTTATTCTTCTTCTAGTCTTTAAAGATTGAAACATGCATGCTTAATCTATTACCTCTACTAAACTGAGTACCACACAGACACCTTTAACTCCTTTGACCCTCTCTTGCATTTTGCATTATTGCTGTGATATATGTTAATTCTACATATATTTAAAGGCCTATAAGACATCATTATTATTGTTTTATATAGACAAAACTCATTTATATTTATTCACCTAGTTATCCTTTCTGGGCACTTAATTGTCTCATGAATTTCATCTCTCCAGGTTGGGATAATTTTCCTTTTGCCTGAGAACTTTTTAACATTTGCTTTTGTATGTGTGTGTGTGTGTATGTGTGTATGTGTATGTGTGTGTGTGTGTGTGTGTGTTGTTGCCATGTCAGTTCTCTCACTTTGTATTTGCAAAAATTTTTTGCCTTTCACTAAAAAAACAACTTTTTTGAGCTTTATTTACATACCACTATATTCGTGTTTTAAGTACACAAGTCAATGGATTTTAGTATATTTGCAGAGTTGTACAACCGTCACCACAATCTAATATTAGAACATTTCCATCATCGTGGACAGAAACCTCATGCCGATGTAAAGTCACTCCTTGTTCCCTCTTCCAGCACTATGCAACCACTAATATACTTTGCCTCTCTATACATTTGAATTTGGGACATTTTGTGTAAATGGAGTCACACAAGATGTGCTGTTTTGTGTCTGGCTTCTTTTAATGAGTGTAATGTTTTTGAGGTTCATCCATGGTGTAGTGTGAATTGGTACCTTTTACGGCTTGATAATATATCCATCATATGGGCAGACCACATTTTGTTTATCATTCAATAGTTGATGGACATTTGAGTTGCCTCCTCTGTTGGGCTTTTGTGTATAAAGCTGCTGTAAGCATTTGTGTACAAGTTTCGTGTGGACGTATGTTTTCATTTCTCTCCAGCATACATCTAGGAGTGGAGCTGCTAGGTTAGTCTATGTTTAACTTTTCAAGGAACTGTTGGCCTTTGTTTTTGAAGTTCTTTTCTCTTGCATTACAATTCTAAGACGACAGTTATTTTATCTCAGCACTTATAACACTCACACTGTCTTCTGGCTTCTGTCATTTCTGTTGAGAAGTCCACTGTCAGTCCTATTATTGTTCCTTTGAAGGCATTTTTTTTTTTCAGTTCTAGAATTTCCATGTATGATTTTTCATGGATTCCAAATTCCTGGTGAAAATTTCTAGTTTCTTAAATATGCCTGTGTTAATCCTTTTTCTGATGACTCCAGTATCTGGATCACCTGTGGGCCTGTTTCTATTGCCTGTTTTTAGTTTTCCTCTCTTGGTTGGCCTAGGGTATCAGTGTCCTAGGGTTGCTATAACAAATTACCACAAACTGGTGGGGGAAGTGCCAAAAGCCAATAGTATCTTATACTTTCACAGTTTTGGAGGCCAGAAGTTCAAAATCAAAGTGGTGAGAAGGCTGCACTCCCTCCAGACATTCTAGGGGCGATTTTATTCCTTGCCTCTTTTGGCTTCTAGTGGCTTTCTTTGGCTTGTGGCTACTTCCCTCCAATCTCTCTTTCCATGACCACATGGCAGCCTCTTCTTCTTGCTGTGTGTCTGGAATACACGTTCTCCAGAGTTAAAGTTATATTGGGAGGAGAAGTGGCTGGCTGAAAGCTATAGTGGAAGGGGAAATGTATGATACTGTATAATAAATGTATTCTAAAATTAAAATTATTTGAATCCTGAGCATGAAATAGTTATTTCTTTACAAAACTGAACTGTGGTGCATGTGATTCAACTACCCAAAGTGGACCTTTTTCTGTTTTCTTTAATTGTTTGAGAAACAGGTTGACTGCAAATATTGAGCCTAATTTGGAAGGACATCCCGATTCTGCAATGGAGCATGGAGAGCTGCCTTGAGAGTCACGTGAAACTGAAGATGGGCTGGGAATTCTCTGGCCTTGGTCATCTCTCCATCTATTTCACCTGCTTCTTCCAATGTCGTGTCCAGCGTGGCGAGAGGCACAACGTGGAGCTATCAGCTGGGGTTCCGGACCCTGGCTGCCTCTCTCTGAGTCATCCCCCCACCCCCATAACATAACTGTGCCTCGGTTTCCTCACCCCTCGACCGGGGATGCTAACATACCTACTGCCGGGGCTGTTGTGGGCATTAAATGTGGGCAAAGCGTTAGGAGAACAGGCTCTTGACACATGGGTAGCACTCAGTAAAATTTAGCAAACAGTTTCTGCCAGAGTCTCGGTCCTCTTTTTATCTGACTATCCAGAATTTTCCTTCAGAACTGCCAAGCTCATCTACCATTCTCGATGACTTACGGCGTGAAGACGAACTTCCAATTTAATGGAGAGAAAGGGTCAGAAAAGACAAAAAGCATGTAAGCACCTGCCTGGTGCCTCCAGTCCGGGTTGCTATCTCAGGAAGGCACGGGCCACTTCCCCACCCGCCTGGCTGCAATCCAGGCCACCAGCCCTTTGTGACGCGCCCCTGACTGGCCACCCCCTCCCTGGCCTCTCACCCCCACGCCGCTAATTACTCCACTCCCCCGTATCGGTCTACCTTAGCAGCGGCTTCGACCACATGAGATCTTTAAGGTGTAGACATGGGTTTAATCGGGGTCCCTCGGGAATTCATGTCTCAGAGAACAGAGTTGAAAAGGGATCTCCAGAGAGTCCCATCTGGGGCTGGGTTTTCAGTTCACACGGGCGAGTTTCTTTCTTTTTGGACTGCGCCAGGGATATGCAGATCCTCCAACATGATGCTGTTTTCAGAAATGCCCAGGATTGGGGTGACTCATCTCAGAGATGGTTGGGAATAATCACTGGAAATGTAAAGTTTAATTCTGTGTATCACTTGGAATTGCTGGGCTATCTGAGGCTTAAAAAGTAAACCCTAAATTCTCATGACAATGCAGCCCGGGTTTGTTTCTTGCTCTTGTCACAGTCCCATAAGATCTGGGGGGCTCTCCTTAGTGGGAGTCCCCAGGTGGCCTTGGGGACCCAGGTTGCCCCCTTCTGCAACACACCGTCTGAGCCCTTTGCTTCCAGGGGAGGGAGCAGAGGAATCAGGGCTCCGCCTGGCCCCCTACCCTCTGGATTGCTATTGGCGGGACCCAGCCATGTGACCGGCCTGGGCCAGGGCTTGGGGATGCACGGTGGTTCCTGCCACTGTTTGCTTCGCACTTTTTAACACGAAAGTGCTGCTTTGCTGGCTACGATGACATAAGTGTGCGGCAGCCAGGAGGGGAGACAGTGTGTTTGCAGATTCCCAAAGGATGAGAAGACCGGCACCATCAAGAAGTGGGCTGAAGTGTGTCGGCCCCCAGATTCTTATGTTGAAGCCCTGAACCCCAGTGTCTCAGGATGTGACCATATTTGGAGATGGGATCTTTACAGAGGTGTTTAAATTAAATGAGGTCATTAGGGTTGGCCCTAATCTAATGTGACTGGTGTCCTTATAAGAAGACGAGATCAGGACACAGACACACGTGGAGGATGACCGTGTGAGGACACTGGGAGAAGACGGCTGTCTACCCACCAGAGAGACAGGCCTCAGGAGGAACCAACCTGCTGACACCTTGATCTTGGACTCAAGAATCAGGAGAGAATGAACCTCGGTTGTTTAAGCCACCTTATCTGTTGTACTTTGTTATGGCAGCCTGAGCAGACAAATACGCATTTGAAACATGGTAGAATTGCCAAAATGCTGACATCAGCGACGTCAGTTGTGAAATGTACATCCTGCTTATGTCTGCTGAAGAAAAAAATCTAGCCGTCATTCATTAGGAAAAGATATTTTAAAAAGGAAGAGCCACGAGCTCATGGCTGTGATGCTTCAGTGGCACCGTCTCCTGGAGAGAATATTCTCAGCCTGTGCACAAACAGGTGCTCCCCCAAGTTTGGCTCGTCACACCTTTGTGACTGGCTGTTATTCTAAGAACAGGAAGCAGATACTTGCGGGCATTTTCACGTTGACCTGGGGAAGACCCATCGGCCCAGCTTTGCCTCTGTGTCTTGGCTCCCCTGGCCGAGCTGTGCCCTGAGCTGTGTCCGGCGCAGCCCCAGCATCCAGCCAGCCCAGTGCCCGTTTGGGCTCCATCTTAGGACTTGGGATGGTGCCTGCACAGAGTCAGGTCCCTATGACATCTGCTGCCTGAATGAAAGAGCCACGATATTCCTGACCCCAAGCTTTCCTCACCCCACCCCCATCCTTAGTGATCCCATTATCCAGCCATGAAGCTGGCCGGCTGGGACCCACAGAATCTCTGTCCAGGGAGAAAAGTGCCCAGGGCAGGGGCTTGGAGCCAGCTCAGCAGGAGGCGCTGACCCTTCTCAGGACACAGGCACGGCCTCCTGGAGCCTGGTTCTTGTGCTGCTGCCCCATCCCCCCACATCCAGCCCAGCTGCAAAGAATCCAGTCTTCTTTCTTTTGTACCCAGTGGCCCTTTGAGAATTGAAGAAACCTGCATGTCCCCCACCCAGGGTGAGTAGGACTGTCTCAGTCTTGAAACAGAAAGTCCTGCCTCCTGGAGACCCCTCAGTCCCGGGGAAATCGGGTTGGCTGGTTCCCCTGTGTCAACTGCTCCAGTTCACCACCACGCAAGCTGTGGTCTGGGGCCCCTGCCCATCCTGTCCTCTGGTCTCCGGGCACATTCTGGAGCCCAGAGCTGCCGCAGGCACTCGCGGGCCTGCCCCTGTCCTGGGCTCTGTGGAGGGAAGCAGCCTTTGCCCGGCTGACTCCTTCCCATCCTTTGGGTCCAGCTTGATGTCACCTCCTCAGAGTAGCATTCCGCCCCCTTGAAGAAGCTGTCCCCATTATTCTCTCACGAAACTCTGCCCGTTTTCCTCCTAGACTGATCACAACACACACAGAGCACACTTTTTCTCACCACTTCCTCATCTTCAGTCTTGTTTCATGACTGTGGGCCTCATGGGTCTGTTTTACCATCACTGGCACCAGCATGGAGCATGGGGCTGGCACCCTGAGGCACCTGGCTACTATCCAAGGGGTGGGGGCATGAACCCTGCTCTGCCTTGGGTGACCCTGAGCCAGTCTTGACTTCTCAGGACAAGGCATCACACCAATCGAGCTATAGTGTATTGCCATCTCCCCAGAAAGTTCTCTCCATCCTCTGCAGACAATCCCCCCTCACCTTCCACCCCAGGCCACCCTGGATCTGACTCCTATCACTATAGATTAGTTTTTATTCTTCTAGAGTTTTACACAAGTGGAGAATAAGTATGTGTTCTTTTTGGTCTGACTTCTTTCTCTCAGCATAATTATTTTGTGATTCATCTATGTTGTTATGTATGTAGTTCACCCTCTCCAAGGCTGGGTAGTGGTTGCATATATCCATACATTGTTCCAGCAGATGCCTCTACCCCCGGCCATTGTAGCCGTTGTATGTATCCACCACAGAAGCAGTCATTAGATACTCTGTATCCACTGTAGGTACCCGTTGTACATAGCTATCCATTATATCCAGTGTATGTATCTATCCATTGTATATATTAATACATTGTATCCATTGTACATGTCCAATGTACGTACTCATCCACTGTATCCATAACATGTATCTACCACATAGCCATCCATTATATATAGATACGTTGTATTCATTGAATATAACCATTCATTGTACCTATTGTATATATCCACCCACTGTATATATTGATACATGTATCTACTACATTCACCCATTCATTGTAGCTCTTGCATGCGTCTACCATATGTTCATGCATTATATCCATTGCATGTATCCATTATATGGATGGAACACAGGGTGTCTATCCATTCCCCTGTTGATGGACTTCTGGGTAGTTTCCAATGCAGGGCTACTACGAATACAGTTGCCTTGAACATTCACTTGCATGTCCCTGGGTGGACACATGTTTTCATTTCTTGGATAAATACCTAGGCGTGAAATAGCTGGGTCCTATGGTAAGTTTAGGTTTAACTTGAAAGGAAACTGGTCAACTGTTCCAGCACGGCTGCACCACTTAGCTGAGTTCTCATTGTTTCACATCCTTGCCAGCACTTGGCATCCTCAGTCTCTGTGATTTTAGCCGTCCTGACATTTCATTGTATTTTATGATCTTTATTTTTCTCTCCTGCTTTTGAGCAGGATCTCTGAGTCTTTCCACCCTTCTTCATATGGTCTCCTCTCCCTACCCACCACCCTGCCACTCCAGGCCAGGAAAACACCAGGCTGAGTGGAGGTGAGGTCCGCTCAGTGCCAAGGGCTGGGATGCTAAGACACAGCCCAAGGAGGGGGTCTGGTCCCCCTGTTGGGGACTCACTCCCCACTGGGAGCTGAGACACATTCACGAGGTGACTCCTGGGGCCTCTGGTCAGTACCGGCTCCTGCCTGGAGGAGGCCCAAAGGCAGCAAAAGACTCTGACAGACAGAGGGAGGAGAGGAATGACTTCGCTGGGGGGAGTGTGTGCTGCCTCTCAGGCCCAGGGCTAGGCAGTGTTGTGCTGGACATTCTCTGACCCGGTCCGCACCTTTCCTGGGCTGGGAGGTACAGCTCCAGGACACAGGTGAGAAAGCCAGGCTCGGAGCGGTACCTGCGTTAGTCGGTGGGCTTCTGTGAAGGAGAGGTTGCAGGAGGCAGGACAGAAATGCAAGAAGAGGAGTAGCTCCCCAGGTCTGGGTCCAGGGCCTAATGGGGCGGCACAGCAGGCGCTAGGGGACAGAGTGAGGGGGCGGCGAGCGGGTGTGCCTCCCTGGTCAGGGCTTGCCCGGGTTGCAGTCTCACTCGGCCCAGGAAGCCGGAGCTCTGAGGAACTGGCTCAGAGCAGCCTGTGATCCAGGGCTCTGCATCCTGCCCCGAAGAGCAGAGGCTTCCAGGGAAGCATGTCAGGAGGGTCCCACCCAGAGGGGTCTTGGTTGGGACTTTCCTGCGGGGAGTTCCTTCCCACTCCATGAACTGTTTTAGGGTAGCCATGGCTGCCAGTCGGTGTGCACGGTGGGGGGTTGGGGGTGGGCGAGTGATGCACATGCCTCTCATTATGATCAAGCTCGAATCAAGGTCAAGGACAGCAGACCCTCACCCAAGACCCTGCAAGGTAGTGGGCAGGAATCTGGGCCTCTGCTCAGCGTTTTGGTGTCTGTGGCTTAGCCCGGACCCCGAGTGGCCTGTAACGAGAGGGGCCTGTCTCTCTGCCCGCCCCCCTCCCCACCTGGCCCCCAGCAGTGCGGCCCATTTCATCGTTCCTCTTTCCTAGACCCCGGGTTTGGGGACTTGCCTTCATTAAGTAATGATTATTTCAGTTTGTCTTTAAAAAAAAATTAATCGGAGACATCCCAGCTGCCAACGGAGGTCTGATTGGCCGCGATAGCCAGCATGCCCACAGGGCGGTGATGGGATTCCAGCCCTGAGCACGGAAACTTGACATTCTTGACAGCCTGGAAATGTAGGATTTCCGTTTGGCTGTGGTAATACTGGGGCAGCTCCAGAGACCCCATCTCCCGCTTTGCAGCAGCCCCGCCATCGGGGGCCAGCTGGGGCTGAGCAGCTTCAACAGCGGAGAGTCCTGCCCTGTGGGGCTGCCCTGCTCCCCCTTTTCCTCTCTGCTCCTCCAGGAAGCTTCCAGAAATGCCCTTGACTCTGGCCCACGGGCTGCAGGCAGCAGAGCCCGGGTCCCAGGCCAGACTCCTCTGCTCCCCCTCCGCCCACAGAACTCACTGGTTCTGCGCTATCATGCCCTCTATCGCCTTTGTGCGAAATGTAATCCACAAAATGCTTTCGTGGTAACCTTATCCATCGCAGCGGCGATAGCATCTCGCGGCCCCGTGACAGGCAGGAACTTGCAAGCATGGAGTTAATAATGCAGACTTTCAAAAAAGGAGGCTGGCAGAGGGAGACGCAGACGGGAATAAAAGAGGCCGGTGTGGCTGTAATTGGGACCATGTGAACTTCCTCGGAGGAGGATTAGGGGGAAGAGACAGGCCTTGCCCGCGAAGATTAGTTTCAATTAGATGGGCTGGAGGCGAAAGGCCGGGCTCGGTGGAAGATTAAAACAAGAAGGGGAAAGTTTCCGTGGCAGTGGCTCCGGGCCTGCAGCGGCCCTGGCAAGATCCGCTAATTGAAGGCAAAGCATGCACGGCGTTGTTCGGAAGAACTCGCGTTAATTGATTCGATGCTGGCTCTGCTTGAGGTCTTTCCCCTGCTCACTCCACCCCCGCACCCTCTGCAGATACTCATTTGTGCTAGAAACCACTCAGGGTGGGAGGGGCTGCTGTGCCCCGCGGGCCGGATGAGAGCAGGGGGCAGTGGACCTCAGGCTGCCCTCGCCAGACACCGGCCCATCACCTGGGGCTCCATCCGCGGCTGCAGTGTGGGTGCCGCTCCAGGACCCAGAGGCCAAGGAGGGCACCTTCCGGCCTTCTCTCTTTCCTTCCTTCCAAGAGAGGCAGGCTGGCGGGGGACCTGGTCCCAGCTGGTGGGTCGCTGTCCCGCCCTCTCCTGGCCCCGGGAGAGGCTCTGTGCTCCGTGGTGGACCCTAGGCACTGTGCCCTGAGGCTGGACTGCATCCCGGCCTGGGAGCCAGAGGCAGGTGCCAGGTGTGGCCGGGGTTACCCCCTTGCACGTCAGGGGGCAGGGCCAGCTGCTTCCTGGCACTTCCTGGGGCTGTTCCCCTCCAGGCCTTCAAGCACATAGTGTGCGCCTGTGTTTTATAAACCCTTCCCGTTGTAATGACAGCTAAATTATGGAAAATGCATTTTCACAGCTGGTGAGAAAAGCCATTAGCATTAATCAAGGACCCAGCCTCGTTGGGGATTCGCGGACTGAGTTTGTTGGTGAAGTTATGGATGTGCTCAACAGTCATTAATGGGATTCGTTCGAAATGGGGCCGATCATTCATCTTTACACGGGGCTTGGGGAGCCTACTTGCTTGGGGCCCAGGGCTGAGCTCACTGTGGGGCACCTGGAGGTCGCTCGTTTCCCACTCTTTTCCTGGATGGGGGCCTCTGGTTTTCAGGGATCCCTGAAAACCAGCTAAGAGCCGCCTTTGTCTCAGGAGCCAGGGGATGCAGTCCTGGTGGCACCTGTGGCCTCCTTGGTTCCTTAGTGGGGGACAGGCATCACTGGAGACCCTCACTGTCCTGGTGTCCGTGGAGTCCACTCACCGGACATGTGGCCAATGTCCTCTAAGCCCAGGGCCCTGGCCAGTCCTTCAGGTCCCAGCCCCGGGCTCCCTGCAGCCTCTGACCTCAGTTCCCCTGGAGAGCCCAGCATCCGGTGCACAAAAGGTGCTCAGAAGAGCCAGGGTGTGAATCAGTAACAATCGGGCCATCGGCAACTTCTAGATTTTGAGCAGTGGCTCCATTAAGCCACTGTGCTGGGGTGAATTTTTAAACAAGGGTAACTTTGGAATAATTTTACATGAACAGAGAAGCTGCAGAGAGTGTAGAAGTCCCTATGCGTCCCTCTTTTGAGGAAACTTTCCAAAACCCCATCATTCCAGTATAATTGCCAGAAGAACACCAGACAAGCTGAGATTGGTGGACCTTCTCCAGGACCCTGGCCGGTCCTCCCAGAGACCAGCCCTACCCTGCCACCCTGCTGCCCTTCTGTTAACATCGCCGTGAGCGCACGTCCCGGGAAGACCTGCCAGGGTCTTGGCATGGGACCCCAGACTCTACTCTGAGTCACCCGTTACTGTCCCCCGTGCCAGGACAGAGCCCCGTCCAGGGCCGCTCAGCTGTGTTGTCTCCTGGCCTCACCAGCTCTGTGACAGCTTGGCCTTCGCTTGTCTCTACTACCTGGTCAGCCTCAAGGAAGACTGGCCTGGTGTCCTGGAAGAAGTCCCTTCTCTGGGCTTATCTGGTGTTTTTCTCAAGGTTAGACTGGGGTTGTGGGTTTTGGGAAGAACATCCCTGAGGTGAGGTGCCCCTCTGTCACATCACAGGGGGTCCTGGGGTCACATGACATCACAGGGGATGTTGGCCTGGACCATCTGGTTAATTAAGGTGGTATCTGCCAGGTGTCTCCTCTGTGAGGTCAGAAGTGGGGGTGGTGGTGGAGACTAAGCTCCACCTCCTGGAGGGGTGTCTACACGTGGTGTTTCTCAGGCAGGAAGATATGTCCCTTCCCTCTCTCTCTCTCTTCTTCCTGCCTCCTCCCTTCCTTTTCCTTTCTTTCCCTCTTTTTCTTCCTTCCTTCCTTCCTTTCTTTCTTTCTTTCTTTCTTTCTCTCCTTCCTTCTTTCCTTCCTTCCTTCCTTTCTTTCTTTCTCTCTCTCTTTCCTTCCTTCCTTTTTCTTTCTTTCTTTTCTTTCTTTTTCTTCCTTCCTTCCTTTCTTTCTTTCTTTTCTTTCTTTTTCTTCCTTCCTTCCTTTCTTTCTTTCATTCTTTCTTTCTTTCTTTTCTTCCTTCCTTCCTTTCTTTCTTTTCTTTCTTCCTTCCTTTCTTTCTTTTCTTCCTTCCTTCCTTTCTTTCTTTCTTTTCTTCCTTCCTTCCTTCCTTTCGTTCTTTCTTTCTTTTCTTCCTTCCTTTCTTTCTTTATTTTCTTTCTTTCTTTTCTTCCTTCCTTCTGTTCTTTCTTTTTCTTTTCTTTCTTTCTTTTCTTCCTTCCTTCCTTTCTTTCTTTTCTTTATTTCTTCCTTCCTTCCTTTCTTTCTTTCATTCTTCTTTTCTTTCTTTCTTTTCTTCCTTCCTTCCTTCCTTTCTTTCTTTCTTTCTTTCTTTCTCATTCATTTGTATCACCATGAACTCATAGATGTCTATTTTATACTTTCAGTTATAATCCGATATTGTGTGATTTATTTTGTGGCTCAAGTTTTTGCAGCTTCAGCTGTTGGAAGCTCATTCAGTTGAGTCTGTGTCCCTTTGACATGCCCCACACTTTGGTTTTTCGAGTACTTTCTTATTCTCTGCACTATGAGGCACTCCAGGCACATCTTGTATTTTCCTTCATTCCAGCCCTACCGTCATCCAGTTCCCTGAGGACCCCTGGTTCCGTTATTGGAGAATGAATTAGAAACCAAGGTTTGGATGCTGAGGTGCTTGCAGCTACTGGGGTGTTACTGCTGTGTCTCTCAGCAGACAGGCTGGATAAATTACGCATGTATACCAACACTGCATACACATACATATGTACTAACCCGTGTATACACATGCATGTACACTAACCCACACATACATGTGTGTGCTACCCTGTGTATACATATGCACGTACCAACCAGCATGTACATATATGTGTGCACTAACCTGCGTATACATGTAGGTGTGCACTCATTCATGTATAAACGTGTGCGCATTAGCCCATGTATGCGTGTGTGCAGCAATTCGTGCATACACATGCACATATATGAGCCCGTGTATACACACGCATGTACACTAACCCTCTTGCCCGTGTGTGCTAACTCGTGGATCCACACATATCTGCAGCTGTCAGGGCGGCTGCCTGAAGGACCGTGGGAGATGTGGACTTGCCCTGGGGGAGTCGGGAACGCAGCCTGCGGTAATAAGCTGCTGAGGGGGGGACCCAGGGGCCGGGAGCCAGTGGTGGCTCTGCAGATGGGGATTTAAGCTGAACCTTGAGGGACAGGTGGGGGGAAGAGGTGAGTGTGATGGGGGGCTTCTGGGGGACAGGGAAGGCCAGGACCAGGAAGACCATTTGGGGGTCAGTGAGTGGACCTCTTTAACCCCATAAACTAGGGAGGGGTCAGGCCTGAGTGCGGGGGTTGAGCACACTGGGCTCAGGGGACTGTCCCAGGTCCCCTGAAGCGCGTACCACCCCAGAGGCTGCCCCTGGACTGGGGGGATGGCTTGAGGGGGAGGCTGAGGCCGGACGCCGCGGCAGGAGGCTGTCCGCTCCTCGCCTGCCCTGTAAGAAGAGGGATGGGAAGAGCAGGCCGCCAGCAGAGGCAGGGGATCTGACTTAGCCCACAGACTGCCCAGAGGTGGGGCCACGTCCTCAGTGCCCCGGGGGCTCTGGCAGAGTCTCAGGGGGCAGTGACCTCCATCCTCCACCCTGGTCCACCCGGCGAGGACGGCCGTGGCGTCCAGGATCATAACCCGCTCCGGGTGCTGGCTCCTGCGGGAGGGGCAGCACCTTGGGTTCCCGCGTCTGGGGGGCGCCTGGTGCTCCTGGGACTCAGGGTAGCCTGGATGCAGGGCTTGGGGCTGGGGGACAGATCTCACCAACCTGTCAATTTGGGAGTGGGATAGGAGGGGGCTGAGCACGGGGTGAAGTGTGACGGGCCACCGAGCACACGTTTTGTGTCACTATAACCAGTTCTGCATAGGGCGTGGAGGTATTCCCTGCCTCTGTCTGGCTGGGGAGAGAGGAGAAGGTTTGCACTGTGATGGGTCCCCACGGGGCTGGTTACCGCTCTTCACACTGTCCAGCCCCAGGCAGGGCCGGGCTGGGGGAGGGTAGTGGTCACACAGCTGGGGGTGCAGGCGACAGACTCTCAGCACCCCACTACAGGCCACCCCTCCCTGCAATGTGGGGTCTGGAGGGGACGTGGCTGGCTGCACAGGGACAGCAGCAGGCTTCTTTGTGTTTTGGGAAACCACCAGGACCACGTCTCCTGGGGACACCACTTCCCTCTCCGGTGGTGAGGCCAGGAGAGTCAGGAGGAGAGGAGGCATGTCTGTTGGTGGCTGTGAGCCACGTGGAAGCCCCGGGTGTGGGCTTGAGTCCACGGGACCCTGACGTGAGGCTGCGGGTGAGCTGGGCCCCCTGATGTCCGCAAGCCAGACCCCTCCTATGGGACGCCACCCCCCTTCTTGCTAACTAAAGAAGGGTTTCTCAGTTTAGCTTCTTCCTCAGTGATCTTCTAAACACTAAACAAAACCCATCATGCACGGCTTTCTCTCCTGTGTTTGGGACACAGACGCTTGCCGAGTTCTTGCCATGCCTGGGTGTCAGGAATAGTGGCTCCTTTGTCCCTTTCTTGTGCATCCCCCCGGCACCCAGGCAGTGTTCCTGTCCCAAGAGCTGTTTCCCACCCCCAGGAGAGTCGGGAATGGGCTCGGGTGGGCAGGAGACCCAGGAGTCCCGAGGAAGAGCCCTCCCTCCGGGCAGGTGGAGCTGATGAGGGGTGGGGGAGTGGGGAGGGACCGCAGGGTGACCGCCCCCAGTCCTGGGCGAGGTGTCCCTGGAGGGCGTGTAGGGTTCCGGACACTGGGCCTGTGAGGCCCAGACACCTTGGCTTTTAGTGGCGCGGCCCTTTCTCCAGGGGTCGCGTCCAGGCCCAGGCAGCCCCTTTGCCAGCCTCAGCGACGTGGCCCTTTCTCCCAGGGGTTGCGTCCAGGCCCAGGCGGCCCCTTTGCCAGATGGAGGGTGGCACTTGTTCAGGGGCTCTGGTTCCCGAGGCCAACCTCGGGCCAAAGCCATCTGGCTCTCTCTGAGAGAGAACAAAGAAATTCCCCGAGCTCTCAGGGAGCTGGCGGAAGGAGACCCTGGGCACAGACCAGCCTTCCTGCTTTGGGGGTGGAGGGTCTTGGCCGTCCTGCCAGCTGGGGACCTTGTGCTGACTGGAACACTCGGCACAGCCCTGAGTGCCGACCCCCTGCCTCCCAAAGGCCAGCTTTGCTGCTGGCCGGCAGGGCCTGTCCTCTGACCAGCGGCCGCCCCTCTCCACTTACCCCCAGTCCCCCCGCCCCCACCAAAGGACCATCTCATTGGAGCCGGGCCTGCGGAGGGAGGGTGACCCCACATAAAACCCACCCATACGAGTGCCTCCCTGAATGCCAGCCAGGGAGGCCGGAAGGCCAGGAGCCCCGCCTGCCCCTCGCCACATGCCCCTGGGAGGCTGCGGGGAGCGGGGCCCCCTGTATCTGTGCACAGGGCCAGAGGACGTGGGCGGGCCCAGCCTGCAGGACAGGTGTTTTCTGGGGCAACGATCACCAGTGTTCATTTACTCTCCGTAATCCTGGGTGTCGTCCTGGAGAGGCTGGAACCTGCCCGGCCATGAGGGCGCATCGATTTTGTTATCAGGCAGGAGTGAGAGACAGGAGTGCCACCCACTGGGGCAATTTTCGCTCTGATTGGTGCCACGATTCACACCTGGGGCGTCTGGGTGCCGGGCTGATCCTGACCCACCTCTGGATCCATCCTCGGAGCCCAGTGGATGCCGTGCGCGGGGGCGGTGGCCCCTTGGCTGAGTGCACGGGGCCAGGAACAGATTTCATTTGTTAAATTTAGTGTAAACCTTCAGGCGCAATTGATCAGGGATTTTAAAGGTTCTGTTCATTCGGGGCTGAAACAACAGCGTGTCAAGCTTTGAGCTGCAAATTCTTCAAAGTAAACGCAGTAATGATCAATTTGTTAGCGATAGCCTGCGATAAATACCCAATTCCCCCATCTGGCAAGCGGGCTCTGGGCGCTGTGGATGTGAACCGATTGCCGGGTGGAGGGATGTGGCCCCGTAGCCCCGTCTCCCCAGCCGCTGCTTCCCGGGGCCCAGTGCCCTCCGGTCGATGTGACGGAGCTGGGGTTTCCGCCACAGCCCCACAAAACACTTCGTGGTGAGGGGGAGCCTGAGGCCGTCGGGGAGGTTTTGGAAGGAGGTTCTCATCAGGTTGGGGCCCAGACCCCTGGGGGAGGTCAGCTTGTACTGCAGGAGCAAGCGGGGCCCCTGAAGCCTTCTTTCTGTGGGTGGGTGTGAGGGGTGAATGCTCGCTGGGGGCTCTCGGGCAGGGGCCAGTAGGCAGGTCTTCTGGCTCAAGATGGGTCACCTGGTCGGCCCCTGGCTTTAGTCCCGGGAGCGTCTGGGGCCTGCAGCCCTTTATGGGGCCTCGGCTATGACTGCAGGCCCAGCATGGGGTCTCTGCTTATCCACTGCCCATGCCCCACCCCCTGTCACGGCCCCCAGCTCCCCGAAGTTTTGATGAATTTCGTGGCTTGTACAGAGGACTGTTTGGGTCCAGCAGGAGGGAGAGAGGGAAGGAGGCCAGGGGTCACCAGCTCTACCTCCGGGCAGTGAGGGGCAGCCCAGATGCACTGCAGTGGGCGGGCGGGGGGCCTTCCCCAGGGGTGGCTCTGCACTCCCCTCCTCTCCCGTGGCCCGAGGTGTCACTGAGAAGCAAGCCTGGAAAGTAGCCAAGTGGCAGCAAACCCAAACCAGAGGTGCCCGCCGGCTGCCTGCTCCACAGCGAGTCTGCACTTGGAAAGGCGGAGGCCGCCCCGGGGATGGACCCGCCCCAGCCCTGCCAGGCCACCCATTCGGGTGGGCAAAGCCCCAGCTTCCGCTGGGGGCCTTTCCTGTTCCTCATCCCCGACGCCCTGACACAGGCTCGGCTTTGAGCCCTTCGGTGGGGGTGTCTCTGGGGGTGGGGCTGCTGATTCCAGCCTGTTTCCCTGATTTAAGAAGGACTACGGTTTCCCCAGGAAGGGAAATGGATATCAACAAACTTCCATCCCAAAGATCAAACCGCTTCCTCCCGCCCGCCCCAAGGACCTCTCACATCCTCCCCCAGTGCCCCTGCCCCCAGCCCCTGTGTGCGGGGGCTCAGGGGTAAGGAGAGTAGGGGGTGTGGGGAGTCGGGCCGGCCGGACAGGCGAGGGTCTGTCCATGGACCCCAGTGCCCTTGAGCCAAGGCCATGTCCATCAGGGGCCTCTGAAAACCCTGCCCCAGGAAAGGCCTGGCTGAGCGGGGCTGGAACCTGAGTTCCTGACCTCGGGGCTGGGTGGGCCTGTGGGTTCTGAAGCCGGTGACTGGGGCTTTCTGCCTGAAGTCTGCTTCCTGGATGCGCGCCCCTCCTACGGAAGCAGAGCGTCACGGCCGTTTAGAAGCCCAGTGAGTGCAGAGCGGGGTGGCCTCTGTAACCCTGACCCGTGAGCCTTTACTAACCATAGTCCAGAAAATGCTCACATTGTAAGGGGTCCCTACGGAGGGCTCAGGGCCTCACCCGGCACGAGCCCTGCTGGGGGTGTGGGTGGGGCCAGCTCGAGCCTCATCCCCACTCACACCCCTTTCCTCTCCCAAGGGTCACCCGGGGAGGGGCCCAGTGCCTGGACAAGGGGTACCCTCGGTTTAGCCCCTCCACAGATGCGCTCAACCCCTCGTGGGACCGTGGGAGAGCTCTCACCCCTCAGGAAGACCCCCAGGCGTAATGGCCCAGGTGATGGGCACTAGGGTGGCCCGGATCCAAAACGAGGGCTCCTTGGTCTCCCCCCCTGCCCTGCAACCCTGGCCGGGGCTCCTCCTGGCCTCTGTCTGGCTTGGCAAAGCCAGACCCCACCCTCTGCAGATGGGGCTCTGGGGATGGGGCGGGGGCACTGGGAGGCTGCCTGACCCCTGCACGTCTTGGGTTCTCAGCAGGATGGAGAGGTGCCCTTGTCATCAGGGCAGGTGGAGGGCTTGAACCTCCCACCCCTGTCCAGCGGGGGCCCTGGACAGGCCGAGGTGAGGGAGGGGTGACCGGGCACTGACGGAGGACCTGGGAGCATGCAGACATAGCCCTGCGTCCACTGGAGACTCCAAAGGGGCTCTTTCACAGCTCAAGAGTCTCCCATGAGACCAAGGTGACTGCTCCAAGACCACATGGGCGCTGGTGCCTGGCTGGCCTTCAAGCCAGGTGTGCCTGCCCTTGATGGAGCAAGGGAAGTGGAAGCATGGCTGTGATTTGGGGATGAGCGATGGGGGGAGGGGAAGGAGAGAGAGAGAGACAGAGACAGAGATGGAGAGAGAGAGAAATAGAGAAACAGAGACAGGGCAGGGCAGGGCAGGGCAGGATGCTGCCTCAGTGGCGGTTCTGAGACCCTCACTCAGGGTCAGCCCTGCCCCTGGGACTCTCCCAGCCCTCTTGGTCTGTGGCTGGAGATCTGGACGGGCTTCCCTAGAGAGATGGCTACTGCGGAAAGGCAGGTGCCCCGGAATCTGAACGCCGGAGGAGGCTGGGTGGAGAGGTGGGAAGGGTGTCCAGGGCCTCGGGCAGCCCCTCCAGCCCCGGCCGGAATCTGGCTGTCTGTCTGGCCCTGCTTCTGTCATGCAGTGGCCAGAGTAGTGACCGTTGTGTTGGTGACCTCAGCCAGGCCTCCTCAGAGGGAGGCTCCGCCGTGAACCCCGGGGAGCTCCGGATCTTCACCCCCGCCCTCGTCTCACTGCTGAGGAAGCCCAGGCTCTGAGGGTGGGGTGACCCTCCTGAGACCCTGTCCCCAGCTGGTCAGCTGGACCAGGTGTGCCGGACCCCGTCCCACTGCGCGGTGACGTGCTGGCTGGTGCCCTGTTCCCACTCTGCAGCCCGGCGCCCCGAGAGTCCGGTGGGGGCCCTGTCACGCCGACCCCACGGAGGCTCGGATGCGCTCGGGGCCCCGGCTGCGCACCTGGGGGTGGGATCCTGCTGAGCAGGCGCCGCTATGGGGGGCTCGCGCGCCCACGGCCCCTCGGCCTGAGGCCGCTGCCCGCCCGCAGGTTGACGGATTAGAATGGCTGCCTGGCCCGGCTGGGCGCCCTCGCCCCTTCCTATGCCGGGAAGAAACGGCAAGCTCTGTTTATTTAGACTTTTCCTAAAGCTGACAGCTTGAATCAGACTAATTTACCTGAAGTATACCAACCGTCCTTGTATTTATTTTACGATATTTCACCGGCGTAACCCAATCCCCGCCCTCTCCCGCCTTGTTTACCGCGGCCCAGGGGTGCATCTGTCTCCCATACCTCCCTGCGCTGCCCTTCGCTTCAAGGACACGGAGAGGTTTCCAAGAGGGGAGCCGTGTGGGGGGCAGGCTCGTCGGGCGGCCCCCGTGGCCCGACGACAGCGGGGGAGGTGCTGTGCGCCTCTGGGTTTGGGTGCAAGCCGGGTCTTGGGGTGCCCCGTGAGCGGAGGAGGGGACTTTGCACCTGGTTGGGGCTCCCCGATCATCACACTGCCATTTGCTGAGCTTCTGTCACGCTCGAGGCTCTGGGCTGTGTGTCCCGCCGCACCAGCTGGTGACCCATTTTGCAGAAAGAAAAGCCCCTCACCCAGAGTCAGGTGCGGGCCGGCCTCAGAACCGGATGCCAGTCCTGGCCAGGCTGCTCCGGAAGGTCTGGCCGGCTCACAGGGTTGCGCTGCCCAGGCTCAGGCAAGTCTCCCCCAGGGATGCGGCGGGGCTGCTGAAGGCGGTGACCCAGGGGGAGGCAGCACCGAGCCGGAGAAGGCTGAGCACTGGTCCTGGGGGCTCCATCTCAGGCAACAGCTCTGCAGAAGCAGGGAGGCCATACCCGGAGATGCCAGTCACCGCGTCCCTCTGGTAGAAGAGGGGCGGGAAGCTCTGCATGTTCCCCCAGGGCAATGGTCGCCCACCTCGGCCCGGCCAGCTCAGGACCAGCACATTGGAGGGGCCTCCGGAGGCCGGGCGGCTGTGTGGACGCACATTCATGACCTCAGATTTCTACAAGCGCCTCTGAGAATAGGTCCTGGGTGGGGACAGGCGCTGGGACACGGCAGCTGAAGGGAAGCCCCACACCTCGTGCTCACCCTCCGTAGGGGCCGCCAGGGCCAGGCAAATGACAGACGGACACATACCTGCAGTGGACAGTTGATAGAAACGAAACATGAAATGTTGGGGCCCAGGTTGTGGGCTGATCCCCGGGTAGTGAGGAAGGGCTTCCTGGAGGAGGTGGTGTCTGTGCTGAGGCCAGGATGCTGAGGATAAGCCACCATAGGAAGGTCTGCACAGGAGTCCTGGGCAGAGGGAGAAGCTGGTGCAAAGGCCCTGGGGTGGGACTGATCTGGGTGGGGCTGATCTTGGTGTCCCACAAACTGTTAAAAACACACAAACCCAGAGCCGACTGCTTCCCAGAAGCCGTGGTCCTGACAGAGTGGGTGCTCTGCCCATGGGGTCCCCATGGCCCCCTGGCTCTGGACCACCGCCAGGGAGAGGCTGACCTGCCCTCCCCCCGAGGCTGTGAACACCCTGAAGGAGCCCTGGGGGCAATGCTCACTGCAGGCTTGACTAGGGCGTGTAACCCAGGCCCTGGGGGGGGCTGATGGGGGGCTTCTTTGGAGAAGGGGGTTTCTCAGTGGCTCTCAAATCACAGGAAGTAGGGGTAGGGACCTCGAGCTGGCCTGGGATTCAGCCAGGCCCTGACTTTTACGCTGAGGGCTGTCTTCTGAGCCCCTCCCCCAAGATGGGGCAGAGGCCAGCGAGCGAAGGGGGGTGGTCCAGCCAGTGCCGGGGGCGGGGGGGGGGGGTGGTCCGCAGGAGGGGAGGGTCCGGCCTGTCTGTGTGCGGCTCTCCGTGAGTGTGCTCCCCCCGGGAAAGGGCCGCGACTGTACCGTGCCATACATCTCTGTCAAAATCTCTATGAATAAATTAACCTTTTTAAAGATTAGTGCACTCTAATACCTCAGGGTTTTTTAAACAGAACAAATGCTAAAAATATTTTGACAGAGCTGCCGAGTTTGCACTCAGCCCATCTGCAGAGGCTGCACCCCTGCCCCCACCCTCAGAGGGAGGTGTTGCCCGGTGGAGCAGGGCAAAGCAGGTGGGGGCCCCCACCAGGGGTCTGTTGTAGGGTCTCTGCGTGGACTTGGAGTCTGGCACTGCTGCACTGGCCTCGTGGTCCTGGCTGGCCAGGCCTCCTCTGGTGAGCCAGAAGGAGGTAGGCTTCACAGCCGGGGACTGGGCCGGGGGCCTCCTGACTAGAGAGGGCTGCTTCTCCCTGGTGGCTGAGGGAGGGAGGGTGTTCCAGGCTGGACTCAGCGTGTGCAAAGGCCTGGAGCTGAGACAGAGAGTCGGGGGTATGTGGGGGGCGGGCCCGTGAGCAGAAAGGTGTGGGTCTCCGAGCTGGGGAAGGGGCACCTGGGAGCAGGTAGAGGAGGCCGGCCGTCAGTCTGAGCCCAGGGGAGTCATGGAAGCCTGTGGAGGAGGGGTGACGGGGCAGAGCCAGGAGAAGGTGTCAGAAGAGTGGCACCCTGGGTGGTCCAGGTGAGGCCTTGAGGCCTGAGTTGGGGGCAGCATGGGGAGGGGAGGAGTCAGAAGGACCCCGAGACCCTAAATTCTCTCCGGGCTCCAGGGCCGTCTTGCTATTTTTCTGTTGGTCCTTAGCCCCCAGAACCAGGCCGGCCCATTGTAGGTGTTGGGTAGTAACGTTGGGCTGGGCTGGACTCCCATATCCCCTGGAGCCAGAGTCCTTCTTCTGGCCCCAAACACACCCACCCCAGGTCCCAAGCCCCCGGGGCTCCCGAGGGGCCAGCCATGCAGAGCAGAGTCCCGGCTCACGTGGGCACGGGAAGGCCGCTCACCGGGCAGGAGCGCGAATCCCCTCCGTCATCAGCAGGCCGGCGGGAGGGCGACCGCCTTCAATCAAGCTGGGGGCTCTGAGGGGCTCAGGGGTCCTCTCCTCATTGCCGAGGATGGTGTCAAGGATGGGGCATCACGGGGCAACTGAGGGCTCTGTCCTCACACCTGCACCGTACGGAGAGCCGGCCTCTGCCCTCAGCAGTGGGAGGACCCATGGTGGTTGAGGGCGTGGGAGCCGACAGTTCCTCCTGTGTGTGTGTGAAGCACCCCGGGCCCTTGGCCTTGATGCCTGAACTTCAGGTTGGCTCGGCTCCCTCCTGGGCTGTCATGGCTTTGACCCCTTTTAGAGGAAGTGAGGCTCTGGGCCTCACCTGCTAGGAGGCGGAGGGGCCTGACCTGGGCCTCACCTGCCTACCCTATCCCCACCCCCACCAGCTGTCTCTGGCCCTACTCCCCCCACCCCCACCCCTGGGTTTTCAGGTCTTCTGGATGCTGACTGCCCTCCCTCCACCTCTCCTCACCCTGGTGAGCTCTTTTGCCTTCAGTTAAATGCCTCTTCCTCCAGGAAGCCTTCCCTGACCCCCTGAGGTGGAGTTAGTTCTGCTGCATCTTGAAGACTTTGAAGGCCTCCTCTCTTAGAAGACTCCCTTCCTGGACATGTTTTTCTGGAGGGAAGCCCTGGGTCTGGTCACTGCCCAGGGCTCCTCTGTGAGGTGGGCTGGGCCGGAGTGCCGGCCGAGGCGTGGGAGTCCTCTCTTTCCTCTCTGCCTGTCACAGGGGCTGTCTGGGGACAAGGGCTGGGCAGCCAGGCAGAGGTGAAGTGACGGCAGATCATCCCCCAGTGGATCCTACCTGGGAGGGCAGGTACACGGGAAGTGAAATCTATGCTTCACTACCCCGCCACCCCCAAGCCACTGCTCACCTCTGAGTCAGGGACCCGGGGTCCAGCCTGCCACTGGCTTCTCTCTGGGAGGGGGTCTCTGGGTAGCTGTGAGCCGCTGCTTCCCACTTTCTGAATTGAAGAGCATCCCTCCCGGGAGGTGGGCCAACATTAGTCATGCTCCTGACCTCCGCTGGGCAGGGGGGGAGGCACGGTGGGACCGAGGGCTCCGCCTTCCTTCCGGAGGAGGGATGGGGTCAAGGTCAGGCCTGACCGTCCCTTTGCTTTGGGAAGGATTCCTGGGTTTTTCCACCGCCCCTGGGCACCCAGTCCAAGGCATCGCCCAGTCCCCACTTCCGGGTGCTGAAATGCCACTTTAGCACGAACTTGATTTTGCTGTGAGATCTCCCTAGGTGCCACCCGGGGGGAGGTGTTTTGGGTCCTGAGAAGTGTGGTGCCCCAAACTGCTGCGTTATTTATTTTAACATCTTTACTGGAGTATAATTGCTTTACAATGGTGTGTTAGTTTCTGCTTCATAACAAAGTGAATCAGTTATACATAAACATATGTTCCCATATCCCCTCCCTCTTGCGTCTCCCTCCCTCCCACCCTCCCTATCCCACCCCTCTAGGCGGTCACAAAGCACCGAGCTGATCTCCCCGTGCTATGCGGCTGCTTCCCACTAGCTATCTATTTTACGTTTGGTAGTGTATATAAGTCCATGCCTCTCTCTCACTGCGTCCCCTGCTGCGTTATTTAAAAGGTGACATGAAATTTGGGAACGCAGCTCTCAATCCACTCGTGGGAACTCCCCACCCCCCATGCCTGGACTTGACCTGCCCAGACATACCCCGGCCCAGGTGTGGTCCTCTCCCTGTTGTCCATCTGTCTGGGGTTGGGTTTCTCACCTTTCCGGAGGTGCCCCAAGGCCGCATTCAGGGTTCCTTCCCCCAGGACCATTGTCCCCGCAGGTGCAAGCCCTGCCGGCTCTTCCAATTCCTCCTCCTCCAGGAAGCCGCCCAGGAAGCCTGAGACTGGACCCTCCTCTCTGAGTCCCTGCACCCCCGCAGTGGGCTGCTGAGTTCTCTCCTGTGCAGGGGTGACCCCTTCACCCCCCTCCTCAGCTGCCCAGTCTCTGCCCAGGCCCGGGACAGAGTGGGGACTTGGGTTCAAGGGTTGGGGGGTTAAGGGGGTGTGCAAGTCCTCACAGGTGCAAGCCTGTGAGGACTCATGGGTTAGCCACTGACACCCACACCCTCAACACTGCCCTTGTGTCCCGCAAGCCAGGTGCTGGGCTGTGCTTGGTGGGCGCCTCGGCTCCCTCGGCTTCTCTGCTCTGTGCAGGGGTGACAGTTGCTCCATGTTGGGGTGATGAAAGGCTTAGCAAGTGATGTAAAGGACCAGCACGAAGCCTTCATTTGTGACAAAAGCAAATATACTTTCATTCTGTGTTATTTTATTTTAAAAATGCAACAAACACTTTCATATGGAGAATCATCAGGCTGTCTAGATGGGCCTTCCGTGCCAGGGACTGGGGTGGGGGGTGGGGCGCTGGTGGTGACAGTGGTGGGACGGCAGGAAGAACAGATGAAGAAAGCCCAGACTCCACCACTGAGTAGCTCAGAGTAGGCGGGAGCGGCCAGAATTAGGGGGTGTTAAACCAAGGAGGCTGCTTGGAGGAGGGAGCATCTGCTCTAGGAACAGCCTCAAGTTTTACTCCTATGGTCTCCATTGCAATCTCCTTCCATCAGGATGTTTAAGCCCCAGGATGCACAGGGAGGGCCCCTTAGTTACCCTTGTGGGCAGAGTTCAGAGATGTAGATAGGGTGGGCGGGTAGGAGGTGGCACCTGGACATTCTGTTTGAGGAGGTGCCCCGGGCACCTCAGGTCAGAGCTTACAGGACAGAGGGTCCCCGAGGGTCGGCTGAGTGAGGGATGCAGGTGTTGGCAAGGGGTGGCTGAGAGATTCTTGAGTCCGTAGGTTTCTGCTCCTGTGACCTCATGGTTTCGAATCTGCCAGCTGGTCTCAGAGTGACCAGTGAGCACAAGCCACCTGCCAGCAGATGTCCTGCAAACTCAACATTAGAGAGATGAGGGGGGACACTGGGTATCTCAGAGACCCCTCGGGGTGTGGGGGAGACCGTCCTCCCAGGGACCCCCCAGGGATTTTCCGTTATGCATGTTTACGGGACAGATGGGAGGGAATGGTCTGGGGATCTGGCGGCGGGGGGTGGGGGACGCGGGCGTCCAGTTGGCTCTGGTCAGGCCGCCCTGGCAGGGCACACCGGGTTCCATCCCGCATCTGGAGGCAGGATCACACTTGCTGACCAGCCGGCTCCCGCCTGCGGTCTGCCTGTCGGCACGGGCGCTGGGCCTCTGTGGGAGACTGGGTTCTGGGGTAGGGACCCCTCCAGAAGGAAGAGCCTGGTGGGTCCTGCAGGGCAGGGTCTCACAGGAGTCCAGCTGGCACCCCTGTCACCCAGCCTCAGCCGGGACCGACACAGACACATGCAGTTCTCACAAAAGGTAATTCAACAAGCTTTGGACCAAATCCCGAAATTTGCGTACAAGGATCTCTATTTATAGAGCCTCCTTCTTCTCTCTGGGGTCGGTCAGTCATCCATACCCTTTCAAGAGTTTATAACTCTATTATTAAATTTAGAGTTGGCTGCGGTTTTAATTCAGAGTGAAAACTGCACACCGTGGGGGGAGCCACGGAATTCGTTTTAGGGTGACTGCCAGCAAGTGTGTTTCCAGTGGTCACCCTGGGAGACGGCCCAGGTGGGTCCAGGAGCTGCGACCGTGGGCTTTCTGGAACCCTCTCGCAAAGCCGCATCCAGCATTTCCCTCACTCCCGGCGGCGTCTGTCGCCCTGGGCAGCCTGTCGGTTTCTGAACCTGAATCTGGCAGCTTTCAGGAAGCTTGCAGCCCTAGACGCTGTTTGTTTTCGTCTTTGCGTTCAGGGGAGCTGCCCCGTGGCTGGCCTCTGTGTTCTCAGTGCCGGGGCCTGGAGAGTGAGCGATGGCCGTGGCCTGCTGGGCATGGCGCAGCTGGTGGACTCCAGGCTGCCCTGCCCATATGCCATGCTCTCTGGGAGTTTGTTGTTCTAGGTTAAGACCCATCAGTCTCTTTGGAGCAAATCTGGGGTGCGGGGCCCAGCCCTGGGCATGCGAGGAAGGGGCTCGAATCAGCCTGGGGCTGCGTTAGTCCCTCCTGGGTCTCCTCCCCTTCCCGGATTTTCATATGACTATTGGACACTGTGTCTGTTCCCTGTACTGCCCACATCCGAGCTCCCCTGGGAGAACGGCTTTCCAGGCCCCCCTCGAGCTGCTGTGACCTGGGGTGGTCGGTGGGTGGCAGGAGGTGGCCAGAGAGGCTGGACGGACAGCCGGATGCCCCCACCTGGGAGCTGGCTGGCCGCTGGCCGGTGCTGGTGGAAGGCTGGTCCCAGAGCTCCGACCCCCAGGAACCTGCTGCGGCTGCAGGACCTCAGGGCAGGAAGGAGCGCGGACGGACCGGCTCCCGGCCAGTAGGTGGTGTGCCCAGCCTGCTTTTCCAGCCTCCGCTCAGCCTGCAGCCTGCCGCCGGCACCTCGGCGCAAGCTGGGCACATCTGGAAATGTTTGGTTTGATAGAGTGTCGCTTTACATTGCAGAAATGAGCGTAAGCGGTTTTTTGACCCACCAAGTGAGAAATGTGATCTCGGTTTTACTGCCGACCCTTTAAATAAAAAACAGATCGCTTATTAAACCATTATCTATCGGGGATGTGGGGAGGGGCCCGCATGGACCCGGATCGGGTGTGGATGGAAACGGACGAGGCTCTGTCTCCCTGCTGGGCGGGCCGCGGGGCACAGGCCGCCCAGGACCCTCCCCGGGGACCAGGGGGCGAGGAAGGTGCTGGCACCCACTGCCACACAGTCTGCCCCTTTGCCAGCTGCTGCTGCAGGTTTCCAGTGTTCCCGTTGGAGGAGTGTAAATGCCACCGCCGGGCAGCCGCTCATAGCACCCCGAAGCTGGCGTTCCCCATCGGGGGGCAGGAGAGACTGACTGGGCCTGCCGGGCTGTTGCTGAGGCCAGGGGTCTCCACGGCCCCAGGCAGAGGCCTTGGGCCTGGCTGTGCCTAGGGACAGCCGCGTCCTCTGATTAAATGCCGTGGAGGCAGACGCTTCTGCTCCTGTGGGGTCTCTCGGTGAGCTTGGCCTGGAGCACTTTGCTCTTGGGGAACCGTAGTGTCTGGGTTGTGGGGATGGGCACGCGGGTGGCCAGAGTCCTGGCCCCTTCCAGGCTGCAGGCATCTTTATGGCAGGGGACCCGCCCTCCCCTGGTCTGCTCGTGCCAGGGTCCTGGCCTGCCCTAGAGTGGCCGGAGCACCTCCACGGGACGTTTCTTGTTTTGAACTGTTTTGCCCGATGAACCGGGTGTCATTTTCTGTTTTTACAGCGTGCTCTGATATCACCTCCTCCCTTTGTCCTGCAGTATTTTCAGTAAATGAGCCTCAATCCCAGCTCCGTGGAAAGGTCCTTAGTTAGCTGTCCAGAAGGCCACTTGAGGTCATGTGGGTGCTGCCCACCGGACACCTGCTGGGCGTGTGTGTTAAGGCTTGAGCTGGTCCCGCCCCACACACTATGGGACTGGGGTTTCCCGAGCTGGAAGCAGAGGCAGCGTGGAGAAGACCGGCAGGCTGACCCGGCCAGGGAGGGTCAGGGTGACACAGAGAGGGTGGCGTCGGGGACCATCGGGAGGACCGAGGCAGAGTGGACGGGAGGAGGTGGGCTCCAGGGAGAGTGGTGAAGAAAGAGGTGTGATAATGGGGTTGACAAAGGAAGTTGGGGCAAGGTCTGAGGACAGAGGCCACAGGAAACATGGAGGGGGCACGGCCGCACTGGCCGGGCACCGCCGCCCTGGGGTCCGCTCTGCTGCAATCCTAAGAGGGTCTGGCAATCCTGGGCCTGGGCACAGGTTCCGTGTTAGGGGAGGGAAAATGACACATGAAGATACCCCAGCCCTGGGCCGCTGTAGCCCTTGCGCTGCGAGCTGCCTGGGAGGGAAGGATTCGCTGAGAGGGGGACCACGGTGCCTGGGCGGGGCGGCGGGGTGCAGGGCGTACATCCGTGAGGGCTGGCTATCAGCACTGGGGTTGTTATTATTCAGCAAGCCACTGTGGTGCAGAGCCCTGAGCCTGGGGTGTCTCAGAGATGGAGGTGGGACCCCCAGCTTAACCTGGGGACAATTCCTTACAGCCTGGCCTAAGGAGGCCGGCCCTTTGTGCTGGCGTCGGTGGTCCAGGTGCGGCCAGGGCTTGGTCTCAGGGATCAGTGGCGGGGAGCCCAGGCGGGAAAAGAAGTCAGTCGAGGGGTACAGAGAGACCCTGCGGTCAGGGTGGCATCCATCAGCCCTGAGGGATTTATTGAGTTCCCAACTCGGGCGCTGCAGGTCTGGCAGTGATGCTTGCAAAAACCGCCTTTCAGTCCAAGGGCAGTGGTGGGGGAGGGGGCATTGGCACCCGCTGTGCAGAGGAGGAAAGGGAGGCCACAGAGGGTCAGTGACTGGCCCAGGGTCACACAGCCAGCAAGTGACAACCTAAAACGCGGAGCCACAGGGGTTGGGCGGCCGTCGTCAGGAGCCCTGAGTCCCGCCCCAAACAGGCATCGCTGCTACGGCAGGGGGGCAGCAGGGGGGAAGTGGCCTCTGTCAGCGGTGGCGGCCACAAGGTCATGCCCACTGCCCTGGGGTCGCAGGGACCCTTGGCTCTCAGCGCCGGCCTCAACTGGCCTCACCTTCCTCGTTGCGGCCTGCTGCCCACAGGGGATTGGCCAGGGCAGATTTATCTCCGCTGTCACAGCCAATAGAAATATGGCACTGCCCGAGCGGCTGTGTACTTACAGTGACAGCCGTGATTGGGCGCACGCATGATGTATGCGCTGACACTGCATGTGGCCGGATGCTCGGCCATTCCCCCAGCAGACCTCAGGGGCCGCTCTTGACCTTGAGCGGGGTATCCAGCTGCAGCAGCGTGGGTGGGGTGCCAGGTCCCCCAGTGTGGGCGGGGGCTGTATCTCGGTGGGCCTGTGGAGCATCTAGACCTGGGGTGGCTGGGATGTGGGGTCTCTAGGTGGCAGCCTGGACGTGGGGCTGCATCTGACTCAGACAGAGATGGGGTCCTAGCTCAGAGGACTGCTGGATCCCTGAGCTCCCGGTGGCCAAGGTCTGGGTTTGCGCCAGACCCCGGCTCTGTGCAGGACACCCCCCTGTTCTCCGGCTACTCATTTTTGGCCACGTGTCTGACCCTCCATCCCCGAGCCCGGGGCTCTGGCAGTGGAAGCCTGGCCCTCCCTCCCTGGGCTGCCTCCCTGGCCCCCATTTTGTCCGACTGCTCCCCAAAGACGTGCCTTATGTTTTCTCAATGGGCCCCAGCCACAGCTCATTCCGGAGCTTTGGGACCTTCGGGGCCCTTTATTACCATGAACCCTGGGTTCCTGGAAGCTCTGCCTGTGACCACCTCACGCTGAGGGGCAGACAAGTGAGGGCCCCTCAGCTCCGCAGCCACACCCACTGCAGACCTGAGCAGCCACCAGCCCCCACCCCTGCTAGGTGAGCGGGGCCCGTGGACCGCAATGCTCAGCTCTGCTGTTCATTTGCCCCTCATCACCGGGATGGCGGGTATTGCCCAGCTGTGTCCCACTGTGCTGGCCACGCTGCATGATTGTCGCGGCTGGTCCACAACCCACAGCCGGTCAGGACGTCTCTGGGCCCCTGGGTGCAAACAGACCCCCAGAGACCTGGTGGGGCTGCACCGATTTGCTGCCTGGGGCAGAGTGCTCCGGTGGGACCGGCCTCTGTGGGCTCGAGCCTGAGGAATGCCGGGTGCCCGCTGAGACGTGCTGCACTCACAGGCCGGCCGGGAGCAGTGGGGGCGGTGCCTCCTTGACCTCCATGCCCCTGCGGGACTAGGCACGTAAGCCGCTGTGGCCCCCTTCCCAGGGATGCTCGACCGTGCCCACGGGGCTGGCGGGGAGACGGGGGCTCAGGGAAGTGGGGGTCCTGGCTAACTCAGAGCAAGCCCTCCCTCGCGGCTCCCAAGAGCTGTTGCAGAGGGGTGGGTAGGGGAGCCGGCCCCTTGGCTTCTTCGCCCAGGCCCTAGCGGGAGGCCTGCTGCTGGGGGAGCCCCGGGCTGGACCTCAGTCACGGATGGATGGACGGACGGACGGGCGGGGTGGAGGTGGCCAGAGGAGGTGGAGCGACCACTGTCCACCGGGCAATGTGGTACCTGGTGCCCATGCTCGGAGGAGCCCCAGGCAAAGCTCCCCTGCCCCCGTGCCTCCCTGGGGATGGGGAGAGCCCCTCCTGTGGGCTTGAGGTCCACGGAGACATGGACATAGAAGGACAGTCGTACTCCAGAGCAGCCCTCCCCTGCACCCGGCAGAAGGGTAGTGAGGCAGGTGGTCCGCACAGCCTGAGGGACTGGGGGCGTCACGGTGGAGCTGCCGCCTCTCAGGTTGTGGTGGCGAATACGAGGAGGTGGGTGAACCAGGCAGGGAAGGGTGTCCCTCCTGGAGGGAACAGCCTCTGCAAAAGCGCAGGGCTGGCAGTGACCTCACACACATCACTGTGATGCCCGGTGGAGGCAGGGGGTGGCTGGCACGCCAGCCAGAGCTGTGAGCAGAGGACTCGTGGGGCTCTGGAGGCCGCCCCTTGGGCTACGTGGTCACACCAGGCCAGTTATCAGCTGCCCTGCCCCTCCTCCCCTCTCCCCCCTGAGACACCACAGTGGGGGCTCAGAGAGGGCGGGGACTGGATTGGTTCATTCACCAGGGGAATCCTGGGGACACCATAGGCGCCAAATAAGTGTTTGCTAGATGCACAAATGCAACGGGAAGAGGCAGCTGTCCCGGGGTCACGTGACCCCCTCTCCACCCTGGGCAGGCTCCCGGAGCTCGTCCTGGGCTTCGGTCCAGCCAGCGTGCACACGGACGCACAGACACGTGTGCACACACACTGCAGGCGTGGGAGGTCCTGCACATGCAGCCTCGCACTCCCCCCTCCCCACTGGCATCTCCGTCTCATAACCCCCCTCAGCCTGTGCCGGCTCTGCTGACCTGCAGGGTTAGGCACTGGAGCACAGTCTGGATAAATTATTCTAATTAGAATGTGTCTGTACGGAGAGAAATTGTATCCAGAGGGCTGCCGGGGCAGATGCGGAGAGGTTCCACTCCTCAAGGATGGAAAACTGCAGAGATCAAGTGGTTTCAGTTGAGACAACCCTGGGGGGGTGGGGGGGCATTGGCCAGTGGAACAGTGTGGAGGGACTCTGTGGCAGCTTGGGCAGAATTTGTGTCCGGGGGCGGGTGGGTGGGCGTCACGGGGCCGCAGTGGACAGGGGGTGCGGGTTGGTGGAGGGATCCCAGGCCAGGCAGGCAGCAAGGACACCCACCCTCTGGAGCCTCTCCTCCCGGGAAGGGGGTGGCACAGCAGGAGCAGCTGAGGTCAGAGTCCCCGGGGAGCTCTCGCTGCACAGCAGGGTCTCCCCTCACCTCCCATGGGCCCAGGCAACCCCGCCAGTCCCCTGGCCTGGGGCCCGAGAAGGCAGAGCCTGGCAGGGGAATCCTCAGCACCACACTGGGCAGGGACCGAGGACCCGCTGGTCGTTCCTGGGGAGGCTCAGGGAGACTGGATAATTCTGGGACCTCCAGTCAGGACCCCGGCACGGCCCTGCCTGCCACCCCCAGGGAATGCTTTGATGAAAAGGCATTGTTGCAGCTTCTTCGGGGCCAGAGTTGTCAAGCCTCAGGGGAGCGTGCCCCCACCCCTTCCTGCTGCCAGGGCCGGGTACCCGGGGGTAGCACTCAGGCCACGCTCAGGGACCACTGCCCAGCTCCTCTCGGCCAGCCCAAGTGGATGAGCCTCACAGGACGGGGCCCAGGTGGGGTCCACCCCTGCCCCCGCTGTCTTCCTTGGCCTGGCCCACACAGCCGCCCAGTAAGCATGTGTTGAACGAAAGCCCCAGGAACGGCATATTGTATCTTCATTCTGTGTGTGTGAAATCCCCCTCCAAGACCTGGGGAGTGAGTCTGCCGAGAAGGATCCCAAACCAGGCGGCGCCCTTGACGTGCCAGTGCTGTGAGTTCGGAGATCACCTGACAGGTGGCTCCCACCCTCCCACTCCCCGAGGGGTCCTGAGGAAGCACGGGGGGCTCTGCGGGTGCCCCTGGCTCTGCCTGCCCCGTCCTGCACAGCACAGCTGCCTCACGGGGCCAGGGCCGCGTGGGGCCTGCCCCCAAAGCACATCCTGCCCTCCCTTGCTCAGCAGCCCTGGGTTTCATTACCCCTAAGTACCCCCAGCCCCGGAAAATATCCCCAGTGTAGCCTATCCCTGCCGTGTGATCCTATCAGGCCTCTGCTTCCTTCATCTGGTTTCCATACTTCACAACCACGTGGGCAGGAGGGGAGTCAGGTGGACGAGGTCTGGGGACAGACCTCAGGCAGTGCCATCCAGCCTGAGCATCTCCTGGCCGGACCAGAAGGGCAGCTGGTGAGGGGCCCCAGGGCCCAGTGCCCCTCGGGTCTGCCCCTCTGTGTCACTGTGGACACGGCATACCCTCCAAGGAGAGCATGACCGGGTGGGGGTAGGGTAGGGGCTTTCTTCCTTGAGCCGTCTCTCTGGCCGCGTGTCCATTGGGGCTGGATGTCCATCTCCAGATGGTCTGAAGGGGGCTCCCAGTCGGTCGCTCAGATTGCAGACCCTGTCACCCCGGGGGAGGGGGACACCTTGGGTCAGACAGTCCCACCCGTTGGCCGTGGGCTCCTTGATTTACTGTCTCGGCCCCTTTAATGGCCTCCGTGGGCTGGGGCTGCGAGCCCCTCCTGGCCGCACTGCCCGTGTGGCTGAGCTTGGGAAAATCTATTACGGCCGAGCCATTAATCTGGGGCTGCCGCCGCGGGCGCTTTCGGGCCTCTACTTAATGGGCTGCTTCCTGAGCTCCGGAGCTGCGCTGCTCGCCCCTCTTGATCAGCTTTGTTTAATTATCAAAATATTTGATGCAGAAAATTGACATTAGTTCTGAAGGTTCTGCCCTCCTCCCCCTGCCTGGCTCCCGGCGACAGGGTGCCTCGGCCGCTGTGCCCCTCGCCTCAAAATAGCAAGGGGGCCTGGCCTGTGCTCGCCGGGCAGACGCGGAGCTGCTGCCAGAAGCAACGTGGGTGTGGGGCCAGGACCCCGCCGGGACCCCGCCCTGGGCACTGGGGCTGCACTCGGCCACACCCCCGCCCCTGTCCCCCTGTTTCTCCAGTGCCCCGGGCTGGGGGGCCTCCCACCGTCAAGGGCAGCCACTGGGAACGTTGGAGCCGGGACACGGCTTTCCTGGGCCATCGTGGGAAGTCCCTTTCCTCTCTGGAGCTGCCCCCGCACACCTGAGCTGGGGGCCTGCCCATGGCCTCTCCCGACCATGAACCGCCCAGGGCCCTGAGCCCACGGCTGATGGCCGCACTGGGTGCCAACCAGTGTGTCCTGCCGTCTGGGTGGTTGTCAGCCGGTGGGCAGAGCCCCGTGGGGCCCAGTCGGGCAGAGGCCAGGCCTCTCCGGAGAGCAGAGCCTCTTCCTGAGGGGCAGGAAGGTCCTCTCAGCAGCTACATGGGGACAAGCCTGGGAACCCCGGGCTCATGCACCCTCGGGGCTACTGTCTCCCCCTTCAGGTCTTAGGCTCCTTCCCTCCACGCACCCGTCCAGAGCCCAGAAGCTTCAGCCCCTGGGGATGCCACAGCTGTCCTCTTTGCACCTTTTGTTTATATTCCAGCTCATGTGTGCAGTCCTGTGTCCTGTGTGCACCCACTCACCTGTGCTCCATGTGTGTGCCTGTGCGAATCCTGCATGTGCACATACGTGTTTTCTCCTTGTGTGTGTGTGTGTGGCACGTGCATGTATGTGCCTGCACCTGCCCGGTGTGTGCACATGTGTCCCAGGTGCATGCACATATGTGTACCAACACGTACCCATCACGGGCGAACCCAGGGCAATCAGTGCCAGCCCTGAGGAAGCCCACTCCTTAATTTCTCAGTGGCTCCTGATTCCTGGGTTGGGGTCCCTCTGTCCATCTGTGTGAGTCGTTGCTTCCAGAGGTCAACAGCCACTGGACCGGATTTGGCTTTCCTGGTCCAAGTGGTTGAGCTCAGGATGCTACGCTCAGTGCTGGGGGCAGTGAGAGCCTCTGCCGCCTTTGAGCAGAGGCTGGCGTACGAGCATACCTGGGGAGGAATATTGTTCCAGCTTCGCCAACAGCAGACCCACAACTCATTTATTTGCTCCTGGTTCCTCAGTCTTGGCTATACCGGCCAGCATTTGTCCTCGGATACGGCTTATTTTCAGATGTCAGATAATTTTCAAAACAGAAAGTAGTTTCAAGGTTGAGAAGATACCATTATGGAAAACAAGCGGCGGTCAAGCTCAGATGGTGGGTTTCACTTGCGATCAATGTCCCCCAGTGCGGCACAGGACGAGGGGGGGCACACTCAGGGAGGCAGCGCGGTTATGGCTCAGGCCCACCTGCAGGGAAGGGGCAACAAGGGACGCACGTGACCCTGTGGATAGCAGCCTGGCTCCCGAGCACGGCCCGGCGCCGGGAAGCGCGGGGCGACCGGGGCAGCTGGCCTGGCCCCTCCAAGTAAAGCTGCACAATGTCCGTCATCGTGCCAACGTGGCTGATGGAACGCGAGTCCTTTCAGGAGTCGGGAGCGATGTTGTCCTATTCTTTCCCCACTGCCGGCTGGCGGTGCCCACTTTCTGGGTCTCCCGGCGGAAATCACGGGCTTGCCTTTGCCGCTGCTGCTTGGAGCCCTGCCACCCGTCGGGATGAGACCAGACTCCATGTCTGCCTGGCCACCTCCACACGGGGGCCTCCAACAGGGTGTTTAGCAGGGGGACCCCTGTTTTCTGGGGAGTGGGGTTCTGGACCCTGGGTACAGGAGTGAGGAAGACCCTGTCTTCCGTGCCAGGTGGACGCTTTTTCATCAAAATATTGCCTAGAGTTTTTGCTGACTTCTGCATGAAGGGGTGGGGTGTTTAGGGGAAACCTGATGCCTGTGGGAATTCACAGGGCAGGGGCAGGGCCGACTTGGGCCACGAGGTTGCACAGGGAGGCCTGGGGCAGCGCCTTGAACAACCTTGGGACTAGTTTCCTGGGCTGCCAGACCAAGTACCACAGACTGGGGCGCCTGACATATGAGAAACTGATCCTCTCACAGCCTGGAGGTCAGGAATCTGAAGTGAGGGTGTAGTAGGGCTGGGCTCCCTCCAGAGGCTCCGGGGGGATCCTTCCTGCGTCTTCCACATTCTGGGGGCTCCAGGTGTCCCCTGGCTTGTGGCCGCATCCCTCCAGCCTCTGCCTCTGCTGTCACATGGCCGTCTTCTCCCCGTGACTGTCTCCTCTTCTTATAAGGACACCCGCCATTGGAACAGGGCTCCTCCTAAGAGCAGGATAATTTCATCTTAAAATCCTTGACTAACTGCACCTGTGAGACCCAATTCCCAAATAAGGCCACATTCTGGGGTTTGGGGTGGACGTGGATTTGGGGGATAGTGTTCAACACACCACACGTGGGAAGCAGTTTCCTTGTTTTTATTGAGGATCCTGGTGAGGAAGGGCAGTCTGGGTGTTGACCAGCCTGGAGCAACGGCTCTCTCTGCAGAGAAGTGCCGGGCTTGGCCAATGCTGCCTGCGGAAGGACCAGGGCCCAGGAGGGCTCTCCCCAGAGCTGAGCCATGTGGGACCTGCACGGGGCAGGAGGGCCTTACATCTGGACGCCTGGGTGCCTAGACGGGGGAGGCTGCAGGTGGGGGTGGGCAGGAGGTGGGGGCCCGGCTGTGTTCATGGTGCATCTATTATTGATTCATGTGAACACGTGGAGACCATTCTTAAATCTTGGTTGAACCGAGCAGGGGGAGAGGGGTCTAAATGAGCAAACGAATAAATAACCATGGTAACGACTTGCCCCTCCCACCTCAGGCTCCGAGGTCTTCCATCTCATTATTCGGGGATGTGCTTGGAGGTGGAGGGCAGGTGACTGTGGAAAGGCTCATGGAGCCTCTGTGTTTCCTCTGTGAAGGCGCTCAGCTCTCTGGGCTGGGATGGGAGGGTCTTTGGATGGGGGCAGGGGGGTAATGAGAGGCTGTGCTTGTCTGTCCCTCGAAGGGATGGCCTCTGTGGCCACCTGGGGGAGGGTGGATGGGCCCCACTGCCCCGGCCGCCCGGACACACAGGGGTTAAGCCTCCTCGTGCATCGGCGCTGGCACCCAGGGCGATCGTTTTCATATGTATTTGTTTGTGGTCAGAAATCGTCACAGGCTAGGGCTGTACGACCTTGACTTTCCCTGACACTTAAAATTATTGCCGCCCCGGGGACTCATTTTCTGTGCTGCCACCCGCTGACCCGGCCAAACACCAATCTCAGCTGTCATGCCGCCCCCTGGCCCCTCGCTGTCGCTCCCCATCGTCCCACCCTCGACCGAGGAGCCTGCTGCGCCCAGCCCACATCTCCCCCCAGGATCCATCCTTGGAGGCGCTGAGTGCTCTCTGGTCCTGTGTGCCTGGTGTGGGCGCCATCCTCAGCGCCGGGCCGGTCAACTGGGCCCACAGAACCTGACCTAACCCAGACCCCTCCCCCCAACACCTCTGCTGCCCTGGCCAGAAATGACTTTCCTGGTTAATGTCACACTGAAGCGAGGCCTTCTGACCAAGGGCTGAGTATGGGGTGGGTGGAGAGCAGTGGGGAGGGGACGGGGGGGGGGGGAGGAGGGACCCGGCACACCTGGTCACCCACAGTCCTGCACTCCCACACGGGTTGAGGTCCATGGCCGGCATCCACTGGAACATCTCCCCTGGGGGCAGTGGCCTCCCCTCACCCCCAATACCCCAGTGCCAGCTCGGGGTGGGGGGGTAGTGAGGTCAGGGCTGTCTGCCCTGGTCTGGCCTCTGTGGTCCTGCATCAGCCCCTGGGTGCCCCCAGGCATGGACTCAGAGCACAGGACATCCCCCCCCGCCGGGGGCTTCAGGAAGCCAGTGAGCAGAGCCCACCTGACCCCACCCTCCCCTGTGTTCTGCATGTTCAAAGCCTGGGACAGCCCTGTGCTGGGGGCAGGTGGAGACCCCCGACGTCTGATCCTCTTTGAGGAGAGGCCGCTGGAGGGGTGAGGGTCTCCCCTCACCCCCCTGTCCCCCCCAGCACGAGTCTCTGACAGGTCCCGTGAGAAGGGCCAGATGTCCTCCAACAAGGACTCAGCGTGAGAGGCCCCCTAATTATTACACTGACTCACCAGGAGGTGTCCCTCCTGCACCCCCCATTTTCACTGTGGGGTCCCAGGGAGAGGTGGTCCCCGCGGCCACTGCCCAGGGGTCACAGGTGACCATGGTCGGGGCAGGGAGTGACCCCCCCCGGGAGGCTGGGCTCCAAATGCTCCCCCTCTGGCCACTCCTCCTCCCTCTGTGACATTTCTTTTTCTTTTTAAAAAAATATAAGCCTCTATAGATACACATCTTTATTTTATTTTTGTTATTGTTTTTGGCTGCGTTGGGTCTCCGTTGCTGCGCGCGGGCTTTCTCTAGTTGCGGAGAGCGGGGGCTACTCTTCCTTGCGGTGCGTGGGCTTCTCATTGCGGTGGCTTCTCTTGTTGTGGAGCACAGGCTCTAGGCGCACGGGCTTCAGTAGTTGTGGCACGCAGGCTTCAGTAGCTGTGGCTTGCGGGCTCTAGAGCACAGGTTCAGTATTAGTGGAGCACGGGCTTACTTACTCCGCGGCATGTGGGATCTTCCTGGACCAGGGCTCGAACCCGTGTCCCCTGCATTGGCAGGCGGATTATTAACCACTGCACCACCAGGGAAGCCCTTCGAGACATTTCTTTACCCAAAATGCCTTATTTCTCACCTGAGGTCGTGACCCCTGCTGGTGACCTTGGAGTGGACCCTGAGCCTACCTGCCCCCCACCCCCAGTGCCCCTGGCCCATCTCCTCCATGGTGCTGTGAGCCCCCCAAGCCCCATATCCCAGGGTGAACTTATGCCTGCCCCAAACGCCCCTCACGACCTTCCTAAACTCTTGCTGGCCCCCAAACCCTGGAGCCCAGGCCCTGTTGCTGAGCTCTGGCGACCCCTCTGCTGCTTGACCACTGTCCAGATATCTCTTCCCCAGGCCACATCCGGCCCCCTCCCCAGACCACTGCCACCCTGTCCTGTGGAATCCCCTCCCTCCCTGACCCTGGCCAGACCACTCAGGTGGCCACAGAAACTGGCAGGGCCCGTGGGGATGCCCGGCTTCAGCCTCAGCTGGGCTCCTGGGGTCTCTGGGGGAGGAGTCCAGCCCCCTCTTAATTAAGCCTCATTCCCACCACGTCTCAGGGGCCTCATGGCCCAGCCTGACGGTGACTCTCGGTCCTCTGTGTCCCCACAGCTCTCCCAGGCACAGTCCCGCCCTCCTGGCACCGCTGGCTCTAACCAGCCTGTACACTTGTTCAGACACCGCCCCAGAGCCTCCAACACCCCCTGCTCTGCCCACATTGCCTCAAGAGCGGGACTGGCCTGTGCACTCGCTGCTCCGCCCCTTTCCTCACCACCCCCCATGCGCATGCCAGCATGCATACGTCGGGGGTCCCCGAGTGCATGTGGCTGCACCAGGCCAGTGTGTGCCCATGTCCAGGCTCACCCTGCAGCGTAGGGCCACATGGTGTGTGAAGGAGGGCCCAGGGCCCATCGTGGGGGCCCCCAGGCTCCAGAAACGAGGGGCATCTAGGTGGGCCTTGCAGGAAGGGCAGCCCTTTGTGAGGGGCAGCGGGAGGACAGGTGTCCCGAGGGCGGGATGGTGGGGGCAGGCCCCGGGGGACGGGATGGGGGAGGGCAGCCTGGCCCGTGGGTGGCTAGGTAGGGTGGACTGTGTCCTCCAGGTAGTTTCTCGGCAGAGCGTGTGGGCTGGGCTGGGCTCTGATGACAGGCTTGGTGGGGGGCGGTGAGCAGAGGCAGTCGGTGGCCCCCGGGAGGGCAGCAGATACGGAGCTCTGGGACTCCTGGTGGAAGGGCGCCTGTTCAGTTTCTGCACCTGGCGTTCACCGGCAGGACCCACCCTGGCCTTGTGTTTGTGCGTCAGTCATCTGTGCTGGGTAGCAGAGCACTGCACACCGAGCGGCTTGAAACAACACACATTGAGCACCTCGGTTTCCAAAGGTCAGGAGTCCAGCACGGCCTGGCTGGGTCCTCTGCTCGGGGTCTCTCCAGGCTGCACTCATGGTGTCGGCCGGGTTGCGCTCTCATCTGTGGGCTCGACTCGGGGAGGAGCTGCTTCCGGCTTCCTGCACGCGCTGGCGGTATTCCTTTCCTTGTGGTTATAGGACGAAGGGTCCTGTCTTCCTGCTGGCTGGAGACCAGGGGCCACTCCAAGCTCCTAGAGGCCACCAAAAACCCCAGCCCGTGGGGGTCTCTCCTGGCAGCTCACGTCACCAAGGCCAGCAGGACAATGTCGCTCCGGGTGGCTTAGATGAGTCTTTCTTACCGAATGCCACCTACTCAAGGGAATGGCTCCTGTCACCTTTGCCATATTCTACTGGCCAGAAGCAAGTCACAAGTTCTGCTTGCCCTCAAGAGGAGGACTCATGCAAGGGTGTAACTTAGGATGTGTCAGGCACCCCCAGCAGCACCCCAGGTGCCAGTGGTAAACACCACCACTGCCAGAGCTGCATCCTGGGGAGCAGGACCAGAGGGTCCAGGATGGAAGTGGCGCTGGACACAGAGGGGATGGGTGTGGAGGTGGGAGGATGGCGCCCAGGCTCCTGCATCTCTCCCCAGCAGACGCCACCTCCCCTGAGGGCAGGGAGGGGGTCCTCTGTGTCTCCAGCATCCAGGACACAGCAGGGGTCATCAATGTCAAGTGGGGATGGCGCTGGGGGTCGTTCCAGCGGGGATAGCCTTAGTGTCCTGAGGTACAGGCTCCATGTGGCCAGCAGCATGTCAGGGACCCCACCTGCAGGGAAAGGCCGTCACTGTGAGGTCTCCAGAGCTTGCGCCATGACCGGAACCTTCCCTTCGCTGCTGCACTTTGAGGCAGGATGGGAGGTAGTCTGGGGGCCTGGCCACCCCCCAGTCAAGGGCAGGGCTTCCTGCTTGGCCTCCTCAGCTTCGCTCTCTCTCCAGCCCCCAAGCCCCTTCCTGGGGTGGCAGCAGGTGCAGGTGGAGTGCCGTTTCCAGTCAGGGGCCAGGCCACATCGGGGGCCTTAGGGGGCTGCCGGGTTCAGGATCCTGAGGGCTCCTCGGGGGAAAATGTCTTTTTAGGCAGTCTTAGGGGCCTGCGTGGGCAGGTGGTAGCACGGGCTGTGCTGGGATGGTGGAGTGGGGAGACTCCTCCATGGGGCCCCGAGTCAGGCACACAGTGGGGAAACCCCTTCCTGTCACCTGTCCCTGGCCTGAGGACAGTGTTGGGGGGACCACCCTGGCTGGATGTGAACGGTGCTGGCTGCAGCCCTGACATTGAGCCCAGCAGGTACCCAATGCTCAGGTGAGGCAGTCAGGGCTTAGGTGGGCTGCTGGCCCTGGATGCTCGGGCCACACCTGTGGGTGGGCTTTGAGGCTGAGCCTGAGGGAGTCTCTGAGTGTGGACGGATGAGGCACAAGTCTGGGCCCCGGGGACCCCACACAAAGAGGCAGGGGGCTGAGAACAGGGGAAGGGACCTAGAAGGGGCGGCCAGGCCAAGGAGAGTGGGGGTGGGATCCTGCAGCCGTAGGCCCCGGGGGGCCAAGCTGCAGGCAGTCATGGCCTATGTCAGAGGCCACCACGGGGCTGCCAGGGGAGGATGGAGAAACAGAGGAGGGATTGGTGGGTGAGGGTGCCCCACCGACCCTGCCAGAGCTGTTCTGGGCTGGGTGGTTCTGAAGGCCTGGCTGGGAGCTGAACGGGAGAGGATGGTGGGGTTGGGGGCCGTGGGGCCCTGGTGAGGAGTCTTGCTGTAGGGGGAGCGGATCTTCTCATTGTTACCTCTCCCTCGATAGTGGAGCTGACGGTCTTGAGGGACAGTCCTGTGTGCGGTGGGGAGAGGGGGGACCCCTGCCACCAGCAGCCTTGACCAGGGGCCACCCAAGGCTCTCGCCCCAGGACAAGGGGGTGGGGGAGCAAGGGGAGGTGGGGGGCCCTTTCAACAAGACCTCAGAGAGCTCCAAGGGGAGTCAGAGGGGCGCGTCCAGATGCCGGGCCACCCCCCCTTGGGCTGCACCCTCCATGGGAACGTGGGGGTCTCTGTGGAGGCAGCTCCCCAGAGAGGTCTGCAGGGGGTTCTGGCTCGTTGCGGAGGCTCCACCAGCAGACGGGCCCAGGCGTTTCCCCACTGACCCATCTCAGAGCCTGTTTTGATTTCTACTTAAAGTTTCACGGTGGGAGCCCCGGGCCCGTCCCTGCCATGCTAACCGACAATGTATAGTCCATTAGCGCGTCAGCGTGAGGCTGGCTGGTGGGTAAAGAGCCCAGCGGGTGTCCTGGGCCGCCCATGATACACCACTGTCCAGCTTGGCCGGGAGCCACGGCGCTACAGTCCCTGCACTCCAGATGCACCCTCAGGAGGAGGTCTGCGTGTGCACCTGGACCCGGAAGGGAGAGGACTTGCCCCACCTGGGCAGCTGCTGGGATGCGCCTTGTCCTGGAAGCCAGCTCGGTTCATCTCCCACCCAGCCCTCCCTGCCTCGTGACTGACAGCCGCTCAGCCTCTGAGCCTTCACAGGCTTTAGCAGCACCTACCCCACAGGCGGGCTGTGAGAAGGATATCAGAAGGTCCACGTCCAGCCTCGGTCCAGCCCTAACGGGAGGAGGAGAGAATAAATGCTGACGCTTTCGCTGCTTGTGGAACCCCCAGTGTTCCACGGAACACGGTATGGGAAGCACTATTCCCATGTGTGATTCCCTGCAAAGTGGAGAGGAGATGGCCTCCCTGCTGGGCAGGCCTGGAGCTATAGGGACACAGGGCCGTCAGCGGCAGCAGGGTCTGGCAGGGCCGGCCCCTCTCTGGTATCTGAGGATTTCCCTGCAGAGCAGGTTAAGAGCCGTCCCTTTCCTGCAGTGTGGATGGTTTCCGGAGACAGACCGGGAGCCTCTTCTGACTCATGTGGGTCCTGAGCATGGGCACAGCTCCGGGCAGTGGGCAGCGGGTGCCCTGGGTGAGGGGCTGGTCTGTGGGAAGTGTCCAGCGCTCTCCCTGTAACCAGGGGCGTCCTGTGAGCATTTCCTTTGGGGCCCCGGCGGGGTCTTGTCTAGGGCAGGGAGTCCACTCCAGGTCCGCCTGACACCGTCGAGAAGCAACTGCTCTTCTGCAGCGTCCATCCGCTCCAGCTGCGGTGCCCGGGATCAGCCATGGGTGCCCTTAGCTCCCCTTTAGGTGAGAGCATCCATCCTTGGCGTTTCCATTCCCACTAAACGAGTTCTGCTCTGTTTCTGGGGGTCCTGGGATTAAAACCCCCACTCTCAATCCGCGAATGTCCCCCACGTGACGGGCGCCTTCCAGGACGCGTGGTGTGGAGTTAATGCACTTGGTGCTGTCCTGACCCGTGGGCGAGGCTTAGGGTGGACTTGGGGAGGACCAGGTGGGGATGAGATCTGTGCCCCCAGCAGCTCCTGGCCCAGCAGTGACCGAGGGTGTCGGGCCCTCTGCCAGCCGCTCCCGACGCCCCTTCCTCCACCCTCCATAACTGGCCAGTGTTTGTGGGATGGGCTCAAAGATGAGACTGAGTGAGAGAATCTGGGGGTCCCCGGGATGTGATGGGGTGTTTTTCTTTTTTAGGCTGGAGAGTCCTAGAGTTTGCGGTCCAAGAGGGCGCTGGTTCACCTGTCTGCAGAGGAGGCTCTGAGGAGCGGGTGGGAGGCAGGGGAAGCTGGGTAGGGAGGCTCTGGGTTAGGCCACAGGCGCAGCTTGGAGGGCAGGGTGTCTGGGTGCTCTCAGGCCTTGGGGTGTTTCTGGAGAGAACCAGTCACCGTGCTGCCTGTCAGGCATTTGTCCACCAAGGCCGGGGTGCTGTGGAGGACAAGCAAATTCTTTAGCAGAACCTGGGGTCCGTGTCCTCTCCACCCGCTTCCAGATGTTCTGGCCGGGGCAGGGCAGGGCGGAATACAAGGAAATAAAATGCAGGATGCCCAGGTACGCCTGGATTTCAGGTGCACGTGAGTCATTTTGGGTGTGAGGACGCCCCCAGGGCAGCATGGGACACACTTGTACTAAAAACAATGTCTTGTTTGTCTGACAGCTCTAGATGGGACGTTGCCCTCGGGCCACTGTAATCCTGGCCCAGCTGTCGGCACCCACGCAGGGTCCCGGTAGGAGCTGGGCTGGCGTCAGAGGCCCTCCGTTGGCAGCCGTGTGGCCGGGACCCCTGCGGAGGCTCTGCTCCCCCTCCTGGAGGGGTCACATGGAAGGTCCCGCACGTCCCCCACTCGGGGGCTGGCGGTACAGGAGGCCTTCCGAGTGGGTCCAGGTGAGGGTGCCCCGTGGGTGGGAGGGCCATCTGCAGTGGCTGCTGGGCCTCCTCCTGACCCTGCTCGGCCCCTGCCTGCAGCCTCATGCAAGTGGCTGGGTCCCCACAGGCCTGGGACTTCAGCGGGGGGCCCTCACCCCCTTCCATGGCTTGGAGCCACAGCAGGGAGGCCAGGATTGGGCCGTGCGGGGGACACCAACCCGTCGAGGTCCGTGTGGTGCATGTCGGCCTGTCTGGGGGACCTGTGGACTGGCCTGGGCCGTGCCCCCTGGGCCACCAGCTGCCCGGCCGAGAGGCCAAGCGTGGGCAGGGCAGGGCAGGGGGCAGCCCACCCACCAGTCGGCCCAGTGGGGCCTCAATGCAGGCGCCACGAAAACGCCTCGGCTGCTGCTGTGGGGACCGGAGCAGAGCTGGGTTCCTGAAGCCCTTGCAGTTGATCCGTGGAGGCCGGAACGTCTCCGAGAAAGAAATATGGAAGCAATTACTCTGAGAGCCGTCGTTTGGGTAATTCCCAAAGAGACACCAGGGCCGGTCCTTTCGAAGCCTGGTGCACGGCGCCCTAATGAAGCAATTAAGGCAAGGATCCTCCGACTTTGATCTCGATGGGGTAATTTTTACAAAAACATCACGGAGTGATAGATACCCATAACTCGGGGTCCTTAATTGTACTTAATTTGTTTGGAATACGAATGTGCATTTAATTAAACCCCAGCTCGGCCTGCATGCTTCAAGCAGGGCTGTCAAGGAAAATTAAGACCCAGTTTGCTTTCAAAGTTACTGGTTTTTATCAGGCAAGGACAGGGGTCTTCGAACAGAAGGTTAGAGATAATTAGGCCGAGAGCTACAGCCCAGGAAAGCAGAGAGAAGGCACTGCTGCCAGGAGGGGGTGGGGAGGCGGGGGAGACCCTGGCCTGGTGGGCGGGCAGGCCCTGTCCCCTCCAGTGGAGCTCTGGCAGTCAGGGCTCGGGTGGAGGTGGGACTGCGTCCACAGCCGGGGTCGGCCCAAGGCAAGGCCCGCAGGGCGTCCCCTCACACGCCATCACTGGAGCATGGCTCTGGAAGGGCTGGGACGACCTGGCCACCCCTCGGATCAGGTGGGGAAGCTGAGACTCAGAGTGAGAGCCCGACATCTCGAAGGCCACACAGGGCCTGCTGGCACAGAACGGAGGTGCCGGCTCCCCCCTCCCCATCCGGCCTCTCTCTGGCATGCCGTCCTTCTGTGCCCCTCCCTGGAGTGTCCTCTTGCCTGGCCTCGCGTGAGCGGCCCTGCCAGCGAGGACTTTCTGGGGAAGGTGTTGTGGGAGGATTCTGAGCTCGGGTGGCTCTGGCCACTGAACTCCCACGTTGTTCCTGGGCCAGGGTGCAGACGAGAAAGGAGCAAACGTGCAGCCTGGCCCGCGCCCATCACACGTCGGGGCCTGGGCTCCTGGACACACGGAGGTTTGCACGGGGTCCTGGAGGGAAACGTCTCTGCTCTGTTCAGAGACCCCCAGGCCTGCTGTCCGTGGAGCAGGGAGCCAGATCCATGTCGGGCGTGGGGAAGGCAGGGGAGAGAGAGGATCTCCTCTCTTTTCGATTCTGAGCGCGACGGCATGCGGCCATGCAGCAACCCACACGCCCACACACGCTCTAGTGAGATGCATGCACACGCACAGATGGGCACAGACCTGACAAATGCACAGAAGCGCCCCCCAGAGGCTCACACATGTATGTGCACACTCACACATGCACATACAACGCACACGACACATGCACACATGCGCACATGAGACATGCACACATGCGCACACAACACCTGGGGGGCCACAGGGCCTCTGAGGCCTTTCAGTCTGCTGGCCTTGAGGACTCTCTTCGGCTGCCCCACCGTCCAGACCTCTCATGAGGACAAGGTGCTGAGTTTGTCAAGGACTTGAGAAGGGCCTCCACCCTCTGACCCGACTCACTTCCTAGAAGACCCTCTGGAGTGTGAATCCACACGCTGGGGTCATGGGGGGCGGCCCCCGGCTGGGCGGCTGTGGCCTAGCTCCGCTCTGACTTTCCCATCTTCAGCGTGAGGACCCCCTGGCCTGTGGTCCCCAGGGTCCTGGTGGTCTGCAGCCCAGGATGGGGCTTCCGATGGTGCCTAGGGCAGCTCTGGCCCCCACCCTGTCCCAGCATCCCTGGGCATGCGTGGACAGTTCCAATCCCAGGGGGCCATGGCCGGGTCCACACCGCTAGCACCAGCACCAGTGCCCGCATCCTCGGCTGGCGCCGCCCGGCGCGCGTCCTGCTTAGCGTGGAGACCACTCTCTCCAGACCCCCGTTCCCTTGTCTCCGAGGTGCAGTGCATCTCGGCTCAGTGACATCCCTATGAATAGCTACAGTTGTGGTCTTGGTGGTAACTGTCCCTTCAGGGGTGGAGAAGTTAGGGAACTTCCTCAAAAGATCCAGCTGGTGACGGGGGGGAGAGGGGCTCAAACTCGGGGTCCTGGGGTGTCTGCTGCGTTGTTTGCACTGTGTCACTGCCTCAGTGGGAAGGGGCTCTGTGTGGGAGCCCTTGGACAGCTAAGCCCTCCCCAGGCCCCTGGAAGTTTGCCCCGATTTGCTGGAGGGCAGAAGGCCGGGCCCAGCATGAATGTTCTCATGGGGGGCCCCGGTTCCAGGTGCTGTGGCCATGTCCCCCACGAGACCCACCCAGAGCGCTCACCTCTCGAGCGGACCTGCCATCTTCACCCTCAAGGTGCTGGTGCCTGTTGGGGCACCTGTCGGGCAGGTGGGAGGGTACAGCCGGCTGTGAGCCCAGGGATGTAAAGCCAGCGCCGGGTGACCTGCAGACATGCAGCAAACCCTGGGCATTGAGATGCCTCCAGCACTGGTGGGGTGCTGTGTGTGGCATGTCCCGGGGCCGCGTCACACGGCCCTATGGCCGGGCTCAGATGGTAGGGAGCCCTCTCTCCCTGCCCGAAGTCTGGAAGCCTGAGATCCAGGTGCCGCAGGGCTGGTTCCTGCTGAGTCCCTTATGAGGAAGACTTGCCCCAGGCCTCTCCCGCAGACTCTGGTGGTTTGCTGGCTATCCTTGCAGTTCCTTGGCTTATAGATGCATCACCCCAGCTCTGCTTTGTCCTCACACAGTATCTCCCAGTGCATGTCTGTGTCCAAAATCCCCTTTTTCGAAGGACACCAGTCCTATGGGATTAGGGGCCACCCGATTCCAGTAGGACCTCATCTTAACTAATTACATCTGCTAAGACCCTAATCCCCAAAAAAGTCACATTCTGAGGTCCTGGTGGTTAGGACTTCAGTACGTGGATCTGGGGGGCACGGTTCAGCCCATCACAATGGTCCTCACGGGCTGCTGGGAGGCTTACGTGAGCTGGTGCGTTTTGGCGGGGGCACATGGAAAGTGACATCAGGGTTGGTTATGAATGGTTCCCCTCCAGCAGGCATTATCATAGCTCCTGGCTGCAACGTTGAGGAACATGGCTTCCGCCGGCCGGGCATCTGGCACAGCCTGTCTGTGCAACCACGAGGTTCCCGCACGCCGAGCCGGGAGGTCTGCTCAGCCAGGGTCCAGCCAGAAGCCCAGAGCGCAGGGATTCAATGGAGGCGCTGGTTCAGGAGCATTGGGAAGGCCCAAGGGGTCATGCGTGTGACCCAGGGACAGGACCTGCAGGGAGACAGGGGTGAGTCTTCAGGACCCAGGAGCTGGGAGAGGAGCCCATGGGCCTGGGGGCGTCTCTCTTCTGAGCAGGGGCCTCTCCAGCGGCTGCTGGTGCCCCTGTGAGGCACCATGGGCTGGTTCTGCTGAAAGAAGCTGGCAGCCAGAATCAACTGTGGCCGACGGGACCAGGGGCCAGTGCCTGGGACGAAAGTAACAGGGGCGACGTATAAATATCCTCTCCGCCAACACCTGCCTCCCCACCGCCCTCCAGGGCCCCAGTTGGCAGAGCCTCACAGGAAGCCAGCTGGCCAGGGGGACGTCATCGGCGGGGTCTTCACCCAGCAGCCCAGTGTGTGAAAGGGCAGCTGGGAGCCCAGAGACAACAGATCAGACGGCCAGCACTGGCCTCCCCTTGGCTGGATGCACCCTTCTTACCTGGATGTACGTCCACCTGGTCGACGATGGCAACCTGTGAGTGCTTCTGCCTAACGAGATGCAATTACCCGTCAGAAAAACAAAGACACTGTCACCTCCTTTTGTTAAAGGGGCGACAAAATCCCAGCATCCTTATACGCATTTCCTGGTGACAGTGGTGGCATTCATCTCTGGCAAGGTTCGTTTCTCTCTTAGTTCAGTTGTGATGTCATATGTTTTGTATATTTTTGAATAAATGTTTGTATGTGAACATTTTGGAGTCATAGAATAGATTGTCAAGTTAACCACTGCCCACCGTATATTAATCAAATAACAATGGGAAAGGAAGAGCGCGGGAGAAGGGAACCAGGACACGCACGCGCACGTGCCTGTATGAGAAGGCACACGGATGTGATGGGGCTGTAGTCTGGATTCCACACCCGATCCTGAGGCACAGCCCACATTTACCATCTTTGCTCGATCTGTCTCCTTTGCTCACCTGGCATCTCAGCTGGCTGGAGTTCTGTCCGGGTGGGGTGACTCAGTGTAACCTCGTTAAAGGGTCTGAATCCTCAGGCATCCTGCTTTTCCCTTTTTCAGATGCTGTGCTTCTCCACTGACTTTCACACTGTGGGGGGGTGCCCTGGGGCCCAGTCTTCCTCCTCCAATGTCCCCTTTGGAGGTGGCGTCAACAGCCCCCGGTGGCACACGCACTGTCACCGGGCCAGTTGGTTCAGGGGTGGGCGGGGCCCCAAAGGCCAGCTGCCAGTCTCGACTTCTATTCCGTGGAACCACTGTTATGTCAACTGGAGGAAGCATCCCTCTCGGGAATCAGGGCATCTGAACCAGCAGAGTCCAAGGCCGCAGCGTCGGGAAGCAAAGGTCCTGGCTTAGTAGGTGTGAGTGAGAGGCACCACTTCTTCTGCCCCTGGCTTCTTGGACCTGGAATCTGGCCTTGGGACAAGCAGCCTGTTGATTCAAGACATAAATCACACCCTGGGACAGAGGCCCAACCTTTCATGGTGTGGCAGCCCAACTGGCACCGGGACGGAGACTTCAGTAGGCTTGACGTGATGGGGACCGAAGAAACGGGAGGGCAGAGCCCATTGCTAAGCCCACCCACATACTTTTACCATGAATGGGCATCTTTGGTCGGGAGCAGTGTTGGGTGGAGTGCCAGCATGGGGACGGGTGTGTAACGCACGTCCACAGACGGCTGAGCCCTCTGAGGCCTCGTGGCAGGGAAGGCGATCCCCATGTGGAGAGGACAACTTGCTGCCCCTCTGTGATGGCAGAGGTCCAGGGTCATCTGCCAGACACCAGTGGGTGGCACAAATTCCCAGGAAAATGTGCCACACGAGGGTCCCAGTGGGAGCTTCTGTTTGGGGCAGGTAAGTCACAGGGCAGAGGTAATGGGGCTGACCTTGGCCTGAAGCCCGCATCACTGAACCCGAGCCTAACCTTTGTTTATGGGTCACCGCAGCAAAGTGCCACAGACCAGGGGGCTTAGAACGGCAGAAACTTGCTCTTTCACAGTCTGGAGGCCAGAAGTTTGAAATCCAGGGGATTCCGTCCTAAGCTCCAAGGGAGTGTCCTGCCGGCCCCCTCCTGCTTTTGGCGGCCCCAGGTGTTCCTGGGCTTGTGGCTACGTCACTTCAATCTCTGCCTCTGTCGTCACATGGCCTCATCCTCTTCTTAGAATGTCAGCAGCCCATTGGGTTGGCTCAGCCTAATGATCTCATCTTAAGTTGGTTCCATCTGTGAAGAAGACCCCACCCTAAATCATCATGGTCACAGGTACTAGGTGTTAGGACTTGTATGTATGTTTTTTGGGGGACATAACTCAGTCCACAACAATCACCCTCCCTGCCACCACGGCCACTCTGTGAGGGACACTGAGCAAGCACCAGGGCAGCTGGGGAGACGTTCCCCCCAAGTGGTCTGCCTGGATTCCAGAGCCTCCTCTGTCTGCGTGGACGCCCTTCTGTGCACCTGATGGAGCAAGAGCATCTTCACAGCTGTGTTTGCTCCAGAAGGGCCACCCCAGACCCTTCCTTCAGATTCCAGGTCACCAGCTTCCTCTTTCTAAGCCCCGGGTCATGCTGGGCAACCACTGGTACATCTCTGGAATCTCTGGAGTTGGTGTCCATCCCACTTGTGGCCACCTTTCTGTCTTGATAAAGAGGACAAGCACATATGGTGTTGGGTGTTCGGCCCGCTGGATGGCTTCCACCCCCTCCATCTTCAGGACCAGCCAGATTAGCACTGCATCGCTCTAAGTTACCTCTGGCCAGTGACAGAAACCAGTTCAGAACCATGTATAAACCAAGCCTAAGTTTTTTGTCTTCCATCAAAACTCGTAAGGAAGTCCCCGTGAAGCTGTGGGCGAGGGAGGATGGTAATGGGTCAAAGGATGCATTTTCCAGGAGTCCTGGCCACCTCTCCTCTCTGCATCTCTGTCCCTTCCTGACCAGCTGGAGTTCCAAGACGCTGTTCCTATGCGGTGGCACATTGGTGCCGCCATGCTTGACCTGACGGTTTCTCGGCCTGAATAACCCAGTGGGTGGTGAACAGCTCAGACTGACCTGATGTCAGCAGTCAGGCATTGGGTCTGGGGCACAGTAGGGGACCAGGAGCTCATCCTTCAAAGGAGAAGTTACTCTCGGGGGAGACATGACTTTGCTTCCAAACCCTAGCTTTCTGCACTGTGATTCCCGGCTCCAGTTTCTTTGGGATTCCAAGCAGCGTCCCTATTTGCTACAAACACTTCCGTCGCCGTTGGAAATGCCGGGTGATGACGTCAGCAGAGCAGAGTGTCCCGCAGCCCACATCCACAGCTCTTGCCTTGGGCTCCGCTCAAAACTGGAAACCTCTGGATCGCCCTGGAAATAGGAGCAGCCCACTCCTGGGTGGAGCGGGAGGAGTGTGGGGTGATTTGCTTCCACGATCCAGAGAGCTCCCCGAATGGCGTTGTTCCTTCTAGGCACACTACGTGAGTGGTGGCTTCTGTTTCCCCTCAGAGGATCCACGTTTCAGACCATGGTCCCCCAGAAACCTCATCCACGCATCTGACCCTTCAATTTTCATGAGTTTATTATCCACCCTCTGGTGCACATGGATCTTATCAAGTCATCCAAGACATTTGCCGATTCCCGATCTCCAGGATCGGTGGACTTGGTGTCGTGCTCGGTGGACCAGGGCGATGCCCTGTGACCTCAGGGTGACTGAGATCTTTGTAGATAAGATTATGGCATCACGTGGGAGACTAACAGGGGTCAAAGACAGGATCAAAAAGGGGACATCACGTCTGCCGTGTGGGAGCAAATGCTCCACGTGGACACAAGGAAAAACATGTTCACCGAATCCATAGTGTGTCCTGCCCGCGGCTTTGCTAATTTTCTCAATAGAGTTTCCACGATTGGAAAATGCCCCAAGGCTCATCACCTGGTTAAATTTAGAAGAATCCAGAGCAGAGGCTCTCAACTGCGGGACACCCTCCCCCCCAAGGGACATCTGGCAGCATCTGGAGACTTTTCGGTTGTCACAGCTAGGGGAGGACACTGGCGTTTAGTGGGGTAGGAGCCAGGGTGCTGCTAAACGCCCTGCAATGCATGGGATGGCCCCACCGTGAAGAAGGTCCTCGGCTGGGAGGTTGAGAAGAGCTTATCCAGGGTCCTTCCCTCAGACCCGTCCACCTCCCACATGTGTATTCGAATACCTGAGGCCACAGAGCCCACTGGGGTGGATGATGGCTGGCTCTTTTGTGTCACCTGAGCATGTGACTGGGGGATGCCGTGGTGTTTGGGGTCCCCAGGAACCTGTAATGTCTGCAAGCCTGTTTTGGGAGCACAGACAGCCTGCTAATAGCCTGCAGGCCTCTTTGGGGCAGATCAGAGTTTGTTCTTGGGTTGGTGTTTCTGGATCCTTCCTGGAGGTCCCCATCTGCCCTCAACCTGGGACTCAGATTGTGAACTGGCTTCAGGGGACCTGGGTGACAGGCACGACTCTCGCAGTGACAACTCTAATCAGGGAGGTGTCCTGTTGTGTGGATCGATCACATTTCCCTGGACCCTCCACCTACTCTGTCCCGAGAGGTGCCAGGATCAAGTAGCTATGACAATGTGCACTAAACCTTCTAATGGCCACTCCATCCACGGCCCAGCACGGTTCTTGTCCTCAGCTGGTCGCTGGCCTGACTGTGGCTACTTCAGGACCTTGTCATTCCCACTGGAATCGGGGTCCCGCCCCAATGCGTATGGCCGGCTGGAATATGGCCAAAATATGCAAGGTCCTCCTCCTGGAACCTGGGAACAAAGTCTTTGCGGATGGATCGAGGCCAGGATGTTGAGATGGGAGCCCATCCTGAACCATCCGGGTCGGCCCTAAAAGCCCTCATAAGCGTCCTCGTAAGAAGGAGGTGGGGGCATTTGACACACACGGAGCATGGAGCGGAGGCCCCTCGCCGATGGCCTTCTTTCCCAGGCCAGCTCCCAGGTGCCGTGGGGTGTGGGCTGCACGTGAAGTTCTCAGCTCGGCTGCTGGCCGCTGTTTAGCCCAGGTTCTGTCTGCCAGCGGCCAAACTCCTGGAGCTGCGTCAGCCAACCCAGCAAGTCCACAAGCTCTGGTGAGTGAACCCATGTCGGGAAACTCAGATGGAATTGACCTTGCATCTCATCCTTGGGACAACACCTGAAAAATTGGCTCTCCAACCATTTCCTGGAGATTTTGTAGCAAAGCTTCCTCTTCTCGGGGCATTTAAGTCAGGAGAGAGGCCGAGATCTGACTCAGCTGTGGCCCAGATGCGAGAGGGGGGATGCGGCTGGATCTCGGGGAGACCAGGAGCTCTTTGCCAAGCGACTGCCTGATGGAAATGTGCCAGGGTCTCCTGACAATGGTGGCGAGTTTCTCTGACAGGGTTGGGGGGTGGGGGTGGGTTCTTTTTCTGAGACGCAGAGCCCAAGACCTTCATCTCTGGCCACGTCCATCCAAAGGTCCCTGCTCCACCACCCGGGACCCCAGGGCCGCTCACCAGTCCCACAAGTTCCTCTGGGAATGGACGTCAGCCCCACCCCCTCTGCAGTGGCCACTCCTACAGTCATGGTCAAGTGCGGCCACCACTTGGTCCCCAAGGTACAGACTTCAAAAGGAACATAGGTGACAGTTCCATCAGCTGTGAAGCCATTGTGGGGCCCAGGCTTCTAGGGGCCCGTTTTCCTTGGCAAGGACACGGTCAAGCTGTCCCAGACCCTCAGCGGAGGCAGTTTGGATCCTTGGGTCACTGCTGGCACGGCGTCCAGTCAGGAGAACCTGAACCACCCTGCGTATTTCAGCAGCGGGCAGTGACATGGGGACCGTCCTCTGCACGGGCCTCGGAGGGAGAAGGTGGGAAGCATGATGGGCACGGTGCTGGGAGGCCGGGGGTCTGCTGGCCAGGCCCTGTTAGAGCCGCCCCCACCCACGGGG